>NW_022111305.1:1223966-1225218 GCF_000313985.2 Echinops telfairi | reverse complement strand
AACACACCAAGTATCCACAAATTAAGCTCTGCTACCATCCTTCCTTCGAATGTGGATTTTATTATTTACAATCCTTGGATCATACAGACTTTTCTCATGTGGACATCGTTGACACTTCACTTAGATGTGTCCTTTTTTGAAGACAAGCCTCCAAGATCCCATACACTATTCTTACTAAAAGCCGAGCACCATCAGGTTTCTTCACCATCCTTTGCCATAGCACTCTTCTCTACAGTGATCTCTTCATGAGAGCAAGTCATGAGTAGGGCCATGTCTTAAGAACTGTTTTTAGATTGGGGCTAGGATTCAGTGTGTTCAAAATCTATTCATATATCTGTGATTTGTATATGTCTCTCACTCACCTCAGTGGCATAATTGTAATTCTATTATAGACAAAATTATAAATCATCTCCATAAGACATAATCTTATTGGCACTCTAATTAATTTATCCAGTGGTATAGAATTTAAAACACTGTTGAGAAAAGGAATTATACAAGAATAGGCTGGCTATTAATTACAAGACATGAATTGTTGATTTGTACAGAGTAACTCTTAAGTGACTAGACAATATTTATACAAACACTGGGATTGGTGATAGGGCAAGACTTTCAATGACACAGATTAGTAAAGGCCAGACTAACACAGGTCATAAGAAAGCAAGGAGAACACTAAAATAGTAAATAGTCCCAGGCAACCACTCAAAGCAAAAGATTGGAGCCAAAGTCCCAGGACCACCAATTTCATAATCTTGGGATAGCAGTCCTCTGTTCCTTCTCATACCAGGACGTTTCAGCCTTAAGTCCAAAGTCAGTTCATTAAATCTGGGAGTTGGAAGTAAAGCCCAGTTTGCTTAGTGGGGTTTCCACATTGAAACCATATTCTCCTGGTGGCCAATGAAGGATGTTGTTTGTCTCAAAAAGACAGTCTAAAGTCCCAGTAGTCTATTGCACACATCCTGGGTCACCAGGGCTGGATAGAAAGTAGGTCAAAAGTGTCCAATTGGGAACATAGGACCAGGCGTGTTCTCGATGTGTGTTCTATATATGTATTCTTAACAGTTGTTGCCCCATGGGAGGTTGTACCACCTGGTTTACTCACCAAAAGAAGGATAACAGGTATTCTTCTCTCCCCCATCTTGACTTGAGCTTCCAATAAGGCTCACTCCTATTGTTGTAGGAATGTCTTTTGATTTAGAGCAGCGGTTCTCAACATGTGGGTCACGACCCCTTTGGGGGTCCAACAACCCTTTCA
>NW_022111305.1:1213866-1215406 GCF_000313985.2 Echinops telfairi | reverse complement strand
CATGGAAGGAGGGATATCATTGCTGAAGTCGGGTTGCTCTTGGCTAAAATCAGGTAATACCAGAGAGATGTTTACTTGTGTCCTGTTAACTATGCAAAAACATGTAACACTGTGGGTCATAAGCAATTGTAGAAAACCTTGCCAGCAATGAGCATTCCAGAACATTTGATTTTGTTCATGCATAACTTGTACAGAGACCAAGAGGCAATTGTTCTGACAGAGTAAAGAGCCAGGCACTGCATGTTGAAATCAGTCAAAGCGGGTCTCTGGGTTTGATGATTTTACCGCGCTCACTCAATCTATTGGCTGAGCAAACGTTCCAAGAAGCTGGACTCTCTGGAGAGGAGCGCAGCCTCGACTGGTGAAGGCTCATTAACATTATGATATCGTTATCATTAACATATCATTAACGTTAACTTATCATTCTGATATGCAGAGAACACAGCCTTGCTTGCTGAACATGAAGAGAGCCTGAAGCAATTACCGATGAAGATCAGCCCTCGGTATGGATTATGGTAAAGAAGACGAAAATGTGAAGAAAACAAACATCCTTACAACTGGGCTAACAAGCAACATCCTAATAAATGGAGAAAAGTTTGAGGTTGTCAAGGATTTCATTTTACTTGGATCCACAATCACTGTTCATGGAAGCAGCAGTCAAGTAATCACGCGGCATATTGCACTGGGCAAACCTGCTGCAAAAGACCTCTTTAAAGTATTAAGGAGCAAAATGTCACTTTGGAAACAAGAGGAAACCTTACACAGAACATGGCATTTTTAGCCACCTGCTATGCATGAGAAGACTGGAAAATGTGTACGGAAGTTGGTTGTTGTCACTGTGAGGTGCCATCGAGGTTGTTCGGACTCCTAACAACACTATGTACAACAGAACAAAATACCTTCTATCCATGCGCCATCCTCAACATTGTTCTTCTGTTTGAGCCCCTCGTTGTAGCCCATATGTCAATGCATCTTGTCAAGCGTCTTCCTCTTTTCCTCTGCCCCTGCACTTTACCAAGTCTGATGTCCTTTGCAAGGACACGTGCACTCTCAAGCTGTCCACAGTGAATGAAAAGAAGTCTCAGCATTCCTGCCTCTAGGAAGCATTCTGGCTGTCCTCCCAAGTCAGATTTGTTTGTTCTTTTGACAGTCTGTGCTACTTTCAATAGTCTTTGCCAGCACCATAATTCAAATGCATGGATTCTTCTTCAGTCTCCCTTATTCAATGGCCAACAGTCACATGCACATGAGGTGATGGAAAATACCATGGTTTGTGTCAGGCACACCTTAGTCCTCCAAGGAACATCCTTGCTTTTCAATACTGTAAAGAGGACTTGTGTAGCCCACTTGCCCAAAGCAACATGTCCTTTGATCTCTTGACTGCTGTTTCCATGAGCATTGACTGTGGATCAAAGCAAGATGAAATCCTTGACAACCACAACTTTTCCTTCATTTACCATGATGTTACCTATTGGTCCAGTTGTAAGGGTTTGTGTTTTACTTACAGCAGGTTGTAATCCATACTGAAGGCTGCAAATTT
>NW_022111305.1:1194698-1213590 GCF_000313985.2 Echinops telfairi | reverse complement strand
TTGTTCTGTTGACACAATTGTCATTTTATCTATGTACATGGTCCGAGGGAGCACAATGAAGTGTCCTGCAATTCCCACTCTTTTCAAGGCTATCCATAGTTTGTTATGATCCACACAGTCTAGTGCCTTGGCATAGTCAATAAAATACAAGTAAACATCTTTCTGGTATTCTCTGCTCAGTCAAGATCCATCAGATGTCAGCAATAATATCCCTTGGTCCATGTTTTCTTATTAATCCAGCCTGAACCTCTGGCAGCTCCTTATTATTGTACTTGTGCAACCATTGTTGGATGATCTTCAGCAAAATTTTACTTACATATGATATTAATGACATTGTTCTATAATTTACGAATTCTGTTTTTTCTTTGGATTTCCTCCAGTCTGCTGGTCAAATTTCATGGCATAGATGAGTGAGTGCTTCCAGTGCTTCATTAGCTTGTTAAAACATTTCAGTTGGTATTATAACAATTCTTGGATCCTTCTTTTCAGCGCATGCCTTCAGTGCAGCTTGAATTTCTTCGTTCCGTACCATTGGTTCTTGATCATATGCTACCCCTTAAAATCGTGGGCTGTTGACCCAGTCTTTTTGGTACAGTGATTCTGTGTATTCTTTCCATCTTGTTTTGTTGCTCCCAGCATCGTTCACTATTTTACTCATTGTATCTTTCATTATTGCAGCTTTTTTCCCTGAATTTTTCTTGAGCTCTTTCAGGTTAAGATGCTGAATGTGTTTTCCCTTTTGTGTTCCTAACTCTGAGTCTTTGTAATACTTCATTGTGTCTTCTGGAGCTGCTCCTTGAAATTGTGCAGTTCTTTGACTTCATGATTTCTTCCATTTGCCTTAGCTGTTTCATGATTAAGAGCAAGTTTCAAAGTATCTTCTGACATCCACTTTGGTCTTTCTTTCCTGTTTTTTTATGACCCTTTGCTTTCTTCATGAATGATGCTCTTGAAGTTCTCCCAAGCTCATCAGGTCTATTTCCATCAGTGTTCAATGCAGCAACTCTGTTCTCGAGATGTTCTCAAATTCAGGTGTGATGACTCAAGGTCACATTTTGACCCCCATGGGCTTGTAATTTTCTTCAGCTTTCAACCTGAACTTGAATATGAGCAATTGATGGTCTGTTCCACAGTCAGTCCCTGGCCTGGTTTTAGCTGCTGATATTGATCTTCTCCATAGTCTCTTCCCATATATATTTTGTGGATTTGTGGATTTCATCTGGAGAAGATCACATATAGAGTCACCATTTCCATCGTTGAAAAAAGACGTTTGTGATGAAGAAGTCATTGATCTTGCAAAATTCTATCATGCAATCTCCAGCTTCGTTTTATCACCCAGGTCATATTTTCCACTACTGCTCCTTCTTTATTTTCAACTTTTTCACTCCAATCACCAATAATTGACAAGATATCTTGAGTTCATGTTTGATCAATTTCAGACTGAAGATATTGGTGAACTTCTTCAATTTCTTCCTCACTCCCTTTAGTGGTTGGTGCAAAAATTTGAATAATTGTTGTATTGATTAGATTTTCTTATATGCAGAAATGTTAACACAGAAAGCATTGTACTTCAAGAGAGATCGTGAAATATTCTTTTTAATCTGACAGATTAATGTCTTCTTTAATCTGACATTTCTGACATAGTAAACCATATGGTTTTCTTATTCAAAATGGCCAATAGCAGTCCATTTCCACTCACTAGAATATTCCTCTTTATGTGTTCCATTTCAGTTTTGATGATTTCCAATTTTCCTTGATTAATACTTCATACATTTCAAATGTTAATTATTAGTAGATGTTTCTTCTCATTTGAGTTATGCCCGATCAGCAAATGAAGGTCCTAAAGGCTTTACTCCACCCAGTCTTTATGGTCAACTCTAGTTTGAGAGGGAAGCTCTTCCTCGGTCATATTATGAGTGGCTTCCAATTTGAGATAGTGTCTTCTGGCACTGTCTCTGACAATGTTCCGCATCATGACATTTTCCGTATCTGATAATGCGTCAGCGCTATGCAGGCAAAGTCCTCTGAAGCAGACAGCCTGCTTCTTCCGGCTGTCTCTTCTGAGTGTCGAAGTGCTTCTGAAACATGTTCACTTTGGGTGACCTTGTTGGTATTTGAAAATTAGAGAAAAATTAATTAGCTTGAATTGTGAGAAGAGTATCAAATGTATCGTGAACCGCCAGAAGAATACACAAATCTGTGTTGGGGAAGTACAACTAGAACGTCTAAAGTACAACGAATGTCCAAACACCAGTAAAAGTCACCTTCCTTAAAAGAGAGGAGGTGAGACTTGTCTTATATACTGTCGACATATTGTGAGGAAGGACCAATCCCTGGAGAAGGGCATCGTGCTGAGTAACATGGAGCATCAGTGAGAAGAGGAAAGCCCTCGATGAGCTGAGTTGACACTGTAGCTGCCACAATGGTCTCAAGTATAAGTGAGAAAGGCATAGGGATAAATAGTGTACATTGGGCCATGATACGGTGCAATTGATTTGAAGGCACCTAACAACCACCACTAGCTAATGTCAAAACTTCTCACCTAATTTCTAGTTTCTAATCTTGCAAAACTCTCCTGCTAAAAACTAATCGATTCGAAAAGCCTTTAAAGGGGTTAACCTTGCTGTGTGACAAGAGTAAGCTGGACCACAGTAATGGAATCCTGCCTGATCCTGTCCTTCAAGGGCAGAAGAGGTGATTGACCTTGCTCTTTCGGTATGTTGTCTTTGCTTTGAAGGCACATGTGGTGACTTTGACAAGAGAAAGGCAGCAGGCTTTAGAACGAATTCAAATCTAAGAGAAACTTCAAGTATCTGAAAACGTCAAGTCTAAATATGGGGTTGGTGCTTACTATATGCTTGGGAAGATTGCTTCATGAACCGATCATCGGCTAGGATATTCCAATCAGGACACTACTGGAGTTAGTGTGCATAGACCCTTGCCTTGAAATCAGAGGGCTAGTACTCAGGAAAATGTTTTAAATCACTGATCATTTCACAAGTTTCTCCTACCTAATACCAAAGGGCAGATACCATCTCTCTCTCAAGTGCTTTGGGAGAGAGATTTGTCAGTGCACAAATTTCTGGCGAATGTTCACAGAGTCACAGGTGGTTTTGAGCTTTGCTTTGCCAGCTGGGGTGCTAGTTTTCTAATGCTGCCATCAGTGGTGGGGTTCTGCCAGCTCGGCAGAACGGATAACTAAGTTTTGATGAGTGAAACACACCCATGGTTACAATGGCATTTGCACTCAGGATTCTGTCCACGGTGAGCAGCTAGCCAGTCCCCCAATGTGGAAATAAAAAATCTACATTCCTTACTCTTTTTGAATGTTCATCTGCACGGCATTTTATTCTAACCACCCAGAGTAATGTTCATTCCGTCCACAGGTATAAGAAATTGCATGGAACTATGCCTGTAATGTTGATTTATCAATTTCATAAAGCTCATTGTACTTTCAATGAAATCCTACATTTTTATTCCCTTGTGTTGGTGACTTCAGTAAACAAACATAGACTGTAGAGAGAAGTGCCGAGCCACCAGAGGGTGACATGCTGTCTCTTGTTTGAGCTCTGGGTTGTGCCTAAATTCCCATGAACTGTTACGAGTGAATCATGCAATTTCTGAAGGTCTTCAGAGAGTTAAAAATATTGTCAGAACAATTGCTCTTCGTTCAGCAGAAGCAGAAAGGGGTTTTTGAAAGGTGAACATAAGATGTTCAGAGAAGTCACCTGTTTCTAATATCACAAACACAATTACTAATTGTCTAACTGGCCTACCTCTAAAGAAATGGGATCTTATTTGTATAGTGAAAGGTGATTAAAGATAAATCACATAGCAATGAAGCTCAGATAAAAATGAAAAACATTGCAAGTGAGGATGCCAATCAAGAAGCAATATGGAAATATCTTTTCAGTTTCATTGCTTTTGTCACGTATTATTTAACTTTTATTAGTATTTTAAAACTTTTGTGTAACAAAATCTAGTTTTTTATACCTCTTTTATTGTTCTTATTTAAGTATGACTCATATGAAATACTAAATTACTTTTTGGTATATCTTTTTTAATACCTACAATGGTTATCAGGGGAGTGAACTGGTTGCTAAATTATTTAAATTCCACCACTGGCTCCAATGTCAGAAAAGCCACAAGTGGGTGAATATAGAAGACAGATGTTGTAGTCTCACAGTTCAAGAAGCTAGGGGATGGGTACTTTTTCTTTTTAAACAGTTGTATTGGCATATAATTCACATTTTATACAATTCAATAGTTTAATCACATCAAGAAGAGTTGTACTATCATCGCCACCATCAGTTTTAGAATGTTTTCTTTATGCTTGCACTCGGGGCCCAGCTTGCTGGCAAAGACTGGGGTCCCCAACTGTGTTAGTCTGGGTACATTAGAGAAACAAATCTACAGAAACTCATGTGTATAAGAGAAAGCTTTATAAAAATGGTAAGTGCACATCAAGAAAACATCCCAACCCAGTGCTGCCCAAACTCACAAGTCCAACATTAGCCCATATGTCCAACACCAATCCACAAAGTCCTCCTCCATCTCACAAAACACACGCAATGATGCCAACTGCAGGAGGAAAGCTGAGTCAGTGAATGTGTAAGCATCTTAGTGCTGGCAGGGGTTTCCACACGGCTGCTCCAGCACCCAGGGCTGCATTGGGTAGGTCCATGTGATTTCTCCTTGGGAATGTCTTGCAGGAAGTGAGCCTTGCTAGCTGAAGCAGGGAACTGGCTAAGGCTAAGATCCGACCATCAGAAAGCAAGAGACCTGAGAACGAGAAAGGCGAGGCTCACCAAGCCATTTATCCCTCCGCCCTTCAATTAACCCCACATGTATTTATCAGCCAGCCTGTCACAATTAACTTTAAGTATCTCACCAACCCCTCCCTCGAACAGGGGCACCTGCTCGAGGCCCCACTTTCATTGCACCCTAGAGGTCTGCACTGAAACTGCATTGCTGACCTCCAGGCATCGAGCTCCCAGTAATTTTTTGTTGTATTTTCTAGATGGGGATTGGCAGTTCAACGTTTTACAATAGGGAACAGGAGGTGCAGGCTCAGAAGGAGACAGGGAAGGACACAAGACACGCCCAAGTGCTGGCTGCACTTGCTAACTGCCGGTCAACCACCCCCCAGGTTTCCCAGATCCGTGACCAAAGTGCCAAAGTGCCACATATGTGGAGAATTGGGCCACTGGGCGCAGAACTGCCCTAGCTGGAATAGGCCCGCCCAAGGACCAAGCCGCACTGGCAAGCAAGCTGGTCACCAGGGTTGTCCCTTGTCCTATGGCAGGTAGCCAAGAGGGAGGGCTCCCGCAGGCAGATGAGCTTCTGCTCATTGAAGATTGGCGGGGTCCAGTCAGCTAAGCAGCAGGAGAGCTGCAGCGGGTCTGGAACCTCGGGTGACCAATCACTGTGGCAGCAAGGTCAGTGGACGTCCTCCTAGACACTTGGCTGCCTATCTTGTCCTCCTCTTCTTCCCTGGACCCTGGGCACCATTCCCAGGTGAAACCCTGGAAGCTGTTGTACCCAGACCCCTCAAGCAGAGCATACAGACAAACACCCCTGAGAGCTGGTGGGGGTGTTTCACTGCCACCTCAGGACAGATAAGTGCTCCACAGACCCATCACAGTCTTTAGGCCAGTGAATGCTTCCACCCCGTTCCTGTGTGTAAAGTGGGATAGCGCCCATGCCTGTCAGTCCTAAGATTTCCTTTTTCGTTAACTTCCGGTGACACTAACCCACCTGCGAAGGCACTGCCATCTCACAACCTTACCCCTGTCTCACCTGAACGCCACCTCTTTGTTTCTTCCAGTTCTAAGGGTACCAATGTCTCTGAATCCAGTGTGCCAACCCCAGGACCACCAGCTCCTGGACTACCCCAACTTGACCTATCACGGACCCTGAGTGGACAACCCCTTTCAACAGAAGGGTGTGGACCCAAAGCCCCACTCCATGTCTCTTTTTGCCAGCAGGACGCAGCTAGCGATGTCATCGCCCAATACCCCCAACATTTGGGTCTATACCTCTTCAGGGGGAAATGTTAGGTAGCTAGGGGCAGACTTAGGGGTTGTCCTCCCACATGCCAAAGCCTCCCACCCCCCTTACAGGAAGTTGGAAGCTGCTTAAGGCTGGAGGGCCTGTTTACATTCAAGCTCCCGGCCAGCAAGGGGTGGTGCTCCTGTGAGGGACCCCATCCAGGCCAGGTGGGCTTAATTCAGCCAATGGGGTTAACCTGTACCATTGGCCACGCCTCCCAACGGGCTGCACCTCGGTTTCCTCTTTTCCAGCTCGGTTTCCTCTTTTCCAGCGGCTCCATAGTCAGGCTGCGGGTTCTAGGGCCTCAGGTTTCCACGTGTGGGTGTGAAGTACCCTGGGGGTGCCTGTGTAAGACCTGAAACTCCTTCCGTCCTTTATAAAAACCCACTTGGATCACAAACCAGGCTTCAGCGTGAATTTTTTCTTGGGCGAAGCCAAGGACCGAGGTGTTTCTTCCACGAAAAAGACCTAACACTTCTTATGAGAAGGCCATGCCCACAAGGAGGCAGCATCAGGCTAAACTCCACCCATATCTTCTTGCGGGTGCCAGGGGAGCCAAAACCTTTCACAGGAAGATAGTTAGGAGGATTGCAGGTGACATTACTGAAAGAAACTCATTTTGTGGAATATAACGACCAATGTAAGTGTGTGTGTGTGTGTGTGTGTGTGTGTGTGTGTAAAGGTAAAGTAAAATTGAAAGATGGAAGAAAAAGCTAAGGCTACAGTCTTATTTATTGGATACCTTACCTGCCAGAAAGCCTTCGCACACCTGGTCTCGTCTGGCAGGCTGCGACTTCAGACATGAGATGGACAGTTCTGATCAAAGCCCGAGATGAAAAACAGGAGCTTCGAGCATCACATGGCTTCCCAAATTTGGCTGCACCTGCAAAGGCATGAACTGTTTTTCAATTATGGAAGGGAAAAGACCACTGGTTAAGTTAGGGATCGTTGAGACACATTTTCTTTGAGATAACCTTGTCTTTTTACACAAAAAAGAAATTGGTAATACTTTCTTTTAAGATTGAGAGTGTTAACGTAAAACTCACTGAGGTGGTCAATTGTGCAATTCACCAAATTGTTCTGGTTGTTGTTCTTCTGGGCACATGATAAGATTGGGTCTCCAGGCCATGAGAATTGCTTTGGTCATTGGAATGAAAGCGGTGAGCAGAACTCTTAGGGAGAAGCTTCATGAACCAGCTGGGATGTACCACACTATCCCCTACGGAGGTAACCAGCATAGTATATGTTAAGACGAAGCTTCTGTTAGCTTCGATGGGCACAGTCCTGTGGGTAAGCCAGGATGCAGTGAAAAATCAACATTTGTCACGTGAAGCCATTGGTATTTGGGGCATGTAGGGGGGCATTTATTATTGCACCTCAATTTTATGCACACTGACAAAATCTGTATTGCCAATTATCAAGCTATGTGCTGGACATTAGCACAGTTTCTTCCTGAAACTGGTAAGAGGGGTATCAGTCCATAGCAACTTACTTAAGGGTTGGAGACTATTGAATGCATTCTTCTCTTCCTTACTAAAGCTCGGTCATTTAGGAGCTCGAAGAACAGTAGAACTGGGAGAAGAGCATGGCCAAGACTGTCCAATGAAGCCATAGAAGAGCCAGGTGAGCACGGCGCCCTGCAGGCCAAGTACAGCTTTTAAGAGGAGTAATTGACTCAATCGATAGACTTCTAACTTATCAACTATCTCATTATCCAGCATTGTGCACATATGACAGTGCTAAAAAATCTACCACCTGACTATTTGGCACATTAATGATAAACTTCTGGCAGTAACAAATGTGAGGTGTGAAGCACGAATAACGCTGGCGGTGATAGGTAAGGTCAACTTGGCTGGACCATGTTTTCAGTGGTTTGGCAGCTATGTAATGACATCATTTGACAGTTGCATAATGATGCAGGCATCTTCTATCTTGTGGTCTGATGTGGTCACCCTCTATTTTTGCATAACCTCAATTTTCACCTGGTCTTTGAAACCTAACCGAAGGGCATATTAGTGATTTTGTTTTAGTCCATGACAAAAAACTCCAAAATAATTGCTTAAAATTACAAATACATAGTATCTCATGGTTTCTGTGGTGTAGAACTCAGGTGCTCCTTAGCTGGGTACCTCTGACTCAGTTTCTTAAGGATGCAGTCAAGGGGCCAACAAGTCAAATGAAAAAGCTTAGACTCCATTGTGGGCTGAAACCCCAGCTCCATTATATTCTTGATTTGTGATTTGGGGAAAATTCCTCCCAGTATGTAAATAAGAAGTAATATTTGTATGGAAGATGGAGATAAACTCAGAAAATGGCTCCCAGAGGGTGCCATTCACACAGAAAACCACATCAGCATCAAGGATGCTCTGTTTTTTGCACCAGGTGGACTGCCTTGCACAATAGAAGTATCATTCCTGGGGCTCACCCTCATCTCAAATGATTAAAGGTTAAATGCTTCCACACATCTTTTAGTCCGCTCTGTATGATGTTGTGAAGAGCATTTTCTCTCCAACATGGTGCCAAGAGCCCTCTTTAGCCTAATGGGACCATGCAGAATTCCTGGGTCCCAAGCCAAGGTTGGTTCTAAGCTTACAGAATCCTTGGCCCCAGTCTTGGTGGCAGAGTCCCAAGTCATGGATTCCCATTGAATAAAAGTTATTGGGGTTCACTGGGGAGTTGGCCCAGGACCGTGGTAGGACTGGATCATTGTACCATACCCTTATCCCCCAAACCAAACTCCCTTCCGTAGAGTTGATTCTGGCTCCTAGAAACCCTGTATGTGATTTCGGAGGCTGTAAATTTGTACCAGAGTAGACACCTAGTGTTATGAATCAAAGGCCTTCTGATTAGCAGCCCAATGCTTACATGAGATGACAAATCCCCATTTTCCTGGGACACTTTTCTCAAAGGCTCTCGTCCAGCGACCTGGGCAGGGACTTGAGCTTGATCTCATCATTAAAGCTTTAGCAGGATATCAAGCAGCTCAAAAATCAATCTCATTGGCTATGTTTTTGTGATCTCAAAAAAAAAAACAAACGAGTAAAACCTAACTCACTTGATTCTAGAGGGTAGAACCAAGTGTCTGTCACTCTACAAGTGTAGAGAGTCCTGTCTTTCCCGGTGACTTTGGGCTGCTGGCAGTTTTCAGCCTAATGAGGAACTGCCATGCCCCCCCCTCCCCCTCTTTGGGATCTTGAATAAAAGCTAGTAAAACAGCTGTAAGGGATGAGCTGGCCCAGGTGGTGGAGCATTTCCAAACCACTCCAGATGACCTACCAGAACAACTCTCAACGGTGGATCTCTCTGGTGGACGCCCCACCTCCCCACACTCCCTGGCTCTTCCACCGAACTTTTCCTGCGCCCCTACATCCCTCCCCTCCCCCAAGGCTCAAGGTGCTAATGGCCTTTGAGGGTGCTCTGAGGGGACTTGACTTCAAAGTGGGGCAAAGATGGTTGGCTCTAGGGCTGAGAGCTTGTGGGGTTGCTTGCAGAGGTGTGAGTCTAGGGTTTTAGGCAGGGGGGATGAACCAAGATCTGGTCTCCGAAGGACTCTCTTGCAGGAGGGTCTCCTGGCTGAAACCAGGAGTGTAGGTACCCAGTAGTCCCTGCCAGACCTGTCACCCAGTGCTGTATATGTGGCATGATAATGGAGAGGCTTGAAGACCATGGGTGGGATGAAGGTGGTGGTGCTGCTGAAGCTGTGGTGTCTTGGCTTTTCAGAGGTTCCAGAGAGGAAGAGGCTCCAGGAAGCCAGAGTCCCTATGAAGACTTCCAAACTGGAGGTGAGAAGGGTAATTATTTCACTCCCACGGGGAGGGGCAGATTAGGACAGAATACCCAATCCAATCTGGCTGGAAGTGTTTCATTCCTGCAGGTGGGTTGCCACCTCCACTCAGCTGCAGGCTTTTAAACACATGCTGGCTAATCCTCACTCCAAACTTGGGTAGTGAATAGGACACATCTCCAAGTCCCCAAAGTCTGCACCCACCGAAAGCCAAGGGAGCTTTTAGAAAGCAAAACAATAACTTCCAAAGATCCTGGGTGCACGCGGATCTTTGGTCCTGCACTCAGTCACCGGGTTAGGGGAGGTTGTGGTTGTGGGGACGCCGGACTGCTCCCATGGCCTCAAAACCCTTTATCTGGGTCTCAAGGCCGAACGCCTGCCTGGCTCCTGCTCCCCGGACTGCTGAAGCTGAGAGGGAGTATGAGCAGCCTTTGCAGTCTCCTGCTTATGCATCAGCTCTTAACCGCTAGATTCGAATAGGTATCGATCAGTTGCTAGAATCTAACTACTTACTGGAGGGTCTAGAAGTGCAGGAGAAATGCAAAATCTCTGAAAAGGAAGAAGAGTGAACAGGCTCTAGTAGCTCAAGCAATCCGGGGTCTGGGGCAAAGCAGTGGGCGTCTTTGTCCTGTGAACGCCCTCCCCGCGGCAGTGGCAGTGCCCACTCGGTGAGCGGCTTGCTGGGACAGGAGGCTGAAGGAGAGTCACAGGACAGCTGGGAACAGGCCCCAGGGCTGTCCTAAGGTGTACCAGAGGCATAGCTCCCTGGAAGGAACGGAGCTTTAGTCCCAGAGTTCTCCTGTGAATTTACCCAGCCTTCCAAAGTGCTAACCTAATCGTGACTTGTTTTTCTTGACTAGACTCCCCCCGCACCGGGAATTATATTAAACTTCAGACTGTATAAAACCGATTACTCACCTCCAGCCCTCAGGGGTTGGATTTTTTTAGGGAAACACTGGTCCTAATTCGAGACCCCTTTTTCTAAGGAGTTCCAGTCCCAGGGGCGGGGCAGGTGGGGGTTGCAGGGTGGGGCGAGGATCGCCAGGGCTTTCAGGACCTTCCCGTGTAAGGGAACCCTCCTTTGCACGCAGCTCCTGCCTAGGCAACTAGACCTGCAGGCCCCACGCACCTTCCTCTCGCACCTAGGCAGGCCTTTCTCCGAGTAGAAAGTGGGGGGCTGCCAAGGAACCAACGCATGTGGTGAGGGATCAGGAGATCTAGCGGGACCCTCATTTGCACTCAGCTCAGCCTTCGCTGGGGAAGGCTGAAGGCGAGACCGTGGGGTCGCAGTTCTGTTCGTTTCTTCATCTTGTTCTTTTCTTTGTTCCCAGTTCGCCCGAACACCTACTTGTCTTCCTTTTCTGTGATTCCCATAAGAGCTTCTCCTCCTCCCCCACCCCTTCGGACTCCTCTGGGTGAGGTCCTAACAGGCAACATCCATTCCATTCGGACCACGGAGTTTAAAATGAACACCTTTACCAAAACTTCAGTTAACTGACAAGAATCCAGGGAGGACAGGAACAAATGTTTGATGTGCTGAATTCCCGTGTGTGCACACCATGCCAGCCCACAAGTTTCCCGGCTCCTGGGGCCCGCCAGGCGGCTGGGGCCCCAATCTGTTGGAATGTCTGCGATGGCTCTCAGTCCTAAGGCTCCCCACGTGGTAATAAATAAACCGGACTCCCTCCAAATTCTGCGTGTGTATGTGCGCTGCGAGAGCTGAGCTTTCAGAAGATAATTAACCACAGCGCTAAGCGCAAAAGCTCTAAGAAACCTGGGCTGAACTCGATGGAAAGCCTGGAGGGGAGGAGGGGATTTTGGGAGCCGGACAGACTTCACTTCCTCCGAGATTTGGACAACCTGTCACCAATACACCTGTGAGGTGGAGGCGCTGTAGGACCTAGGACCCCCACCCCCCCATCCTTTTTAACCCTTGAGTTTTTGAGCGCTCTACCCTGCAAAGAGACTTACCTCCAGACCTGACTTCATGAAAAGGTGGTCACAGTAGAAACAACCTATCTGAAAAGCGTCATGCTGCCATCCTAAGCCCAGGCGAAGTGGTTCCCTTTGGAGATGGATTTCAAGCTTTCTGTAAATGGCTAATGACCTTGGGGGTGGTCCCCAAATAAAATAGGGGTGGGAGGTGGTGAGAAGGTGCTCAAATGGAACAGACATCTCAGTAATTATCAATAGCTACGTGGAGTGTCTGTAGACGTCCTCTGTGATTTCCCTTAAGAAATCTTGTTTTACTGGTCGATCTCAGTAGGCGAATTCTTTGCCCAGAGCCTGGAAATGAGTAAGAGGATGTGCGTCTCTAAGTCCTCCGCTAAGATGGTAATCAATACATTCAAAGAGAGCAACGAAGTGTTTACAATTAAAGCCCAAACTTCTGTTTTTCAAGTCTCTAAATAACAACCCCCTGCCCCCCCACCCCGCGCCGCCCCGCTCCACACACACACAACAATAAACAAGTAAGAAGCCCAAAGGAGGCTCCTTTGTGCAATCAGGTGGACACATCTTCAACAGGAATTAAAAAGCCAAAGCCGATTTTATTTCCCGCAGTCAAGTGTGAACAATGGGGCCGCCGCGATGGCGGAGTCTACCTAACAAAGCCTGCAGCCAGGGGCTGGGGCTCCAGAGGGGAGGTCGCAACGAAAACTTAGGCCAAGGGAGCTCTTTGGCTTCCCGGAACGTACTCCAACAGGTCACTGCCTCCCCACGAGTACCCACCGCCCGCCATCGCTCTGATTTTCCTTTTCTCACAGAACGCCCAGCGGGTGTATCTGGAAATGGTGCTGGCGTGGTTTCCCGATTTGTCAATTTCTAGAAAGTTGCGCGTTTTCTGTGACGCCGATACAGCAGAGGCTCCTGTTACACTTAAAAAAAAAAAGCTAGGTTTTGGCGTGGCCCCAGTCCCTTGGTGAGGCGCAAGTGCGTCTTTAAAAAAGAGAAAGAATAAGACTACAGCGCTGAGAGTTTGGGGGTTTCCCATCCTTTGTCACAATCCAAATGCAGTGGTTTACTGCTTCCCCCAAATCCGAATCTCTTTGGTGAGGCCGGAGTAGCTGCGACCGTGACCTTTGCCCAGGACTCCCCTGAGGCTCCCTGCGTTCCCAGGGACCTGTCAGCTGGGTGGTCGAGAATCTGCATCTTTCCTTTAAGTTTGGGACAGCGTTGACAGCGATGTCTGAGTGACCCCGCGCTGCCCAACGCTTGGCAGCGAACCTCTGAAAAGACTACAATTGAGAGCCGAGGGCAAAGGCCGCTACAGACGCCCATTTACTCCACAGCTCAGGAAGCCCGGCTGTGCCGGATCTCCACGGGTTCGCGCCCTGCCTCCGGTGGGCAATCTTTCAGTGGCTCCTGGTTCCATCTAGTTCAGTCAAGGACTAGGAGCCAAGAGGGCGTGGAGAACTCAGAGCCATTGGGGGAAATTCCGTGGGAAATGGCCATGGTTAAAATATATTAATATTCGTTAAGGGGAGAGGGCCGAGTGATTCAAAGCAGCCAGCAGGGAAGCACCCAGGTAGGGGGGCCCTCAGTACCTCTCCATGGCCCTAGTTTTGGAATAATTTGGCCTTGAAGGACTGGGTGGAACAGGAGAGGGCCGGTAGTTATTTGTCACTGCTTGGCTCTTCACACCTTTCCCAGCGGCCCAGGCTGGCCGAAGACAAAACCCTTAGTAACCCTTAGTCCTTCGTCTTCTTCTCTGGGCTGGTTCCCCGGAGTCACCACGGAGCTCTGGGCGAAAGCTGGGTTGAAGAAAAATGCCTTGACAACCCTCCACCCTCAGGAGGTCGGGGTTCTGCTATGAAATTTGCTTTCATTCATTTCACAAATATTTATTAAGCATCTACGGTGTGCCAAGACTGGACTACACGCCCCGAAACTTTGGAAATCAGGGCTCATAGCCTACGTCGACTCCCCAGAAGGCTTTAAAAATCAACACGTATCTTGGAATCGCTGCCCGCAAAGCTCCACAGATTCCAACGCTGGGCAAACCAACAGAGGGAAACATAACTTCTGCGTAACTTTTACTTCTCCTTGCCTTTTTTCTTTTTTCAAGTAGGGAAGGACCATTAATTAGAAGAATAATTACTGCTACCCTATATTATCCCGACCTGTTCAATTTCTGTCTGCGGCAGACAATACTAATAAAGGCAATTATTGCTTCTATAAACATCCCGCGGCAGCGCTCTTCCCGCAGTGTGTGTGTGTGTGTGTGTGTGTGTGTGTTTAAAGAATATATATAAAAAGTTCCACCGCTCATTTGCATAGCTTCATCTTTACCTTTTCCCATTCCGCCTTGCAAAAGCATACTATTCAAAGCCCTTGCAAAAAGCATATCTATTCAAAGGGCATTTAGTCCATTTCTTTCTTGGCCGGTAAACCTATTCATCAATTGTTCTGCCTTGTAGACCGCATTCTAATGCTAATCTAGCGTGTTAAATATCTTTTTGTTCCCCTTTCACCGTTTTGTCATTCAGTTTATCCAGTTTTGGTCACCCATTTTATTTATTTATGCGCCTGCTCCTATTCAGGGGCTCATGTATTTTTTATTATGTTGTTTCACTGTCATGCAGTGTCAACTGAGTCTATTCAATGGGGGCTACTTGAAGGCCGGAGGGACAAAGCGTGTACACATTGCACCGCTATTCATTCCGGCCAGCTGGATCGGCTGAAAAAAAAACCTGGTGAAAAGAAACGCCTCACAATGGACACAGAAGAAGTGCACAATGCTAACAGTTTTCCAAATACCACTGATTGGTTTCTTCACAATGGAGAGAAAGCCGCCGCTTTTTCTTAACTCCACTTCAACAAACAACACTCTCACAAAACCTCCCAACCCTACGTTTTGTTCACGGACAAAACCTCCTCGACTGTCTAAACGCTCCCACTGAAGGAGAAAAAAAGCTCTTTTCACTATGTTCTCCTTTCCCCCTCCCTCAAGAGAGAAAAAGAAAAGTGGAGCGGGGCTGGGGGTGGGAAGCGAAATTGTCAGTGAATTAATAATATCAGTCTTTTTAAAGAAGAGGGCTGACCTTTGAGATGCACTAGGCTGGGGGGCGGGCGGGGGGGAGAACGGACGGGGGTGGGCGATAATAAAGTTAGTGGGCCGCTCAGTGCCTCTGCTGGGCTCTGGGCGGAAGAAAGGCTCGGGCGCTTAGTGCAGGGGAGCGAGTGGCGAGGAAACTTGGCGGGCCGGGAGGACCTGGCGGCTGCGGGGCCCGGGAGCCCGCTGAGCTGCGCTCTGATTGGCTGACGCGGGGCTCTATCTGCTGAGAGTAGCGGGGCAGATCTGGCCATCTCCGGCGCCCTTGGCAAGAGGCGAGAGAGAGACCCGCGTAGTTTTATTCAAGTTTCAGGGCGCGGCAGCTGGGGTGGGCCTGGGGGTATACATTGTCAAATAAAGGCATGCTACCGGCCAGTTACACTTCTGCGGTCCATATCTCGGACCGCAGCATCATTCTCTGTGGTTTGAACCGAAAATTCCACCTACTTGCGCAAGACCAAAGGCAACAGGCTATAGACACCAAGTTGGCTGAAAGCTTTGTAGGCAATCGTGGCCACCAAATCACTGGGCGTCTTTAAACCTTCAAAAGAGTGGGAAAAGGTAGGTCAGGAGAAAAGAGGGTCAAAGAGTAGGAAGATAAAAAGGTAAGAGGTTAGGTAAGAAGGAAGGAAGAAAAAACTCTCAAAGGCTTTTTTGCCTAGTTGCCTAATCTCGGCGCTATATTTGTGTCTCACTTTTAAGACTCTCCCACCCCCATCTCCGCGCGCCCCCACTCCGACCCAACCAACCCAGAACTTTCTGTAGTACCTTTCCCCTCGGAACTCTGTCCTCATCCGGGCCCACCCTCTGAGCCTCTTCCCCACTTTACTTCTGCACAATCTGACTTGACAGGAGGCCTCTTCCCGAAAACCCTCAATCTGTCAGCAAGACTCAGGGACTCGAGTTGATGAAAATTGTGTCTTAGGGACGTGTAAGTACTCAAACATACACAACCTGTTGGCAGTGTGACCCCGCGTGCTCACCCTTAGCATCCTATCCACTTTCCCATCTTTCTAGTGCTCCCCTTAGTCATTAACACTCGCGAGCAGTTTCTCCCAGAAAACAGCGATCTTTGGGGTGGTGGGAGTGGGGAGAAGAGGGGGAGGGAGAGGGGCGGGCAATCTCCTGGTCCGTGGGGCCGAGCTGCAAGGCTCAGGGAGGTAACTAAGCTTTAGGGCTGGGGTGCTTTCCAGAGAGCCGCAGGAAGTTCCGTGTTGAGAAGTGATAGGCTGCTACAAAGGGAGAGACGAAGCCTTGAAAGGATTTAATTAACCGTGTCAGGGATAATTACCCCTGGACAGTCCAAATTAGTTTTGCATAATCGCTCAGAACCATATGAATTAACTTATAATATTGCAAAGAGCTCGGGGAATAACAGGAGAGGGATCGTTTTAATTAGTGAATCGGGGTCAAACCAGCAGAACCTATTCCCCACACTTCCCAAACTTTTCATGGTTTTTAGAATATGATTCCGTTGAGGAAACTAGGGTTTTCAAATCTCGAGTAGCTTCTAAAGACATGTGGCTCTGAGATGGGGGAAACTACGAAGATTTGAGTCAAGAGCATTTCCATGTTAACGGGGAAGAAAGCCATCACCCTATAGTTATTACTATTTGTTCTATTATCATTTCTTTCCTAAAATTATTTTTATTCACGGATTTATTTTATTATTTCAAACCTTTGTCTACTTGAAACGGTCTAGGCCTGCGATGTCAACCTCCTGAATTAGTGTTTCTTATACTTCAATTTTAATCTCATTAGCATGAGAGAAGACAGCTGGGGAAGAGGCCAAAAGTTGTCTGAGTCCTTAGCAGTGATTACACATCCAAGTAAAAGCGTCAGGTGTAAATCAGGAATACCCCAAAGATACATGAGCAAATTACACTGATTTAAGTGGTGGGGCTCTCACACTAAGAAGATAATGTGTTCAGGAAACTTTCCCCTCTTAAAATGTTACTGGAAACGGGTGAAATGCTTTGAACGCTCTGTATGTTTTCAATGGGCTCTGTTCTACTGGTTCATGAATGCCTTAAAAAAAATACAACTACTTGAGGTTTTTTTTTATCTTCTTTCCTATTCACGATTAGAAATGCGATAAATCAGGTTTTTGGCTCTGAATAACAATGACTTGATTTAGATTTCCTAGCAAATCTATTCACAAGTGAAACAAAGGCTGCCTTTGGAGGATACCTTACACTTCACCTGGACCAGGCACGTCAGGGCAATTCAGATAAAAATCTTGTTAAGGACTCAACAAGAAATAGAGGATTTTCTTTTCCCTGGTTCAGGCTTTATTTAAACTCTTTGTTCAAAAAAACCAAAACAAAACAGAGTGATAGTCAGAATCTAATTTACAGATATAGTTTAGACATCTAATATTAAATTAGAAGATCGCACAAGAAAACCATTTACACATAAAAGTTAAAAGCAATAGCTAAACTTGAAAAAACTTTATATTACATAGAGCCAAAATGAAACTAAATACATGTTAGCCAACTCCATCCACAAACACTAGTCAAAATATATACATTTTAAAGGAAACCCCCCAAAAGCTTTAATTGAGAAAAGTTATTTTTCTAAATTGTATTTTATCATAAATTGCAAGTGAATTGCAGATGGGGGTGGGTGGGTAAACTAATTTGGGAGGGATCGCCAAAACAAATTTGAACCAGTTAAGGTTGGGAGGGGGGAATGTTACTGAAAATGAAAGACATCTGTCAAAACAATTGTTTTATTTTCCTTCGGGTTTGCTAAATAATAAATATATAATTACCACTCAGACAAAAAAAGTCTGATTTAATCTTAGGTAAAATTGCGATTCTGAAACAGACCGCATTTTTTTTTCAAAGGTAACTTTGACATTCGCGCAGAAGCTTTTGAGCCTAAAACCCACTGAAATATAGGGCAACGCAAATAACACATTTTCAAAGACTGGGAAGGTTTTCACGGACATTTACACATTTACAATCGAAACGTAGACTCGCCAAAACGTAGAACCGAGGGCATGCGTTTTCTCCTTTGGTCAACTGTGTCGGAAATCCAAGAGGGTGGACTCAGAATCCTAGTTTTGTTTCGTTTTTAGGGGAGAAAAATCCAATTGTCAATTTTGCATCTTACATATTTGTTTGCGTTTCTTACTCTCCAGAAAGAGTTTTGGTTCTGATTTGCATATGGCATGATAAACAATAGAAACTGTGGTCACCATATGGGCACGGGTCACTGGTCCAGAAAGATCTGGTCTGGGCTTCTCTGCAAAGCTCGAGTAGTACAAATGCGGAGCCAAGGTGGCTCAGAGGCATCCAGCGCCGAGAAACTTAAGACACAGATCAACTTTTCCCTTGCCTTGTGCCAGCAAATTCAGACCTCACATTGGAACAGAATGCATGCAACTCGGGCCAGGAAGGGGCAGGAGTTAAAAAGGAAAGAAAAGAAAGATAATGAAGAAATGAAAACAAAGCCGACAATAAAACTTCCAACAAAACAAACAAACAGAACAGAACAGAACAGAACTAGAATGCCAAACACGTCAAAAAGTTACTCTGGAATCTCTGTGGGCACAAATGCAACAGGTTTCGAAGTGCAAAGCGGATACCAACTGCCGCGCGACACAACCGCCCTCTAAAGTTTGCGGCCCAAGTGCGGGCCTGGAACGATCCTGTGAATTCCCACGCACACTCACCCGCGCGCTCGCTGACGAGCGCACCGACCTGCGTCTCTGCCTCGGCGTGTCACCTATACTTCTTATGTACATACAAACGGCGGGCCCTGTCGCAGGAGGCCCAGGCGCTCGTACCTATACACATGTACACGTATTCACAGCGGTGCTTGCGCGGCGGCCCCGCGGGGTCATAGCGCGGCGGCGTAGGCCGCGGGGTAGGGGTCCAGCTGAGGCTTGCCCATGCCCGGCAGCAGGATGTAGGCGAGCGGCGGCTGTAGCCCGGGGCTGGGCCACGCGCTGCAGTTGCACGGGATCATGTAGCCCGGGTTGCCCGGGCTGGGGTGCG
>NW_022111305.1:1183336-1194324 GCF_000313985.2 Echinops telfairi | reverse complement strand
CCGCCACGCCGCCCAGGCCGTAGGGGACCGGGAAGGCGAACTTGTCCTTCTTGAGCAGCGTCTTGGGCTTGCGCCGCGGCCGGTACTTGTAGTCCGGGTGCTCCTTCATGTGCATGGCGCGCAGGCGCTTCGCCTCGTCGATGAACGGCCGCTTCTCGGCCTCGGTGAGCAGCTTCCACTCGGCGCCCAGGCGCTTGCTGATCTCCGAGTTGTGCATCTTGGGGTTCTCCTGGGCCATCTTGCGCCGCTGAGCCCGGGACCACACCATGAAGGCGTTCATGGGCCGCTTCACGTGGTCCACCGGCTTGGACATGCTCTCGCCGGGCCTCGGCTGCAGTCCGCCACCGGCCGGGCCTTCGCCCGGGGCCCGGAGGAAATCGATGGTGGCTGCGGTCCGCGGGGACCGGTGGGGCCCGCGCGCGTTCCTCGCGCCGCCCTGGGCGCCCCTTCGGGCCGCGGCGCCGCTCCCGCGCGGCCGGAGGGCAAGAGCGCGCGCCCCTGGCCACCCTCCCCGCTGAGTCCTGGCGCTCGGGACAATCGTCTCCCGGGCAGGAGAACTACTCGGCGGGGCCCCTCCTCTGCGCCGGCAGTTTTCACCCCTCCGCCTTTCCCGCCTTCCTCTGGCCGGGTGGGCCCGCGGACTCTCGGCAGACCTCGGCCAGCGCCCCGTCTTTTCCCTCCCGGCCGCGCAGCAGTTCCGAAAGTTGAGCCGCGGAGGTTCCACAAAGTTGAGGCCAGAAGCGCGCCGCCGCCTGCTGCCAAGTGCCGAAGGGGGGCTCTCCGCGCCTGGAGAGTTTGGGTTCGGCTGGGTGATCTTCTCATTTGACAGTCGCAGGTGGGGAGGGAGGGTGGGGAGATGGCAGGTGGCCGAGAAGGACGCAGAGGGGTCGGAAGGTCCGGCGCGCCCAGGGGACGCGGAACGCGGCAATGGCTATCAATAGGGATACAGTGGCACCGGCAGGTCTTCGTGGCGCGGGACAGGGGCGGCGAAAGGGGCTCCCCAGTCCGCAGTCTTCGGGGTCCGCGGGGCTGTCCGCGCCCCCGGTACCCGCCTCGCGGGTCTTCCTCTCCGAGAGCTGGGCGCGAGGGGCGAGGCAGGAGGTCCGCGGACGCTGGAACAAGCCTGGAGCCCAAGGGTCTCAGAGGAAGTGCCGGCGTGTCGTGGGGGCGATGGAGGTCGCCGTCCTCCGGGGCATGCTGGCTCGGCGCTCCGCAAGCCCCTGCAGGCGCCTCGGCCTCCGGGCCTCTGGGGCGCGCCTGGCGCGGAGGGCTGCCGTGCCCTGGCACGGGGCGGCGGGCCCGGGAGCTGCCGAGCCCCGCTCGGCTGCCGCCCTACACTTGCAACGAACTTCGCCCAAGTTGCCGGCGCTGGCACCCCGGCGCCCCGCTAGGCGCGCTCTCCTCGGACTCCGCGCCCCCGGGTGCGCCGCGGCCCGGGCGCCCTAGTCTCCAGGCTCCCGTCCGAGCCGCGCGGGCGAGGAAGGGGCTTAAGTAAAACGCATCATCACCTCCGTTCCCAGGGCCGCGCCGGGGCTGCCCGCGTTGCCCCCACTGTCGCCGCGGAGAGGGCCTCTTCCCGGCGCCGAGCGCCTCGCCGCCTCCCCCGGAGGGGCCAGGAGCCCTCCGCCAAGGCTCAGGTGGGCGTCCGAGTGGCGGCACCGGCGTGTGCTCGCGCCGCGAGAAGGCGCCGGGTGTGCACGTCCGGCCGCCGCCGAAAGTGTGTATATCTGGGGGCATGCGGAGGAGGCGGAGCCCGGACCGGAGCAGGGAGGAGGAACCAGCCGAGCCTCCTCCCCGCTCCCACACCCCCAGGACCTCGACTAGGAAGCAGGTTCCCCACTGCCTAAACCGCCCCCGCCCCCCGCCTCTCCTCTTCCCGCCCCAGCCCCCTGCTTCTCTTTGAGAGCCGGTTTTGGCGAGAGCAGATCCCGCAGCGCGCCGCCGAGTCTGCGCACTGTTTGGAGTTGGCCACCCCTTGGGTGTCCGTCCTCCCTCGCTACTCTGGCGGGCCTGTCTCTGCGCTGGTTGAGCAGCAGGGCACTTGGATCGGAGAAAGGAGGCGGCGGTCCCGAAGATGAGAACCTTGTGAACGACGAAGAAAGAAAGTTAAAACTGGGGAAAGGGGAACACACCCTTGAAACTGTTTGGGATTTTCGCAGCTCGTCCTGATTGGAGCTCCAGATGTGCCTCTCTTGCACTGAGGATGCAACCAGTCAGATGTGGTGTAGTGCAAAATAGCTGAGGAAGGACAGAGCACGCTCTTGACAACCTTCTAAAAAGCAAATTAACCTTGGCTGCTTCGCTCTTTAATGATGGCTTTAAAAGAAAACAAAAACCCTGCTCAACAAAGCTGCCTATAAGCTGATCTCTCTTTAATGTGCAGTTAACTTATAGTATTGCACTTAAATGCCCAGACAGGGAGGGTGAAGATTTTTGAAGATCAGTAAGTATAAAACGTTTTCCTGAAATGGGGAGAGTAAGATATAGTACTCTTTGCCGGAATATTTTATATTTTTAAGCTGTTAAGACAATTTTCCTCCTTTGGTAGTTATCAAATTTTGTTTTGTTTTTCCTGCATAATTGACACGCTGCAAAATTATGTAACATGCTTTTGTTTCTGCCCCCCCCCCCCTTCTAGATCTGCTACAGCACATTATAGCTTGACCTTCTGGATCTGCTACAGCACATTATAGCTTGACCTGTCTGGAGGTTTGATTACAAGTTGACCTGTCCTTCCGGAAGAACTTGCTTTGTCTTCTTTCTTTGGCCGGTCGGATTTGACATAGCCATGTGGTATGTGCAAGAAGGCTAACTTTCAAGACTTCCCTAATTCATTTTCAGCACACAGGATTGATTGTAATTATGAATGGAAAGAAAGCCTGTTTTAGGCTGTCAGTTTGACTTAAAAGTCAGGTTGCTTTGTTGGATTTGACCGTCTTAATAAGTAAGTGTATGACTGCTTTAGTTCTGTTTGTTGTAATACATACAGAAATGTGAACTAAAATGACATGTGTGGGAGATTTCTGCTCCCCTTTAAGATTTATTTACAGATGCTTGTTCTGTTTCACGTATGCCCTTTCTAAAATGATTGGCAGATACCTCTGTAACTATATTCCTTTACAGGTTCTGCGAAGACACTGTCATTCAAGAAAAGGTGTAGCAATGTTCAGACACTAGCAAGTGTCATTATATAGACTAGAATATTAGCTCTGCGCTGACAAACTACAGAATTCTCATGCTTAAGTGTAGAAGACACTGACTTGTATAATAGGCTTGAGACAAAAACATTGCACACTATTGCACAAAGAACATACACATTGGGACAAAGCACAGGCAAAACTGTTATTCATTAAACCTTGTGAATAAAGTTCAGTCAAATCGTGAAGATTTCCTTGTCACATGAGAAGTGATAAGAATCCAGAGAAAGTGTTCTATATTGGTGAAATAAATTAATTGATACTATGTTCAAGTTGTAATTTAAAACTGTCATGCAATAAAGCATTAGCAATGGAAAGAAACCTTGATAAATACCACTGAAGTATATACTATGTGCATGTGAAGTAATATATTACAAAAATAAAAATAGAGATGACTCATTTTCCCAAGACAAGTGATGCAGCATTGCCTACTTAGCAATATTAGCCCCATCTGAAAGGTCCTAAGCCCAAACAAATTGAACTGTGGATAACAAAGTTATCATAAAAAATTGCTATTTGTCTGCTGGTTTGTCCATTTGCCAAGCCAAATTGCGCACATTTTAAGACAGCAGAGGTTTGAGGTTCAGCTTCAGTTAGTAGGGCATCAGTGCTCTTGGCCTAAATCCGTCCGCCAAGGAAAGTGCACTCCGAGTAAGTCCTGCAGCAAAGAAAGGCAGTGTATCAAACCACCTTCACGCTTCTCTGCCTGAATACGGCTGTATTTTAATGAAGGACATTTTGAACCGTTCTTTATGTGCACCAGAAGGTAGGAAATTTACTTTTAATTTCTCCAGATCTGAAGTTTGAATTGTGTAGACTGTTATGTTTTTGTTCTTTTGGTTATTTGACCTAGAAATGGAAAATACCAGTGCACAGGAGTTAAAAAGAGACTAGTCTGTGTGAGCAAATAAGTGAAGAAAAAGTAAATTGAAATAAATTCATAAGCTTGATGGGCCTTATATGGTCAGCTCTTGACCTTGACTGTGACTACTTAGAGCAGGGGTTCTCAACTGGTGGGTGTAGACCCTGTTGGGGGTCGAATGACCTTTTCACGGGGGTCGCCTAAGGCCATCAGAAAACACATATTTCCAATGGTCTTAGGAGATACCAACTGCTCCTCTATCCATCTCCACGTGGGCCTGCCCACATGCAGATACGCCCACATCTGAGTACCCTGTATGAAGACTGTTTTACCCATGCTACACCATGCTTCAAGACAAAATTTCATTTACTTGTCATTAGAAATAAATATTTCACAATATATAATGACATATTGTTTTTGTGATTAATTACTATGCTTTAATTATGTTCAATTTGTAACAATGAAAATACATCCTGCCTATCAGATATTTACATTATGATTCATAACAGCAGCAAAATTGCAGTTATGAAGTAGCAAGGAAAATAATTTTATGGTTGGGGTCACAACAACATGAGGAACTGAATTAAAGGGTTGCGAACCACTGACCTAGAGAATGGTACACTTAGTGTAAACTGTATGAGAGTTGCTTTTTTTTAAAAAATTGTGGCCGCAGTGATATATGTTATCACAAATATATCTAAACAGACACATAGGCACTCCCAGACAAAGTTTTGTGGGTCTGTCCTGTATGAATTCAGCTTCCACTCTTTCCTTCCTTAAATTCTCCCCAGCAAATGATTTCTTTTCAATTCTAAAAGTTTCACTAGGAGGCAGCAATGAGGTTGTTGGGAAATGTAAAAACACCTTGGCAGTGCTAGGTAGAGGGCTGTCTTTCTCTCCCTCTTCTGTAACAGAGGAGGAGTACTTGGGACCCAAAGGGAGAAAAGGGTTCATAGTGAAGTAGGTACTTTTCCTCTATCTTTTCAATCTCCTCTCCCTCCATTGGATTTTCACCCAGATTGCTCACTAACATTTTTCTAGAGCCATGGAGGTGATAGACAGGGGTTGGGGTGGGGGTAAGCAAACCAATGACCTGGTTGGCAGTGACCAGATGGAAGTGTTTGACAGTACAGGTAATGCCTGCAAAGTAAGGAGGCCAAGTGCGTGGTGGGCGACCACAGCTGGAACACAGAGAACTTTCGCTTCTAACGTGGGGGCAAGGAAAGAACTTACAAGCTTTCATACCTGCCTTGAGAGGTAACCCAGCTTGTTTGTTCTGTTAAGGAGGAAATGAGGAGAGTGGCAAAAGCCAATCCTAGGTAGAATTGTTCATGACACCTATCAACCTGCATACATGTGTTTGGTCCACATAAAATGCGAGGAGAGAAGAGCCTTTGAGTGAAACAGTCAGGGCAGGGATGAACAAATGCAAAAGTATCCCTTCACCACTACTCCTAAATGATTACCTTTTGTCACTTTATTCTCATTGCCTCTGCTGTACTTGAAAACTGGGGATGCACAGCTCAAAGCTCAACCATAGAGCTCACCTTTCTTCATTGACCCTTAAATAAGGTGACCAGATTTTAACATTGGCAAAGCGGGACACCATCGATAGAACTCATATCCTGGCAAAATAGCTACATGGCAGCTGAAAACCGCATACCCTAGCTTGTCGTGCATTCTTCCCCAAAATCGGGACTTTTTAAAAACACCGTGGGATGCGGGACTGTCCCGCCCAAAGCGGGATGTCTGGTCACCTTACCTTAGCAAGTCTCATGAAGCCTGGCATTTTCAAATGGAGGCTTACTTAGAAGACAGAGCAAGAAAAAATAAAAACCAGCATTACTCACCTCTGCCTCACCCCACGTCCAGAAAAAGATCTGAAGGGAAAAAGTATACAAGACAAACAAGGCCACAAAGTACAGATTTCTAATTGCAAGAATCCCATAAAATCAACGGGAATAAAACGTCCTCCTCCTAGGACAAGGGCTAAGGGAGAGGGAGCTGGCTTGGAACCAGAGTAGAACAGTGAGGAGGGCGGGATACTAGGTAATGGGAAATCTTCTGGTCACCGTTTTCAAATGGGAAGACTTAAATTCTGGTATGATGGAGTTACTTGTCAAGTCTGCCACCAGTTATCATCTGGTTGATTTTGAGAGAGGGGGTCCCCTTAAATATCTCAGCAGGGTCACAGATAAGTCATGCGTGCAGCTTCACAAAGGTAGTCTACCTGACTGTTCTCCCAACCAGCTTCCAGATCAGCCCTGTATGTTCATTTCCAATGCAAGTAATGATTTCTTTTAGAGCTCACTGGCCTAGCAGCTTGGTTAGTTCATAGTTATCATGTACTGAGTCCTTAAGATGCCACACCTTTTGCATACATTATCTTATTTAATTTTCAGGATAACCCTCAGTGGTAATCATTATCAGCTCCAATTTGTAGGCCAGGGTTCAAGCCTTAGAGCAGCCAAGCAAGTGTCTTGCCCAAAGTCACACAACTGCCTGTGGAGGAAGTGGGATTTGCACTAAACTGAGCAGCTTAATCACTAGCACCTTGAGTCCCACTAGAAGACTCAGCCCCTTCCTGGCTCAGATTCTGAGTTCCACCTACTTCCTTAAGCTTCCTGTGACTCACTGGTGCCCCACTCCCTCTGGGTGAGTGCTCCCTGGCAATCTCACCAATCAGGTGTTCCAAACCCACAACAGCTGCACTCCCAATCCCAAAGCCTCTCTGAGCCCCTGGTTGGCTGTTCTGCTCCCGTGGGCCTCAGCACAGATTTGGTTTCACCTGCAGTCCAGTGTCCCGCACTCTGTGGGCCTCCCACTGTAAATACTGAACAATAGCCAGCCCGGAGTAAACCCAGTTCCTACCCTTTCTCTGATAGCTAAAAGCTGCTGATAGGAATCTCATAACAATGGTATCTAATCGTAGTCTTTATTTTCCTCAACCCCTACTTATTGTTCACACTTGCCTCTCTCCTTCTCTCTCTTCCTTTTTTGTGTGGACCCAAAGTACACAAAGTGGGTTTAATCACACTCTCTGGCTTAGGAGACACTAGTGATTGGCTCATCGATGGCCCCCTTTTATTTATGTGGTTATAGTTAATAACGCAATAAGCAACAGTCACTCCACCACCCAGAGTAAAATCTCCTGATAACCTAGATCTAGCAAAGTGATCTTCTAACGCCCTAATCACTTGCCTCTACCAACTCACTGTAACCATTTCCATTGCTTGCTTACACACACACACACACACACACACACACACACCGACAGCTTTAAAAAGTTAACAGAAAATTCTATTGTCTTTTCATTCTGTTGTCCACAAACTTTTAGAAGTCGCGTTGTGTATGTTTATTACGTATATGTTGAGTCAGTTCTGACTCATAACAACTCCATGCACAACGGAATAAAACCCTACATTCTCACAACGATTCTTTGTGTTTCAGCCCGTTGTTGCAGCCACCGTGTCTTTCCATCTGGTCAAGGGCCCTCCTCTTGTTCGCTGCCCACTACGTTACCGACCATGATGTTCTTCTCCGCGACTGGCTTCTCCTGACATGTGCAAAACATGCGAGACAAATCTCACTGTCATGGCCTCTGAGGAGTGTTCTGACTGTACTTTGTCCAAGACAGATTCGCCTTTCCTTTTGCAGTCCCTGGAACTTTCAATATTCTTCAACCACGCCACAACTCAAGTGCATAGATTCTTCGCTGGGCTTCCTTATTCAATGTCCAACTTTCATATGCAGATGAGGTAATTGAAAATAGCATGTCTCGTGTGAGGGCACTTTAGTCCTCAAAGTGGCCTCCTTGCTTTTCAACACTTAGAAAGGTCTTGTGAAGCCGATTTGGAGCCCTGATGACAGCGTGGTTGGGTGTTGGGCTGCGACCTATAAGGTCCACAGTTTGAAACCACAGCTGCTTCTTGGGAGAAAGACGGGCTTTGATGCCTGTAAATAGTTACAGAAACTCCAGGGGAAGTCCTACCCTGTCCTGTGGGGTCGCTGAGTCAGGGTTGGCTTGATGAGAGTGAGGGGTAGACTTACCAGCGCCCTGTGCCCTCCGTCTCCTGACTGCTGCTCCCGGGAGCATTGGCTGTGGGTCCAAGCAAGACAAACTCCTTGACAACTTCAGTCTTTTCTCTGTTTAGTATGATGTCACGCACTGGTTGCCAGGATTTTTGTTTTCTTGACATTGAGTTGTAACCCACACTGAAGGCTGCACTCCTTGATCTTCATCAGCAAGGATGTCAACAAGCCAGGGCGTGTCATTTGTGTACCACCGGCTGTTAATGACTTTCCTCCAACTCGGATGCCATGTTCTTCTTCATATAATCCAGCTTCTATGATTATTGGCTTAGAGTTGACTTGAATATACCAATTGAATACATACCATGAGAGGATACAACCTTATCGCACAATTTTCCTGATTTTGAACCATGCAACACTCCCTTGTTTTATTCCCTAAGTTGCCTCTTGATCCAGGTACAGGTTCCAATGAGCTCAATGAAGTGTTCTGGAATTCCCATTCTTCTCAAGGTTATCCACAGTTTATTGTGATCCACACAGTTGAATGCCTTTTCACAATCAATGAAAACACAAATAAACATCTTTGTGGTATTCTCTGCTTTCAGTCAATAGCTATCTGATGTCACCAAAGATATCTCGTGTTCCAGGTTCTCTTTTGATCTGGTCTAAACTTCTGACAGCCCCCTGCTGCTGATCTTCAGCAAAACTTTACTTGCATGTGATATTAATGATCGTGTTCTATAATTGCAGCTTCCTGTTGGATGGCCTTTCTTTGGTATGCATACAACAAATGTGTATTTCTCCTTTGGAACAGACACACACTGGTCAGTTGCCGAAATAGCTGGCACTCACATTTCCTGACATCGACAAGTGAGTGCTTCCAGTGTTTTTTCAGCTTGTTGAAACATTTCAGTGGATATTCCATCCGTTCCTGGAGCCTTGCTTTGGGCTATGCTTTCAGTGCAGCGTGAACTTTTTCCTTCAGTTCCATTGGTTCTTGCTCAAATGGTTGAATGTCCGCTAGTTCTTTGTGTTACTGTGACTCTGTGTATGAATTCCACCTCTTTTGATGCTTCCTTCACCATTCAGTATTTTACTCATAGAATCTTTCAATAGTGAAACTCAAGGGGTGGATTTTTTTCTCTCTCTCGAGTGCTTTTCTTTAGTTGAAGATATACTGAACATGTTCTTTCTTTTTGGTTTTCTAATTCTCGGTCTTTGTACATTTCATTATGAGGTTTGCCTTCATCTTCTCGAGCTGCCCTTTGAAAGTTTCTGGTCAGATGTTTTACCTCATCTTTTCTTCATTTTGCCGTAGCTGCTCTAAGATTAAGAGCAAGTTTTAGAGTTTATTCTGATGTCCACTTAGTTCTTTTGTTTATTTCCAGTCCTTGTTTAAAATTTTGTAAATCATCTTCTTGGGGTCTTTTCACCACCTTTTGGTGTCTCGGTGATTCTGTTCTTGAGGTCATGTATGGTGTTCGTCAGCTCTTCAGTCCTTAGAGTTCAGTGGATCAAATCTGTTCCTGAGATGTTCTCAAAAAGGTGGGGCATACTCAGAGTCCTATTGTACTTCTCGTGGACTTGTTTCAAATTTTTTCTTCTTCATCGGGACTTGCATAGGAGCAATTAATGGTCTGTTCCATAGTCGGCCCCTGGCCTGGTTTTAGCTGCTGATGTTGAGCTTCTCTATCCTCTCTTCCCACAGATGCAGTCCCTTAGATTTCTGTGTCTTCCATCTTGGAAAAGGATATTTGTAATGAAGAAAGACGTCATTGGTCGTGCAGAATTCTATTATACAATCTCCAGCTTTATCTCTATCACCAAGACTGTGTTTTCCAACTACCGTTCCTTCCTTTTTGTTTCCAACTTTTGTATTTCCATTGCCAAGAATTGACAATGCATCTTGATTGCATGCTTGATCAATTTCAGACTGAAGTTGTTGGTAGAATTCTTAAATTTGTGCAGCATCAGCTTTAATGGATGGTTCACGAATTTGAATAATAGTTGTACTGACTGGATTTCCTTGTGTGGGGGTAGATATTATTTTATCACAGACAGCACTGTACTTCAAGATAGATCTTGAAATATCCTTTCTGATGGTGATTGAAATGCCTTTCCTCTTGGATCTATCATTCTGGGCATAATAAACCATGTGATTTTCTGATTCAAAAGAGCCAATCCTAGTTCATTTCAACTCACTAATACGGAGAATGTAGATGTTTACGTGTTCCTTTTCATTTTTGACAACTTCCAGTTTCCTTAGAGTCCTATGACATACATTCCAAAATTTGCTCGTTAATTGATGTTTACTGCTTTTGCTTCTCATTCTGACCATCAGCAGATGAGGGTCCTGAAGGCGCTCCTCTCACAGGCTTTACTCCAGCTGCAGTATTAGGTCAACTCAATTTTGAGAAGGAAACTCTTTCTCGGTCATATTTTGAATGAGTGCCTCATTTCTGGCACTATCTCTGACAATGTTCCACTTCTATTCATGAGGTTTCCAGTATTTAAAAATGCTTCCAAGCTATGCATAAGGCTTTCAGAGGCTTCTGCCTCTGATATGGGAAACACTCCTTCTTCACTGTTTGTTCTTACTCTGGAAGTTCTGCTTAAATCTGTTCTCTTTGGCTGACCCTGCTGATATTTGAAACACCAGTGACATAGCTTCCAGCATCACAGCAACACACAAGCCACCAAAGTACGACAAACTGACAGATAAGCAGTGGTTATTACATATACATGCATTCTTAAAAATGTTCTTATTTTGTATTTTAAATTTTATTGTGTTAATATAACAACCATAACAGTGTTTGCCACTTCAACAATTTTTATGTGAACAATTTATTGACATTAGGTACTGCTATTCATTTCCTTTTTTTTCTTCATTATTCTTT
>NW_022111305.1:1180623-1181770 GCF_000313985.2 Echinops telfairi | reverse complement strand
CCTGGAACTGTGGGTCCATTGTTTTCTCCTCCAGATTGTTCATCCAGTCTCTTATTTAGACAGACCTACGGAGATAATAACATGCACAAAAACAAGACAGAGCAAAACAAAGCAACGAAAGAAAAGAAAACAAAACAACAAAAAGCCAATGACAAAATTTTAAAAAACAACAACACAACAACAACAAAAGAAAAGCTTGTAGTTAGTTCAAGGACTGTTTGTTGGCCTTTAGGAATGCTTTCTGGTCAAGTCTGATGGGCTGTCAATTGCTGGCCCCAAAGTCTATTTTTGGCATTCCCTGGGCACTTCGTTGCTCTGTTCCCCTTGCTGTTCTGTTCCATGCCTTTAGTGTTTTGCCTCAGTGTGGTGGGATCAGATTGGGCACAAAGCACACACCGTGTCTCCAGTGTTGCCCCTGTAGGGCTGACAGCATTGTATTTCAATATAGATTTTTAAGTGTTAATTTTGTCAATGAAATTCCTCTTGAATTTGTCATTCCAAGCATGTTGAACCACATAATGGTCTGATGCAAATGGCTAACGCTAGTCCATTTCTGATCATTAACCCTAGGATATTGATCTTTATGGTTCTATTTCATATTTGACTACTTTCAATTTTCCTAGCTTCATGTTTCATAATTTGATGTTCTGATGACTAATAGATGTATGCAGTTGTTTCTTCTCATTGTGAGTCATGTCCCAATGAAGTCTCAGAAAGCCTGACTCCACCCATGTCACTAAGTTCAAATCTATTTTGAGGAAGAAGGTCTTTCTAAGTTGAATTTTCTGTGCTTTCCAACCGGAAGGACTCCTCTTCTGGCACTATAGCAGAAGTCTTCTGCTGCTATCCATCAAGTTTTCAGTGGTTAATTCTTCACAAGGTCATTGCCTGTTGCTTCTACCCAATCTCTTTTCCGCCCACCCCCACCCCCCATGGCTGCAATGTTTTATCAATTCTTTTTTTTAAAAATAATTATATTGGGGGTTCATACAACTCCTCACAATTCATACATACATCAATTGTGTAAAGTACATTTCTGCATTCGTTGCTCTCATCATTCTCAAAACATTTGCTCTCCACTAAGCCCCTGGCATCAGCTCCTCATTTCCCCCCTCCCTCCCCATCCCGCTCCTTCATGAAACCTTGA
>NW_022111305.1:1178512-1179931 GCF_000313985.2 Echinops telfairi | reverse complement strand
GCCTGGTCTTCAGCAACATTTCCAAAGGCATCTAGAACTCAGCGTATGATTTCAGAATTGTGCTCTCTACTACATATCACATGCATTTCCCAGTATGTACTATAAAGGCATGTTAACACTTCATTATTACCGATGTATGTTTTAAAAATGGCCCTTTGGTGAGTAGAGATGACAAAAACTAAACAGTAGAAACCCAAACAGTAACTACACAGTAGGAAAAAAAAAACTGTTCTGAGCAATAATCTATTGTGCTACCCATTACAAGATTGATTGCACAGAAAATGGCATATGCATTGTGTTAAATTTTTCCTCGGCATACTTTTATTCTGACATATTGGCAGCATTTTCATAGGATTAGCCTCTGTCTTTCAAAAATCAGTTTAGAAAATGCCGCATAAACAGTTGTGATAGATAGGTTTTATATCAAGTTAGGTGGGCCGGGATTCTCCGTGGTTTGGCATTAACACCTAGTAATCCCCCATGCTATGACCAACCACAATGCAATCAACTCCTAATAGTACCTGCTATGAGCAGCCAGTCAGTTATAGGAAGATTAGGGTGAGATGAAACACCCTTGCTCAGGTAACAACGCTGATACAATTCAAAGGGCATTTTCTCAGGGGTGTGGCCTCCTTCCTATATATGTGGATTTGTGGGAAAGCTTGCTTGCTTTTTGCTGAATCTGCATCCTGCATCTGGCTCATCCAAGAGCCTTTGGTTCTTTGGACTTTAGCCAAAGGCCTGCCATATTTCCTGTTGATCCTCAGAGTTGTCAGAAGCTTGCTATCTGACCTGCTGACCTTAGATTCATTTACAGCCACAAGCCTGTCTCGATGACCTTGGATTCATTTGCCTCTGCAACCACTCGCCTGTAGTCTTCTAGCTGATCTCAGATTCATCAAGCCCTACAGCTACAGCAGTAGCTGACATATGGACTTGCACCCTGCTTGAACTTGGATGTTTATTCTACAACTACATGAGCCATTTTCTTGAGATATATATACATACATATAAAAGCATCATGGTTTTTGCTTCTCTAGAGAAACCAATCTAAGACCTTTGGTGCCAAAAGAACTTTTAGAATAAACAAAATTGTAAAGATTTTAAATTGGTTCTCACATCTGATTAGTTTTAAAAACACTGATAACTCTGTTTCCACTAGTACTCCTTTGTCTCTATTAGTAAAGAGGATGTTACTAGTCCATGTCATGAGGTAGCAATGTTATTACACAAAATATTACCACCAATAGATGAAGATTGGTGAGAAGTGAGACTTTGGGTCATTAAATGCTTCGTGTTTTCGAGTAATTCTTTTTAAATGAAAAAATATAAGGAAGCTGGTTGGGTGGTACTACTTATAATAGACAAAATGGGCACCAGAATCACAGTTTGTGTCCAGCGCCACAAATTCAACTTCAA
>NW_022111305.1:1173057-1177751 GCF_000313985.2 Echinops telfairi | reverse complement strand
AGAGTTTCCAAGGGAGTGAGCAGAGAGAGTGTCTCCCGCCTCTAAGCAGGGGAAACTGGAATTCCTAGAATCCCCAGGGGAAGGCTATGCAAATACAGAGGTCTCATTGGCTATGACCCGATTAACAGACTAGACTCCACCCCTTCAGTCTTAATCCTCTTAATTCCCAAATTGACACCAGAATATATAACCACCACAAAGCCCCCAAAAGTGAAGTACAAATTGTGATCCAGAGTGTGATCCACACTCTTAAAGAAGTGCCAGAGTGTCCTCACAAGTACAAACAGAAAACTGAGACTCTGTTTGGGAATAGTTATTCATGGTGTGAAATAATAGTGCAAAGGACATACGTTTGGATCTGAGTTTGTTGATCTGGGCCAACTAAGCACAGAGTCCTCATTTAGTGTTTCAGCTCAAGAGGGTAGGAAAGGATCTAATAGTTTATTCGCTTGGTTCACAGAAGCATGGATTGCACAATGACTTACAATAAATTAGGTTGAAGTACCAGAATTACCTTGGTATAATGCAGAAGGTGGTATCCAAAGGCTCAGGAAAATTTGCAGGTTAGAGTGCAGTTATCAGCATAGACCCATAGGACACATCTTTTACCACAATAGTGAGGAACACATTTGGGAAGGGAGCCCCAGTATCATTGAAGATTTCTATTTTATGTACCATAAGTCAGATTTGATAGGGGAAACTGGGCTAATTGAATGAAGACACTGACTACAGTTGGGTTGACTGGGTTCCACTGGAGTAGGGCAAAGTGGCAGCACTTAATTGAGAGAGATGAAGTATATGTATTTACCATAATGGACAGTTGAGTCAAAGTTGTAATCAGAATAGCCTGCTGCATATGACATTCTGGCACTGACTAATTAGGCAGGCTGTCCCTGGAAGTGAAATAATGGAAAACCTACAAAATATTTACTTGATCTGTACAAGTGGAAGCATTCTAAGTCAGGTGAACAGCAGTCGAACTCAAATTCCCAGAACAGAGAGAAACAACCTCTCAATCAATGACCAGACTTGAGTCAGTTTATAGATCCACAACCTTTGAATGAAGAGGAGGCCCAGTTCCCTTTGAGAAAAGACCCCATTACATGGCCAAAAACATATGCTGTTAATTTTCTCCCAGCTTTCCCCAAAGGGAACTAGGGGATTTTATAAGACAGGCTGTTCATTGGGAAAAAATGAAGCCATCATATTTTGGGCATTAATAGACATTGGCTCAAAATTGACACTAATTCCAGAAGAGCCAGACTGATTCAAAGCCCACCAGTCAGTGTAGAGGTCAAATTATTAATGGACTCTTAGGTCAGGTTCATCCAACAGTGGTTCCAATGGGTCCCCAATCCAAACCTGTAGAAGAGAGACATTAGCAAATATTTGTACTTGAAAATAATTAAGTAAAAAATTTGAGTTGGAATTTATAATTTTGTTCTTCAGTTGTGAGGTAGTCAAAATAAATAGTGCTTACATAATTTCATTAGTTTGTCATACAATGTTTCATGGTGGAACCATCACAGATTTTCATGAGCGTTTTTCATCTTGAAATAGTACTTTAAAAATGTGTGAACTTTTTGTCCTTTGATGCTGCACCCTCACAGTTCATTGAACGACTGCTGATAACTGACGTGGGCAAGATCGATCACAAAAAGAGTCATAAACACAGGTGTCTTGGGATGGGTGCTCTACTGAAGCAAAGCCAGGGACACATGTACGTTTCTATCGAGGAAATGGCTCACACGGCTGAAGCCAATAAGTTCCAAAGTTAGAGGTCACATGTCAGGCGACAGTCTTCTTTCGACTCCTGTGACTGATGAGCCCAAGATTGGCAGGTGTCTGTTTGCAGATGCTAATAAATTCAAGTTCAGCAGGGAAGATATACGTTGCTGATGAGTCTCAGGAGCAGAAGGAAATATGGAAGGCCACTGACTGAAGTTCAAAGCCTTGGAGGTTATGTGACTAATCAGGTATAGGAACCAGACTCAGCAAAAATCAAGGACGCATATCCAAAGAGTCCACACATTTTGGAAGTAGACCATTCCCCTGAGGAAAATTCTTGTTAATTAATTGACTACTCATAGCAGATATCATCATAGAATGATTACATTTTTTAAACCTCATCATAGTGGATTACTAGGGGTTAACTTCCAAACCACTGAGAATCCTGGTCCAGCCAAGTTGACACAAAACCTTAACTATCCCACAAGGGTTTGTTGAATCTGAAGATACATCACAAATAATGTAATGATAGTGCTGATGGCATGCTCTTAAATAGTTGACAAGAGAGAACCGAATAGATTATGCCTGATAAGTCCATGTGATCGTTTTTTGTGTGCCAACATGGCACCTGTAACAAGATATAGGTGAGTTTAACCTGTCAATCAGGTGGCAGCTTGATGACCTCCATTGGAGGTACGACCAAGATAAGTGACTCTCTGGAGGGCATGCCCTACTCCACCGCCCCTCCAGGGGCTGCCCGAACCAGTTGCCCTGACTCATCACATGTGCTGTGCTAACTGTGGGCGGTGCTCTGCTCCACCTGGCCGAAGCCAACCTGTGGATCATAGCGATGGACTGCTTCACTGTGAAGTGCTATTCCATTCAATGACACCACCCAACCTTGCCGTGTCTGCTGCCTGTGGGTCAACTCCACTGGTCTTGCCACCACTCCAACTCCACACCTCCAGCCAGCTCGCATTGCTGCACTGTGAGGCTCCATCGCTGCTTCACCACACTGCAGTACTGTCCTAGTCAACATCTCAGCATCTCATCTTCCTATCTCTGCTTCCTTGGTCTTGGGCTAGTGGCCATGTGAGTTGGACCCATGAAAGTGAATTGGACTAAGCTCTCTGTACTGCTGTGTGGACTAATTTGCTGTTTTATCCCTTTCTTTATATAAACGTGACCATATCATAATTGTCCTGGTTTTGCATCTCTAGAGAACCCTACCTACTACAGCCCCAAAGGAAAATGTAACTGATATAATTTACAAAATTTACAAAATGTACATTTTATTTATTTTGTGGAATTATTCAGCATCCATATTTGGAGGCATATACATAATTGATGTAACACACCACTTCTCAATGGACAAACTTGTTTTCTGGGTCATTAACATATCAAACAATTTCTTAAGTCAGTCTGAAGGAAATAAGAAAAAAAATGCATTTATAGAATTTTTATTGATGAAATATTTAATTTATTTACTTGAAGGGCATTCAATTTCCTTACACAGATAGACATAAGCATTCTGATAAAACGCAAATGTATGTAATGTTTTAATAAAAACTCTTTGTTGCTTTCTTGGAAGATGAAAGCACACAAGCTCATTGTTGCAAAGCAGAAACATATTTTGCACAATAAATTATTATTGAATTTTGAATCCTCATAACAGGCCTAATACTTCATTTAGTAGAATAAATAGAGTAATATAAAGCATGGTGTCCTGTGCAAAAGACAATAAAAAACAAGAATCACTTGGTGCATAAATGAAAACTTTTGGTGTTAGATTAATATGTCCAGTATTTTGACCTTTCCTATATGATTATTAAATTATTACTCATTTTAGCATTAAATATGTGCCAGATACTGACTACATGTATGTCAGTCATATGCTAAAGGTAAAAGTTATGAATATTGTTTACAAAACATAAGGCACAATCCTAGCTGATTTTAGTTCTCATCTTTTGTTTATAGTATTTGTTTAGCTCTCTCATCTTTGAGTGTGATTTGCGGCATGGGCTCCCACTAGTTGTTTACTGGCTGCTCAAGACCCTACCTTTTTTCCCTTTTTAAGAATTAAGGGTCCTTGAGGGGGCAGCCCCAATCTGAGCTATGTTGACCGTCTCCCTAGAAGAATGTACTATAGGGGTCAGCATTGAAGATATAGGCTGGGGAGAGTGGCCGGTCTGTCCTGACCCAACTAAGAGGGAAACAGACAGAGAGAGCGTCATGCTGGTCCACCAAACCCCGACAATGGCTTTCCTGCTCTAAACAGCCAATCCACAGAGAGGACCATAGGACCAGCCCCCACACGAGGTACGATGTCCCCTCACTGGTCTACAGCACTATGGGGGACACACTGGAGACACACTGCAGGAAGTGAGTCTGGTCTGACTCCCCCACCCCCAAATAGGGGCAAATCATGATGGGAGTACAACAGAGCAGCAAGGGGAGCTAAGTCACGACGTCCCTAAGGAACCCTAAAAAGAGACTTCGGACTCAGGGGCATCTCATCAGATCTGTCTGGAGACATTCATAAAAGTCAGCTGGTAGACCTGGAATAACTTATAGGCTTAAAAAATTATGTATGTATGTATGTACGTATCTCTCTATTTAAGGTAGGAGGATGAACAATCCCACGGAGAAAGCAACGGAACTGATGGTTTGGCAGGGGGTGAGGGGGCACGAGAGAGGAGGAGAAGGCGAAAGGGATTGGGGAGGCAACAAACTCTGGGACGAGGTGACAGCAGGGGATCTAAAAGTAATAGCAAGGAGCTTGTAGCATCCCTGGTGGGTTTGATCAGTTGTAATGTAGCCAGGAGGAATAACTGAGAACCAAATGAAGGGTGAACATGATAGTGGGGCATGAGGGAAGTAGAGGAAACGGAGGACAGAACAAGGAGGCAAAAGCCATATACAGAGGTATAAATATAAGCATGTCTATATGCAAATATATTAATATA
>NW_022111305.1:1168522-1170723 GCF_000313985.2 Echinops telfairi | reverse complement strand
AGCTTACATACCGTAGAGTTCATCCATTTAAAGTGTACAGCCCGAGCTGGCATGCCCACTAGCGACATGAAGCTGCTCACCCACAACCTGCTGAGTTCCCAGGTGCGGGGTGTGGGGCCCCGTGGCAGGGAGTCTGGGGGCTCTTCCCCACCAGCTGTGGGATCCCCAACATGCTGTTGACTGATGAGGAAACCGAGACTTAAGTGGGACAGGCACCGATTTCATTCTGTGACCTTGTAACTCTGTTCGTGTCCCTTGGATGTTGGCTGCGTGCCTGTCTTTTGCATCCATACCCTCTACCCAGTGATACGCGCAACACATGAGTGTCCTTGAGCTTGATAGTATATGGCAGCTTTTGGGGAGCATGGAAAACCACGTGGAAAATGGCTGGAAAGTGCAGTCCACAGAACCAAAAGAAGCGCCCCAGAACCGGAAAAAAGAATATCAGAGTGTGTGAGCCCTGAGAGGGTGCACTCCTGGTGGGGGGACTGGGGGCTGGGGGGAGGGGAGATCCTGCTCTGAGAGAGAGCAGCCTGCCTTCAGTTTCTGCTTTTTAACCCTTCCTACCCCACTTGAGGGGGGTGGGGCGTGGTTGAGGGGATTAGCTGTTCTTAGTGGCTGGGTTCAGGTACATGTGTGAAGTAATGTTGCTGGTGCTTAGTGTGCATAGCCAGGTTGACCTTCACCTGTGTCTAGGTGACCTTGGTCTGAGCCTGCCCAGGTTTGGATTGTCCCCATAAGGGTCTGATGTGTGCCTGAATTCTTTCCAACCCCTTTGTTGTGGCATGCCCAGCTAATTTTCATTTAGTGCAGGCTTTCAGTGGAGACAACCTCCTTTATCTGCAATCTTCCTACCTATCATTAGTGCATTTGTTGAAAATCAGTTGAACCAAGCTTCATGGCTTATTTCTGGACTCTCAGTTCTATTCCATTGGTCTGTGCACTTGTGCCAGTGTCACACTGCCTTGATTGCTGTTGTTTTGTTGTCAGTTTTGAAACTGAGTGCACATCCTACTTTCTTCTTCTTTTTCAGGATTTTTCAGAGTCCCGTGTAAATCCCAGCTAAATCTCATTATCAGCTTTTCAGTTTCTACAGTGAAGTCATTTGGGATCCTGATAAGGATGGAACTGAATCTGTAGAATCAAACAGCATTGTCAATGAACAACAGTAAGCCTTCCAAGCCACGAACATTGCATCTTTCCCACTTAGTAAGAGCTTTTAAAATTTCTTTCAAAGGTATCTTATTGTTTTCAGGGTGTACGTTTTCCATTTCTTTTGCTATATTTATTTCTGTTTTTGTTCTTTTTTGATACTGTTGTAATATTGTTTTCTTCATCTGATTTTTGCATTGTTTGTTGCGATTGTGTACAAACAAGAGCCAATGTTTTATGTTGATTTTGAACTTGCAACCTTGATGGTCTTGGCTTTTTAGTTCTACATAGCTCTCAGTGACATCCTGAGGATTTTCTATATTCAATGTGTTATGGACCAAATTGCAGCCTCCCCTAATACATGCAGTAAATCTTCACTCATACCTGTGGTATTTATCTTATTTGGGAATGAATTGTCTTTGTTAGGTTAATAAGGCAGCATCTGTGTAGGGAGTGCCTTATGCCAACTCCCTTTGAGATGTAAAAAGAACAGATTAGGGACAAAGCAGCAAGCACAAATGGGAAAGGTTGATGCCCTGCCATATGAGAGCTCCCAAAGAACCAAGAAACAGAAGCTGAAAAGAGACACCAGGACTGCTCCCACCCCCCCAGTCAGCACATAGAGAAAGCCTCCCCCTGGAGCTGCAGCCTGCCTTCCAGCCTTCTATACTGTGAAAACGAAATCAGTTGGTTGAAGCCACCCACTTGGGATATTTCTGTGACAGCAGCATTCGATAACCAAGCTACAAGGGCATGCCATTTTCACACAGAGATAGTTCCACTTCCTCAGTTCCGATCTGTATTCCATTTTTATTTCACTTCCTTGCCTAATTGTCCTATCTAGAACCCCCGTGTAATAGGGTCATGGAACTGGAGACAGCAGATGTCCTCGCTTTGTTCCTGGTTATTAAGATGATAACGAGTCTGCAGTTTTCACTTGTATCCTTTGTCAGGTTGGGATGTTGCTCTCCTAACCTTTTCAGATGTTGAAGTCCTAAGCCCTGGACGCATGAACGCAACCTTGGGGTTTGAAGATAGGTATATTCAGG
>NW_022111305.1:1166426-1167649 GCF_000313985.2 Echinops telfairi | reverse complement strand
AAAAAAAAAAAAAAAGGACAATTAATTGACCAACCAAGTCAACTAGTCTTTATCTCCAGACGAGACCCCTTAACTAGTTGTGTCCATCGACCTTGAAACCTGGAAGAGTGGCCCTCACTGTTTATTCTTCCATTGACCTGGCATCCGTTTTTGCCAAGTCAGCTACTCACCACTTGTCTGGTTATCACGTTACATGATATGACTCATCGTGTTTGTATGCTGCATGTTTAAACCTTGATTTAGGAACCTGGTGAACCTTGTATGTACATAGTCTCTGTACATACACGATTAGGCTGCAAACTTCCGGGCTTTAAAAGCTGGGCGGTTTTTTCTAGTTTCTTGCACCACCTATAGAGAGGGTGGTCCCGCCTCAGGGCTTAGTGTGTAGAGGCCACTCCACATCTTCAGTCACTCTGCATGGTCCAGGCCTAGAGGAGGACATTTATTTCACCAAACAGCAGAATGTTCCTTTCTTCCAGGTCAGAGCAAAAGAGTTGTAAATTTCTTTCCCTGGTTGTTACTTGAACATCATAAGAGGACACAGGCAGGGATCTAGAAGCTGTGAGGAATGACAGCAATCTCCAGCTCCTGGCTGAAATACTGACTCATGACCTTAGTCAACTTATCACTCCCTGGTATTTTTAAAGCCACGTTGTGTTTTATGCTTTGTTTGTGCATGAAAATACACTAGCTTCCTAGTTGACATTTCCTTTTGTTCAATAACAGCTTCCAACTTCACGTCTGGGCAGTTGTCAGGAGCAGCCAGGCTCCAGCATGAGAGTCCTGTCTGCAGCGCTGCTTTCTGATGGCTACCTTAAAGCAGTATTTGATTTTGATGTGTGTGCACTGTCTAGGAGCAAGTACTTTTGAAATTTTATTTTTATGTTACTTTTGAAAAATTTTAATAAATCATTTTATTGGGGGCTCTTACAATTCTTATACAATCCATCCATCCAATGTACCAAACACATTAGTGTACTTGTTGCCATCATCATTTTCTTTCTGCCTGAGCCCTTGGTACTAGCTCCCTTTTTTGCCCCCTCCCCCTGTCCCACCCTCATGGACCCCTCATAAATTATAAATTATTCTTTTGTTTTGTTTTTCACTGCCCTGGAGTTAATGCCAAGTGGCTGCTGGTTAAATTATTCTTGTTTTCATATTTTACATCACCCACTGTCTCCTTTTGCCCACATTTCTGTTGTTCATCACCCTGGGCTGTAGGT
>NW_022111305.1:1163396-1165937 GCF_000313985.2 Echinops telfairi | reverse complement strand
TTGTACGTGTGCATACCTATATTTGTACCTCTATAAATGTATTTTGCCTCCTAGTTCTTTCCTCTATTTCTTTTTACTTTCCTCCTGTCCCACTATCATGTTCTCCCTTCATTTAAATCTCAGTACTTTCGGCTACATTGCACTTGATCAACCCCCACTAGGCATTCTATGCCCTCTTTGACATCAATTTTAGATCTCTTGTTGTTCCCTCATCCCTGGGTTTGTTGGCTACCCCCTCCCTTTATCCCCACACCTCCTCTCCCATGTCCCCCTAGAGCCATCAGCTCCATTATTTTCTCCCTGGGATTGGTTATCTGCCTATCTTATATGGCGAGACATGAGAAAGAAGAAAACAGAACAAAAAGCAAAAAGCCTGTAAATATAGGTCTGTCTGCTGAGCCCTCTGCTTGTTTTCCCATCGGATCTGGTGAGTGCCACGCCCTGCCCACCAGTTCTGAAGTGTTTTTGGGTTTCCTCTAGACTTGACTGCTTTGCTCTCCTCTAGCACGTCCTTGATTGCTGTCAAACAAAGCCCGTACTTTATCAAGCTTGTCTTCCTTTATTTACTTGAGCCATAAGGCAGTTTCAGTGTATCACAGGGTTTGCTTTTGAGTAAAATTCTACCTTTTTAATCCAGATAAGTGGGAGGCTTGTAATATCTGCTGCGTCTGATTGATTAGTACTTCATAAGTTGGAATTGCTTCTCCCATGAAGCTTTCCTGAGATATCCCCAAGAGCCTGAGTTGAACACTCTATGCTTTATGCTTCTCAATCCTTGGAAGGCACTATTATCCTAGCACATGATTGTAACTATGAACTGACTTGTGTTTCTTTACTTAACTTTAAGCATTCCAAGAACATGGACCATATCTGATTGATCTCTTTTTTCTTTTTTGAATTTTCTTTTTCTGATTGATCTTTATATCTCAGCACCTACCAAGGCTCCTGGCATTGACTAGACACTCAATAAGTTGCAATGAAAGAATGAATCACCCAAGGGGTCTTAGCTTGTGCGGTCAAGGAAAAAGGAGAGGCTGAGAATATAATAATAGCATGATTCAAGTACAGTATTAATAGTCTAATATTAATTAATTAATTTTGATTAAATTTAGTACAGTTCAGGATATAAGATAACTTAAGAAATGTTTCTGTTACTTGAAGTAAAACTCCCAGGCCCATGGATCAATGTGGAAGAATTAAGTCTTTAAATTTGTGATTAGAGACAACTGTAGCAAAGACAGCAGTTTTTTAAAAAATTGATATTGTTTTTTTCTTTTAAAAAATACTTTTATTGGCACCTTTTACATCTATCACAATCCATACATTCTTCCAATGTGTCAAGTACATTTGCACATATGCCGCCATCATCATTTTCAAAGCATTCTCTTCCCACTTGACCCCGGATATCAGCTCCCTATTTCTGCTCCCTCCCTCCCCCACACCCCTCCCTCACGAATACTTGATAAGTTATAGATTATTTTTTCCATATCTTACATGGTCCTCCATCGTCCCTCACCCACTTTTCCATTAGTTGTCCCCTTGGGAAGGGGTTCTAGATTGATCCTTGCAATCGATTCCCCCTTTCTCCTCCCACCTTCTGCTAATCCTCCTGGCATCTTTATTCTCCTTGTTGACCCTGAGGGGTTTATCTATCCTGGATTCCCTGTGTTGTGGGTTATCTGTAGCAGTGTGCATGCTCTGGTCTAATCCAATTTGTAAGGTAGAATCGAGGTCATTATAGAGGAGGGAAGGAAGCACCAAAGAGCTAGAGGAGAGTTGTGTGTTTCATTGGTGCTGTACTTCACCTTGACTGGCTCATCTCTTCCCTATGACCCCTCTCTGAGGAGATGTCCAATTGTCTACAGATGGGCTTTAGGTCTCCACTCCATGCCCTCCCACCCCACATTCATCTTGGGTATGGTTTTATTCTGGGTCTTAGGTGCTTGATACCTGATCCTATTGACACCTCCTGATCACAGAGGCTGGTGTGCTTCTTTCATGTGGGCTTTGTTGCTTCTGAGCTAGATGGCCACTTGTTTATCTTCAGAGATGAAGATTGTTTATAATTTGGAAATGAAAAGAATGGGACCAATGGTTCCAGGGGGATGCAGGAGAAGGGGAGGTGGGAGAAAGGAGGGGGTGGCGTACCAACCCAGGGACAAGGGAACAAGTGAACTAAAATCAATGGAAGAAAGATCGTAGGATGCCTGTTGGGGCTCAATCAAGGGCAATGTAGCAGCAAGGAATTACTAAACCCGAATGAAGGCCGAACATGGATATGATGGTGAGACAAGAGAGAAGTAAAAAGGAAATAGAGGAAAGAACCAGGAGGCAAAGGACATTTATAGAGGCCAAAATACAGGCATGTACACATGCAAATACATATCTAATAAGAGGGGACTAGGACTATGTACTCATATCTATGTGTTAAAAGTTAAGGTTGCAGATGGACATTGGGCCTCCATTCAAGTACTCCCTTAATACAAGAACACTTTGTTCTAACAATCCGGCCTTCCCTAAAAGATTTCTACAAAGAGCACA
>NW_022111305.1:1161683-1163296 GCF_000313985.2 Echinops telfairi | reverse complement strand
AAAGGACATTTACAGAGGCCAAAATACAGGCATGTACATATGCAAATACATATCTAATAAGAGGGGACTAGGACTATGTACTCATATCTATGTGTTAAAAGTTAAGGTTGCAGATGGACATTGGGCCTCCATTCAAGTACTCCCTTAATACAAGAACACTTTGTTCTAACAATCCGGCATTCCCTACAAGATTGCTGAAGACAAAACGGGTGCATAAGCAAATGTGGTGAAGAAAGGTGATGGTGCAGTGGCTGGGGTCTTAAAAGCTTGAACATAGTTTACGTTTTTGGGTTTTTTTGTATATGTATATATATTTTTCTTTTCTTTTTTTATTCAATCATTTTATTGGGAGTTCGTACAACTCTTATCACAATCTATACATCCATCCTTTGTGTCAAGCGCATTTGTACATTTGTTGTCATCATCATTCTCAAAACATTTACTTTCTACTTGAGTCCTTGGTATCAGCTCCTCATTTTTCAGTTTAAGTTTTTAAGTATAGAAAATGTCCACCTTGTGTTTTGCAGTCTCTTGATTATAAAATGAAAATCTGCAAGTCAATTAAACCAATGTAGCCAATACTGTTGTATTTTCATGAAATGAATGTAATACACATGTGATTTTTAGAATGTATCCATTTTTAGTGGATGTATTATAAAAATCACTCTTATTTTGGTAATGTTTTACTGTAAATGATACAGCTCTGAGGTGCAGATACTCTAAGGATTCTTTGAGGAGGGGACAATGAGCCCTTAGGGACTTATCAGGTTTGTTGGGTGCTAGTTAGGTATATTAGATTCACAGGGTTGAGAACTGACTCACAGACAGGTAAATGGGGGCTTTAATATTTTGCTTTGAACATCTATAATTTTGGAATACTTTATATAAAAATTTATGTATTTAATGCTCTTCCCCCCACCCACACAAATGTCAATAAATATAACTTCAGTCACCAACAACTTCACTCCCCTTTCTTGCCCATTGTCATTGAATCCATTCGGACTCACAGTGACCCTAAACAGGATTTCTGATGCTGTAAATCCTTTGGAGAGCAAACAGCCTCATCTTTCTCCCAGGGAGCAGCTGCTGGGTTTGAACTGATGACTGTGTGGTTACCTGATCAAGGGCTAGCTCACAGCATAACTTTCCTTTACTCCTAAGAAGCCAGGTTACCAAATAAGGAGGGGAGAGCAACAACAGAAAACACAGGTTGGAAAGCCTGGGGAGACTTTCTTCTTCTTTCAAAAATAATATTTTATTGTACTTTGATGAAGGTTTACCTAGCAGTTTAGATTCCTGTTCAACAACTTCTGTACTAGTTGTTGCATGAGATTTGTTACCTTCTTTCTAATGTGTGAACTTTCTCATTAGTTTCATTTTGGTTGTTTTGTTTCCATTAATCTAGTTTCCTAGCTCCTTAACATTCTCAACATTGTTTTCAAGTGATTCATGACTGATCTCACATAGGTTATTTCTACAAAGAGCACAGAACTTTGGTGGGGGGGTGTTAAAAAAATGAGTAAATCATACTCATTGTTTTGTGGTCTAGTTAGCTACAAGATGACCCCAGGGCTTAATGTGGTTTGAGCAGTCTCTCAGGATAATAGTGGAGA
>NW_022111305.1:1156614-1160119 GCF_000313985.2 Echinops telfairi | reverse complement strand
ACACACACGTATATAAATTCTTTTAATTGGACTGAAGAAATAATCTGTTATTTGCACAAGCACTGGTATGGGTGGAAAAGAAAGAGAGTAGAAACAGAAGACATGATTTGAGGACACAAAAGTTTTACAGAAAATTTGACATATTAACAATACACTTTGAGGGCATATACTGGGCGGGGGCCCCCCTCTCTGCGTTAGCTATAGGCACTTTGCTCTTATCTCTTTTCTTCTCGAGAATGTGTTGCTTAAGGAAAATATTAGTAATGTCTATGCAGATGGAGTAATGAATTCCAGTGCTGAGTGGACTCCCACTCAATCTGAGGAATCAGTGGCTTTGTGGTTTCTTACATCAACGGAGTCCATCAATTAAAATACATATTGCAACTAATGTGTTTTTAATTATAAAGACTCTGAAGATGAAACAATCACATAATATGTATTTAAAAGACATGTAGGGGCATCATGCTATAGCAGGCGCTGGCCTGGAATTCAATCGTTCTCTGTTTGGGGTCCATGGTTGCGCTCACAGTACATTCACAGACTGTATCACTGCAATCAATGTTAGAACATTTTCAGTACCACCCAAAGAAACTGGGTACCTACTAGCAGGCACTCCCCATCTTTTTCCATTTTTTTTTCTAACCCCAGTCCTTATGGCCAAATGATGCTCCCTTCAATGGATATAACGTTCATCATTGGGGTTGTTTACACAACTTAGCTACTATAACTAAGTTGCTATGAACATTCATATGTATGTTTTACTCTTTTATGTATGTTTTTCTGTAGACATATGCTTCCCTGTTTCTAAGGTACATGTCGTGTAGTGGAATTGTGGGCCGTATAGTCACTCTATGTTTAATCTTTTCATGAGCTACCAAACTGTTTTCTGAGTTGACCATACTGGATGACACATGGTGATTTGATGGTTATGCTTTGGGCTTCAATCAGCATGGTCAGCAGTTCAAAGCCACAAGCCAATGTGCGGGGGGTGGGGGGGTGGGGGGGAAGCAGAGCTTCCTACTCCCCTAAACAGCTATCGTCTTGGAAACCCATGGGGGTCTATCAGGGTTGGAGCAGCCTTGATGGCAGTGAGTATAAATGTTATGAGGATTCTAATTGTTTCGCATCTTCACCAACACTTGTGATTATCTACATTTAAAAAGAATCCCAATAGGTATGAAATAATATGACATTATGATTATTTTTTCATTGTTCCAATTCCAACGGGCATGTGTGGCTTTTATTTAGCATTTTTTACAGTTTTATTGGCAAATAATCCACATCATATACAGTTAAATAGTTTTATCATACCAAGAAGAATTGTACATTCATTACCCCAATTTTATAATATTTTCTTTCTTTTTTTCATGGTTAGATCCCTTTTAAAATGAGTTGTGTAATTATATTCAGTTCTAGTGCTCCCTTCCCCTCCCCCATACATTATTTGCTCCCCCAACTCCCTCACTCTCTCTCTCACCCCCACCCCTACCTTCCCTATAAACCCTTGCATAAGTTATTATCTCTATCCATCTATTCCTTCTGTGCTTTACAAACTGGAAAAAACAATAGGAACAATAAAAAACACAAAATTAAGTGGTAATGATAAAATAATAATTTTTGCAATGGAACAAGCAAGAGATACTTGCATCTAGAACAATTTCAGGTTGGGTCAAGAGGGAGGTCAACTGACCAAGTGTCAAGTTCAAGTTAGTATAACTATAATTACAATGATCTCTCTCTACTAGTAAAGCTGTTTGAGACCCTTGCCTGTGGCTAGAGGGGATCTGACAATGGCTTAATCTGACTAGATACTCTACAGATCTGTTTCGGCTCCCACTGTCCTCCATAGCCTTCTACAAATTGGGTGTTCACAATTTAAGCTCTGATACTTTCCCCTTTGTCATATTTGGATTTTGTTAGTCACCTTTGGATTGCACAGCTGATGTACTTCTTCCATGTGGCTGACTCCATGCTTAGATGGCTACTTGCTTGAATACAAACCTTTAAGACCCCAGACACTATTCCAGTTGGTAGCCAGGCACCACCTGCTTTCCTCACCACACTTTGTTATAGCACCCTTATCTTCACTTATCATTTCATGAAGATGAGTATTGAACAGGGCCATGTTATCCAAACTAACTCTTCTTGCACTGGCCTAGAGTTCACTGGGGGCCCAGAATCCACCTGCTTGTCTCTGGGATACGCAGGACTCGGGCTTATTGTGGCAGTCATGTTATGACAAAATCAAAACTCCATAAGGTCAACTACCCCAACAACAGCAGCAAGCCAACCAGCAAGCAAACAAACAAAACCAAAAACAATAAATGAAAAACAAAGACAGAAAGGACAAAATCCACAGAAACAGAAAAGTAAACCATTGTCATTCATCCCTGGGGTATAAGGTGTTTGCACTCATGACATCGTCTGTCAATATGAGGCGTCTAGACAAGGATAGTTCCACCCTGCGCTGCCACCATGCGTCATTGAGCTCTGTTTGCCCTAAGTATGGGGATTGGTGCCAGGGAGAGACTTCCTGGATCAACTCTTCCAAGTTCAGATCCCTGCCCAGTAGATCAAAATCTGTCATATCACTGCGAGGGGAGCATCGAGGTACTAAGTATATGGTGATTCCAGGTTCATTTGCACTGGACACCAACCAACCTGGGGGCTCCCCCCCAGGTCCAATGACCACTACTCACACAGGTGTGCGGTGGCCACTCTGCTTCCTCTTCTATCCAAGTACCCCAGTTCTCAGTCCAGGGTGCAGGCACCTTCAAGGTGGGGCTCAGTTCATTCTGCTGGGTCTTCTGTGGAGCCCCTGGGTTATGCCGTTATGATTTTGATTAGTATTTACCTGATAGCTCGTGATGTGGAGTTGCTTTTCATGTTTTTTGACCAGTTGTATATCTTCTTTAAAGAAATGTCGACTCAAAATTTTTGTTCATTTAAAAAGAGTGCTTTTCAGAAAATTAACTTGTCAGAGCTTGCCTTTTATTTTTAAAGCACAACATTTTAAAATTTTGGTGACAGTCAACATATATATATAAAATGGGGGGGTGTTGTTGTTGGATTTTAGTGCCCTAAGAAGGATTTCTCCCACCAAAGATGATAGAGATTTACTCCTCTTTTTTCCCTATGAGCTTTATAATTTTAGCTATCATACTAAGGTCTATATTACATTTTGAGTTATTTTTTATATATTTTACTTTCATTTCCCCATCAGATTTTACTTAACCATATATCTCCCTAAAGGTGGTTCCTATGAGGCAATGGTCACACATGCTTTCACCTACCAACATTCTCCATCCTGTTTTTGTACCAACTACCCTCCCATGGCACTCAACTTTTCTGCTTGCAACCATCATCAGTTACACTGACCACACAGCACTCCCAGACAATACTCATGATTATGGAGTCTGTTATGCATGGAAGTTAATAAGTTACATAATGTTAAGTTCTCTGTCTGGTCCTTAGCCTCTAGGTTCCTTAGTCTCTGCCTTCCTTG
>NW_022111305.1:1154482-1156514 GCF_000313985.2 Echinops telfairi | reverse complement strand
TATCTATCTATCTATCTATCTATCTATCTTCCAGCCATATATCTATCTAATCTATCCAAAGCTCCTTTAGCACTAATACATGCCCAAAGGCATTCTGCAAGCCATCCTCTTGCCCGAAGCTACTAAGCTTTATGGTTCTGTTGGTTGGGAAATCCGCCACTTTGCATCATGGCTTTGTTTCTTGGTCTTCATGCTTTCTCTATACATACTCGTTGCATGTTCTAAGTAAATACTCCACGAAACTGTACTATATGGAAAAGCACGTGGCATCAAGATTAGAAGAAGACTCATTAGCACAGATGACACATTGCTCTATGAAGGTAAAGACTTAAAGCCCTTACTGATGCGATCAAAGACCACAGCTCCTGTGTGGGCCACTCTAGCACAAAGAAAGCAGCCATCCTCACGACGGGACCAGTGGGTGGCATCGCGACACCGGCGAAAAGACTGACGCTGTCAAGAGTTCCATTTGACTCGAATCTGTAATCAACTCCTGTAGAAGCAGGGGTCACGGACTCAAACAACACAGCACGGAGTGAATCTGCTGCAAAAGAACTTCAAAATGCTACAGAGTGAAGCTGTCACTGGACTAAAGTGCACCTGCCCCACGCCCTGGTATCTTCATGCACTTCATATGCATGCTCAGTTAGGCTACGTACCGGACAGTTCTGTGGTCTAAACCAACCAGGTCTTCTGCAAGAGAAAAGATGTGGCGATTTCTTCTTGTAAAGATTGCGGTCTGGAAAAGCCTGTGGGGGAGTTCTTCTCTGGCCCACAGGGTTGTTATGATTCAGACTTGATCCAGTACCACACAGCAAAAGTCACAACGTGGTGGTGAGCCAGATGTGTTTGTGATAACTCATCAGTTATATGCTTGTGTGCTTATTTTCTCCTCTATGTCTAAAAAAAACCCTGAAACATAACTAAATAAAACACTGGTGGTTACATAAATGTACAATAATTCTTCTTAAAAAAACCCCATTGCTTCAAACTGTCTGGCACAAGGTCGCATATGAGCAGGGCAGTCCCTGTTCCCTTGCATATGGCAGTACTGCTGAGCAAGTGAAGGTATCAGGAAGTTGAAAATGAGCGCTGCAGAGCAGGTAGAATGAATTGATTGCAGAATTGAGCCTGTGCTGCAGCACCTGTGGGACACTGTGGCAGCTAGATTTTATGTCAACTGGATCATACCGATGATACCTATGCGGAGGTGGACATGGCGTCTAACTTGTCAATCAGGTCCCATTTTGATGATGCCTCCTTTGGGGTTTGGACTTTTTATAAGGGAGAAACTAGAAATTTCTCTTCCTCTCTCTGCCACGTTGCCTTCCTCCTCATCTAGGACATCATTGGGACTCTGTGTCTAGCTCCAGGGGCCGTCCCACGTGTGCCAACCAACCTTGAGAGCTGTTGCCACCCTGTCATGCTTTCACCAAACATGGATCCATGTGACTTTGCACCCACATGCCTGTGATCTCCCTGCATTCTGCTTAATCTTTCTGCATCATCAACCTACAGTTACGGAAGGTTAAAGAGGACTATCACTAGCATCAGCCTATGAACTTGAGTGGAACTGCTCTAGGATGACTTTTTGATATGAAATTACTTCTTGATATAAAGTTCTTTCTTGTACTTATTTGAAACAACCTAGCCTAACCCAGACATCACCAAACCTGGCAAGAGCACTGGGGTGGGCTGAGGTGCTGAGATGCATGGAAGGAGGTCGTACTTAGGCTCAGACTCTGGTCTAGGTTGAGTTTTCTACAGAAACTAAACCAGTGAAATGCATAAAAATTTATATCATGAAGGCAAGTCTAACTTCAGGCAGATTCCAAGTCTATGGGTCAGAAAATATTGGATGTGAGAGACTTCTAATTTGAGTAGCTTCAGGGGCTGTTGAACTCAAGATCAGGAGGAAGAAAACAGGTTTGTGGTTGCAGAAGGCAAATCGGTCCAAAGTCAGCAAGTTAGATATCAGACCACTGGAAACTCCCTGGATTGTCAGGTACTATGGCAGACCATTGGCTCAAGT
>NW_022111305.1:1152065-1153601 GCF_000313985.2 Echinops telfairi | reverse complement strand
AGAGCTTTCACATTGCTCTCACCGTGTCCTTGATTTCAGAATGTGGCAGCACATCTGGCTACTGAAGGGGATGGTTGGAAAACTTTTGGTTCCTCTTTTCACTGAAAGTATTAGGGAATATTCTGCTGCCGTGTTGTAAGGTTTGCTGTGACAATTGTGACGTCTGACCTAATGATCATTCTTGTATTTTCTAGATGGGTGAGTTTTCTTCTTCTTAGAATGTTAGTTAATGAAAAGTCAGGGGAGGGAGAGCCAGACAGATGTGTTCCTACAGAAGATAAATGTTGGCTGATGCTAAGCACGGTGACAAGATGGGGTCCAAATTAGAACCCACCCGCTGGTCCACAGGGGGATAAGTGAGGCTACCTGAAAGATGTGGAGTCTGAAACCCAAAGAGCACTTCTAGTTTTATCTCTCGGGACGCTATGCTTTGGAACCAACTGAATGGCAGCAGGCCTTTACATTTCGTTACTTTGTAGACCAGGCCACTTTCCCTTATCGGTGACTTCAACCACGCACAGCAGCCATGACGAGCCACTTACTCCTCTGGCTTTTGGTTCTGCCTTGAGCTAATCTCCCAGAGTGACTCTTTATTATGATGTAATCAAGACATGCCTACCCACAGACTTTTGTGATCACTCAAAGAACCATGAGGGTGCTTCAGAAAGTTAGTGAAATTTTGGCTTAAAAAATAGTGGATCATCCCCCCCACACACACAATTTTGGAAGCCCCCTTCCTATTCCCATGAACACATACCCCCACCCCACCTATGATTTTCCAATGTAATCTTGATTCAGGTAAGGAATGTTTTTCAAACTGTTTGCTTTGCTATGTTTTTACCAGAAGAGGATCATTTCAACCACCTACAATCATTTATGGATGATGTATTGGGTTTAGTATTGGAGAGGGGAACACTATACAGAAGCATTGTGCAAAAAAACAAACAAACAACCCTTTGGTTTTAGGAGGTAGCATATGAGAAACACCCAGTGGTGCTGAAGGAAGAAGTCCAAGCTGCACTGAAAGCATTAGCCACACGCAAGGCTCCAGGAACGTATAGAAAACCAATCAAAATGTTTCAACTAGCTGATAAAGCACTGGAAGCAGTCATTGGCTTATGCTAGGAAATTTGGAAGATACCCCTGAGCCTACTGACTGGAAGAGATTCATACTTGTACCAATTCCAAAGGAAGGTGCTCCAACAGAATGCTCAAACTATAAACATTAAATTGATCTGTTTTGGAAGAAGTGCAGCTAGAATGCTCCTTTGAAGCAGGGATGCCAGGACTTTGTCTCACGTATTTGAGGCATGTTATCAGGAGGGGCCAATCGCTGGAAAAGGATGCCCTACTTGGTAAAGTGTAGGCGCAGTGAAGGAGAGGAAGCCCTTGATACAGTGGCTGCAACAATGGTCTTCAATATAACAATTGTGAGGATGGTGTAGGCTGTGGTTTGTCTTAGACATGGGGTTGCCATGAGTGAGGACCGGCTAGATGGCATTCAACACCCACATAAATTGTGTTTGGATGTGGTGC
>NW_022111305.1:1146760-1147680 GCF_000313985.2 Echinops telfairi | reverse complement strand
GTAGGCACACAGATCCTAATGCACACACACAGCCATTTCACCCTTGCTGACAGTAAGAACTTGTTTCTCCACTATTTTTAAAGATGCAGAATATTGTTTTAGATCTCTTCTTCTTTAGGTACGATCTTTGATTTTTTATTTGTATAGAATGAAATAACAATGTACATAAACTGTAAGTTAGAACTGTACACTTTGAATGGAGTGAAGGTCATAGCGTTCAGTTCGTGCATCCTTGAGTTATTCCCAAGTCAGTTTTCAATATCCTTGTGTAATAAGAGGATTGAATTATAGCTTTGCAGTAGATTAGGCTTCTTTGTGTTACTGTATTTACACATCTGGTTGCTCTATTGTGCATTTTCTTCATACTATCTTGTAAACTGATCAGGACATAACTCCTCTCTATTGTGTTTGTAAGAGCCCAACACAGTATGGATTTAAAATGTAAAATGAAATACCCACTATCTCTGGTTTAGAAAAATCTTTGGTTCTCAATTGCTGCATTATAATTCTGTCTTGGGCTCTCCCTATTACATTGGGCTTTAAAAAGAAAATGCAATTAAAGACACATTGCCATGAACAAGAAATTCTAGTCTACCACTAGTAGTGAGTAAACTTCTCCAATTCTTGACCCTGCAAAGGCCACCACTGAGCTTTACTAGTGAAAGACTTGGATGATGTGCTTCTGTGTGTCCACAATGCAGAATATATAAACATGTTCATAGATCACTAGGCATTCCTTTCGGCTTTGAGAAGCTAAGTCTTTGTGCCCCAAAGTTATAGGCACATAATCCTTGAGTCGGCTGTGTGGCAAAAAACAACAGCAACAACCACAATAAACATGCTCCTCTTGTTTGTCAAAGGCTTGGTATGCGGGATAAAACCAAAACACTTAGTATTTTACTAAGTAGTAAATTGTCATT
>NW_022111305.1:1144607-1145925 GCF_000313985.2 Echinops telfairi | reverse complement strand
GACATCATCGCGCCAACCCCATCACATACACCCCATACAAATACAGGTGTATGTGACAGGGTTAGCGCCATAATGTACTTATGCAGACCAGTCACATGTGTAGAGAGCAGCTGCTGTGTAGAAAGCAGTTGCTTTGTTGAAAGCAGCTACTGTGTTGAAAGCAGCAGTATTGGAGGTAAAACGACACTTCATGAATTATAATTACTGGGTAAATGCAAAATCATGTACTGTAAAACCATCAACTACTGATATATATATGCACACACACACCATGGGAACTTAATCTGGATGCTGATTGGTCTTTTTATATTCAGCTGTGGTTGATGTGAATACTACCCCCTTGTGATAGTAACAGTCATGTGAAAACAACAATACAGAGAATGGTAAATCATAGGAAACTTTAATGAACTGTGTTGACTGACCTATGCCATGCATAATCTTTTGTATTATTAAAGCTATTGTTATATATAATCTTCATTAGCAAACCATCCCATGACAATGGATCGTGTAGAGAAGAAGGTTAAGAAAAGAAAATATAGTGAGGATTTTTTACAGTATGGTTTACCTCAATAATTACAACAGGAATTGAGAAACTGCAATGTCTTATTTGCTGTGAAGTTCTATCAGCTGAATCTATGAAGCAGAACAAACTGAAACACAATTTTGATAGCAATCATCTGAGCATTGCCAGCAATGATACTATTTTAGAAGCAAAGCTGATGGACTCAAGCAAGCCAGACTTGACACTGGCGGCAAATACCACAAACAAAACATAGCCATTGAAGCTTCATATTTGGTGGCACTCAGAATCTCCAGAGCTTTGAAACCTTGCACCATTGCTGAGGATTTACTGTTGCCAGCAGCCAAAGTCGTTGTTCGAGTTATGATCAGAGACGAATTTGTTATGAAATTGAGTGCAATTTCCTTATCTAACAACACTGTCCACAGAAGAATAGATGACATGTCTGCTGGTATTCTTGATCAGATAATCCAGAAATTAAATCTGCTCCACCTTCAATATTTTGCATCCAGCTTGAAGAATCTACAGACATTACAAACTGTCCACAGTTCCTGGTTTACGTGAGGCATATTAATGATGGCGACTTTAAAGATGAGTTTCTTTTTTGCAAACCTCTTGAAACGACAACTACTGCATGTGATGTATTTGACACAGTTGGTTCATTTCTGAAAGAGCATAATATATCTTGGGAAAAGGTTTGTGCTCCAGCTAAGGTAGGCTATTGATCTGGATTTCAACGTTTGGTACTGAATGAGTCACCAAAAATCATCGGAACTCACTGTATGATTCATCGACAAA
>NW_022111305.1:1141573-1143285 GCF_000313985.2 Echinops telfairi | reverse complement strand
GAGACCCCTCTGCAAGGGGATCTCCAGTGGCCTACTAATGGGCTTTGGAAGGCGAGCACTTTAAACAGTCAACTGTTTTGGCAACTGTGCAACAAGTTGGATGCTCTGAATAATGCTCTGCTATTTCACACTGACATGAGATGGTTGTCGAGAGGAAAGGTTTTAAAATGTGTTTTTGAGCTTCGTGATGAACTCAAAACATTTTTTAATTGGAAAGCAAGACTGCAGTTCTAAGCATTTTTCAGCGATAAAAGAGAACTGCAGATAATAGCTTACTTGGCTGACATCTTTGCCATCTTGTATGAGTTAAATTTATCACTGCAAGGACCAAATGCAACATGCCTCGATTTGTCTGAAAAGATCTGATCATTCCAAAGGAAACTTCAGTTTTGGCAAAAAAAAAAAATTGGATGAAAATAAAATTTACATGTTGCCCACCTTATCTGCTTTCTTTGAGCAACATGACATTGAACCAGACAAAAGGATTATGATGATAATTTCTGTGAAAGACTACTTGCACATGCTTGCAGACGAAATTTCATCGTACTTTCCAAATCTACCTGACACCCCATTTGCACTTGCCAGCTGCCCATTCACAAAGTTGAAGATGTTCCTGAGACAGCATAAGAGGAGTTCACTGAACTTATTAATAGTGATGCAGCGAGAACTGACTTCTCTACAATGCCAGTTACAAAATTCTGGATCAGGTGTTTGCAGTCATATCCTGTTCTGTCTGAGACTGTGTTGCACCTTCTTCTTCCACTTCCAACATCATATCTTTGTGAAACAGGGTTTTCCAGCTTGTTGATTATCAAGTCTAAATATAGAGGAAGCCTTGTTGTGGAAGATGATCTTCGTTGTGCTCTTTCAAAGAACCCCCCGAGAATTTCTGATCTGGTGAGAAAGAAGCTATCTCAACCTTCACACCGACGTTGGCTTTTTACGCATACTGTGGCAAAATGTAGCAATGTAGTTTACTGTTGTTATATTAACAGTAAACAGCTGTTACCCAAGCTACACCATGCTTCAAGACAAAATTTCATTGATTTGTAATTAGAAATAAATATTTCACAATATAGAATTATATATTGTTTTTGTGATTAATCACTATGCTTTAATTATGTTCAATTTGTAACAATGAAAATAGATCCTGCATATCAGGTATTTACATTACAATTCATAACAGTAGCAAAATTACAGTTATGAAGTAGCAACAAAAATAATTTTACGGTTGGGGGTCACCATGACATGAGGAACTGTATGAAAGGGTCACGGCTTTAGGAAGGTTGAGAGTCACTGCCCTAGATGCTTTATCTTTGACAGCCAGGTCATTATTGCAGTTTTGAGGACCTGGCCACTGACAGCAGAGCTTGGTCTGCCGTTTTAAAATTGCCAACCGTGTAGCGATTGCCATGGAAGCTTTGGGTGCGCAGGAGAGAATTTCAGGAAACTTGACACAACCTGTAAAGTTTTCATTTGACAATCGCAAGCAAAGCGAATGCTTGTGTCTGGCGTCCCTCCCCTGGACTGGGATGTGTCCTCGTCTCCTCGGGGTTATTCCCATCAGTGCCTGACCCTCTGCTTCTCCCTGAGCTTGAGCACAGGACTCCAACTTTGCCGGCTAAGCGATAAGTACCTAGTAGGTGCTTCTGATGTGCTTGCTCACTGAAATGAGGGCATGAATCAATGGATGACTACAATAAGTTCCTTTT
>NW_022111305.1:1132398-1140493 GCF_000313985.2 Echinops telfairi | reverse complement strand
GTTTACCTTCAAGTCTTTAAGATCCCAGACACTATATCTTTTGATAGCAGAGCATCACCAGCTTTCTTCAGCACATTAGCTTATGCACCCATTTTCTTTTATGTCTTTCTATAAACTTCATGGACCATGTATTCTACAACCTTCCACTGTGCTTGTTGATGTTGTTGTTATCTATTGCTGAGTTGACATCTGCTTCATGGTGACCCTATGCACATTGACACCTTGATTTTCATTAATCGAATTTCCCAAGTAGGTCAACATATCACTTTCTTATTCATCTTTCTTAGTCTGGAAGCTCTACTGTAACCAGTTCAGCATCATGGCAACACAGAAGCCTCCACTGATAGCTATGTGGTTGACTGAGCATGAGATACATTGGCCAGGAATTGAACCTGGGCTTCCTACTTGGAAGATGAGAGTTATTCGACTGTAAACCACCAACCCTTCACGTCACTGTCCTTAGCATTTGAGAAAGTTTATTGTCTGGTTGAGTGAGAGGGTTAAACAAGGCACCCAAAGCTTTCCAATTTGTATATTAGAAAGGTAAGTGACTAATAACTGTTATTTAACATGCTTTGTATTTCTATGACCTCACATATTTAAATAAAATTGCCACAAAGACCTTTTAGATCATACATCACATACATATACAGAGGAGTTTCACTTAGGTCATGGAAAGATTCCATTATCCTCCAATCCCATTTTTCCATGAGCTATTTGCAACCTCCTCATATAGTCTTAAAAGGAAATGCAGGAGTGGAAATGTTGCCTGCATGAGCTTCTATGGCTTTTCATGGTTGCATTGAATATATGCATAGAGCATTACAATTATTAATGAAAGGCATAAAGAGATTACAGATTTATGAATAAATGCCCTAATATTATTTTACTTCTCAGTCCTCGTTCTCGCCCTCATCATTTTTTCCCATAACCTCTGTTCCCACCCTATCTCTTGTCTACCTCAGGTGGTAGGAACTTTGGTGCCTATGAAAAATATGCATTGGACCATGACCTAGGTTTGTTCTCAGGGGGAAAACTTTCATGGATGTTAGAAACAATTAATTTTTCCATTTACAACTAAACCTAAAGCTTTATGAATGGCAAAGATGTCAATTTACTTTAACCGCAAGTCTCAAGTATGTGTGTGTAACCTGAAGAAGGGGACTAGTGTGATTGGGAGATACATTTCAATTAATTCCAACACCTTATCTCTTCTGCATCAGAACCTTTTATAGTGTTAAAATGAACAATTATGCAGCCCTTGGCTGGCTAAATCCACCAGGGGCCCTGGAGAAGGCCTCAGATAACACGACACATATAAATCATTCAGTAGAACAATTCATAAAGAAAAGTTATCTGTGTTTGGGATGACATTGGAAGAACTGAATAGGAGTCAATTTGAAAAAGGGACATTTAGTCTTATTGTCCAGAGTGCCTTTTGCTTTTTCCTTTTGATTGTGTCATAATACACATTTTGAAAATTAATTATCCATTAGCCACAAGATAAATGTCTTTTCTTATACCGAGGAAACAGTGGCCTCAGTGGTGAAAGATTATTTCACATGAGTAGCACTTGTACAGAAAGCTGTTTCCAGATAAGGTGGCTACTGTACTTTGAGGAAGCACAATGTGGGAAGACAGACAAGCCCATGTGTACCAAACTGAATAGAAGACCCGCAGATTTCAACCCACTGATCAGTTACATATGCACAGGGCATCCAGTTAGGAATGATGTTTCACCAATCTACACAGATAACAAAGTGGTAAGTATTGGGGGATATAAAAACCCACAAAATTGGATCCTATGGAGTATCAAGCACTATTTTCAGGTTGTTCCCCCCACCACAACCCCCAATAATGTTTCGAAAACTCCTCTGGAAGTAAGTGACTTCATGCTTTAAACCTTTACTACTTACCATTTGAAAAGATAAGTGCATTCCAGGATTTCATACCTGGTTTTAGCTGGATACAAGGGAAATATTTATGCACGCATAAAATGGGACCACCTCATAAGCACTACAGCCTTGCAGGTGATTGGCTTAATTTATTTTCATTTACATTTTAATACACATATTAATCCACTGATACTTTAAAAAAGCATATCCATATGGTCCTAGTTCATCTTTCTTTGATTAAAAAACAAAAACCTTAGTTGCCATCAAGTGACACCATAAATGTCAGCATAGCACGGAACTATTGAAATCTACTCAACGGCAGCCGTTTTCTGGAGTGAAACGTGAAGTATCACAAATGGGTAATGTGGTGTTTGCCAGAAGTGGAACACAGCCTTTTTTCTGAGGCACCCTCTGGGTAGACTCAAACCGGCACTGTTTCAGTCAGCACATTAGTGTGTTCATATTTGCACCACCTAGGGGGTCCTTTTCTTGGCTACTAGTGTTGAATTCTAGACTTCTGCCATAGTCAACTGATTCAACTTGATGTTTTCATGTGTGGAATATTGAGGTAGGTAGTTTATTGTGCCAACCTGGCTGATAAACACATGTGGGGTTAATTGAAGGGCGGAGCGATAAATGGCTCGGTGAGCCTCGCCTTTCGAGTTCTCGGGTCTCTTGCTCTCTGATGGTAGGACCAGGGTGCAGCTGCCTTAGCCAGTTCCCTGCTTTAGCTGGCAAGGCTCACTTGCTATAAGACATCCCTGAGGAGAAGCCACATGGACCTACCCCGATGCAGCCCTGGGTGCTGGAGCAGCCTTGTGGAGACCCCCTGCCAGCATTGAGATGCTTACACGTTCACTGACTCGGCTTTCCTCCTGCAGTCGGTGTCATAATGTGTGTTTTGTGAGATGGAGGAGGACTTTGTGGATTGGTGTCGGACATATGGGCTAATGTTGGACTTGTGGGCACGGGCAGCTCTGGGTTGGGATGTTTTCTTGATGTGCATTTACCCTTTATATAAAACTCTCTCTTACACATGAGTTTCTGTGGATTTGTTTCTCTAAAGTACTCAGATTAACACAAACAGTAATCCAGTTGAGATATACTCAATGAATAGTGCCCTTCCATCCAAAGTCCCTTACGTGATATACTCTAAATTCTGGCCTCTCTGCCTGTGACTACGATCCCATTTGGAAGGAGTTCTCGGCTATGCTCATGGACACAACTAAAGCGGAATTAAGTCTCCAAGAGAGGTGTGCATCAAGCCACCTCCCTTTGTTTCCCTGTGGGTGTGGTCTGCTGAAATGAATGACACCTACATCAGTCATATGTAAGCGCCATATTCGAGCGCAGGAACAGAGGAAGAATTCTCAGGAGCATCAGAAGAAGAGCCACCAGGAGAGGATGTTCACGATCTTTCTGAAGTGGTCAAGGGGAAGCAAGCCTGTGCCATGGAAACCATGGGACGGAGCATAGAAGCCAAGCTGAGGCCAGAGGCATGCAGACCATGAGACACAAACAAAGGAACAGAGCCGGAACGATGGGACTGTGAGGCAGAACGCAGGTACTTCCTGCCCCCTGGGTACAGAGGCCAGGGGCCCAAATGGCAGAGATGCTGAGAACTGGTGAGAGACTTTGCTACTGGCTGAAGAGGGGTGTTGCTGTGGACCAATGCCTATTCTTTTGTTTACTGATCCTGAATTGTGGTAACTTGTTAACTTCCCTAATAAACCCCCTTGATTGTGAGTATTGCTCAAGAGTTCTGTGTTGCCATCACCATGAATTATTGAACCCAACCTAGAAATAGAGTGCCATGGGAGGAAGGGTGGGATCAGAATAGGTAAAGATAGACGTAGGGTGCATGCATGTCTGACCTCTGCCTCATGGCAGTAGGGAAGACAGAGGAGGTCAGCTATGGCTTCTCTATCATTTTCACTCATGTTAACAGCATAAACCTTACTGAACCCTGTTTTTGTTGTTGTTAGGTGCTTTTGAGTCAGTTCCGACCCATAGTGACCTTATGCACACAGAAGGAAGCACTACTCAGGCCCTCCTCACCACTGTTTCTAAGCGTGAGCCCATTGTTGCACCCGCGCTATCCATCCATCCCTTCGTTGCCCTCCTTCCCTGACCCTTTCCTTTACCAAATATGATGTCCTTCTCCAAGAGATGGCCTCTCCGATGATATGTCCGATGTATGTAAGATGAAGTCTCCCCATCCTTGCCTCTAAGGAGCACTCTAGCTGTATTTCTTCCAGGACAGAGCTGTGTGTCTTTTTAGCATTCCACGGTACTTCCAACATTCTTCTATAGTACCGCCATGCAAGGCATCTATTCTTATTTGGTCTTTTTGAGTCAATGTCTAACTTTTGCTCCACCCCTTCGCTCAAGTTGACAGGCGCTTATGCAAGTGCCACAGACTTCAGAGAGGTCGTGTTTTCCTGGTTTTTCCAAGGCAGCTCCCCTTTTTGTCTTTTGACTGCTGCTTTCGTGAGCATTGGTTGTGGATCCACGCAAGACAAAACCCTTGTAAACTTCACCCTTTCTCCATGTATCACGATGCTACCTACGAGCCCAGTTGTGAGGATTTGGGTCTTCTTTATATTGAGTTGTAATCTGTACTGATGGCTGTAATTCTTGATCTTCATCAGCAAGTGCCTCAAGTCCTCATCTCTTAGCAAGCAAGGTTGTCTCATGTGAAAAATATATTGCAGGTTGTGATAGTTAAGGTTTATTGTGCCAAGCTGGCCAACGAACACGTGTGGGATTAATTCAAGGGCAGAGAGATAAATGGCTGGTGAGCCTTGCCTTTCTTGTCTCTTGCTCTCTGATGCTCCGACCAGTTGTGGCTACCTTAGCTAGTTCTCTGCCTTAGCTGGCAAGGCTCACTTCCTGTGAGACACCCTTGAGGAGAAGCCACAGAGACTTACCCTGATGCAGTCCTGGGTGATGGAGCAGCCACATGGAGACCCCAGCCAGCACTGAGATGCTTACACACTCACTGATCCAGCTTTCCTCCTGCATTCTGCGTTTTTGCATGTGTTTTGTGAAATTGAGGAGGACTTTGTAGAACAGCGTCGGACGTATGGGCTAATGTCCAACTTATGGGCTTGGACAGCAGTGGGTTGGGATGCTTAATGTACACTTAGCCTTTATATAAAACTCTCAGATAAAATATGAGTGTTTATGAATTTTGTTTCTCTAGTCTACCTAGACTAACACAGAGGTTGTTAATAAGACTTTCTCTTATCTTTATGGTTCATTCGCTTTCATTTAAGCCACTTTCTTTGATGATTTGCTATACATACAGATCAAATAAGTATTGTGAGAAGATGCAACCCTGCCAAACACCTTTCCTGATTTTAAATCATGCAGTATTTCCTTGTATGGTCTGCACAAACTGCTTCTTGATCCATGTACAAGTGCACCATGAACACAAGAAAGTGTTCTGGAATTTTCAGTCCTCACAAGGTTAATCATAGTTTGCTATGATCCACACAATCAAATACCTGGGCATAGTCAATAAAATGTAATAAATGTCTTTCTGGTATTCTCTACTTTGAGCCAAGATTCATCTGACATCAGCAATGATATCCCTTGTTCCATGTCCTCTTCTGAATCTGGCCTGAACCTCCAGCAGCTCCCTGTCAATGTATTGCTGCAACCATTGTTGGATGATGATTGCAGCAGAATTTTACTGACATAGTTTATTAGTTGAACAGCTATAGTTTTAGCATTCTGTTGGGTCATCTTTCTCTGGAATGGGTTCAAAGATGTATCTTTTCCAATCAGTTGGCCAAGTAGGTGTCTTCCAAATTTCCCAGCATAGATGAATGAGTGCTTCCAGTGCTTCATCAGTTTGTTGAAACATTTCAATTGGCCGTCCATCAATTACTGGAGCTTGTTTTTGGCTAATGCTTTCAGTGTACCTTGAACTTCTTCTTCAGCATGCTTGGTGTGTTAATCTGGGTTGACTTGAGAAACAAATCCAGAAGCACTCACATGTATGTAAGAGAGAGTTTTATATCAAAAAGTAATTGTACATTAAGAAAATATCCTAGCCCAGGCCAGATCAAGTTCATAAGTCTGATATTAGCTCATATGTCCTATACCAATCTATAAATTCCTCTTCAGACTCATGCAACATATGCAATGACACTGAATGCAGGAAGATCACAGGAATGTCTTGCGGATTCAGTGGTGGTGTAAGCATCTCAGCACTAGCAGGGGTCTCCACATGGCTCCTCCAGCTGCAGGGCTCTAGCGTAGCTCCATATCTTGTCAACAGGAATCTCTCTCAGGGAGTGTCAGTGTGTGTCCTGCCTCCAACAAACTATTTATCTCCTTAACACCTCCAAAAGAGGTAATTGAGCTGCCTGTCAATCAGATTGCAGCTCAATTACCTCTTTTGGAGGTGTTAAGGAGATAAATAGTTTGTACTTAGTCTTCTTGAGCTGAACTTTGAACAGTTCTGTTCAGGTCTTTGAATCCATCATTCTCCCATTTGCCTGTTTTATGATGAAGACCAAGTTTTAAAGTCTCTTCTGATATCAACTGAGTTCTTTCTTTCCTTTATTTTTAATGACGCTTTGCTTTCTTCTTGAATGATGTTCTTGATGTTCACCCACAGCTCATCAGGCCTTCTGTCCTTAGTGTTCATGGTGTCAAATCTTTTCTCAAGATGTTCTCAAAATTCAGGTGAGATAGGCTTAAGGTCATATTTTGGCTCTAATGGACTTGTGTTAATTTTTTCAGCTTTAATATGCATCTCCATGGTCTGTTCCACAGTCAATCCCTTGCCTGGTTTCAGCTGTTAATCGTGAGCTTCTCCGTGATCTCATCCCACAGTTGTAGTCAGTTTGATTGCTGTGTATTAGGGTATTTGCTATAAACAAGTTGTTGGTCTTCCAAAATTTTGTCATGGAATCTGAAGCTTCATTTCGATTTCCAAGACCATATTTTTCAATGATGGTTCTTGTTCTATGTTTCCATCTTTTGCATTCTAAAGACCAATGCTTATAAAAAGTCGTGAATGTCTGTTTGATCAATTTCTGACAAGTCATTGGTAGGATTCTTCAGTTTCTTCATCATAGTTTTCATGGTTGGTGCATAAATTTGAATAATAGTTGTATTGATTGGATTTCCATGAAGATGGATAGATATAATCCTATCACAGACAGCATTCAAGATTGATTTTGGAATGTCCTTTTTGACCATGAATGCAATGTCATTCCTGCATTATTCTTGGCTCAGTGCATCATATGATTTTCTCTTTTAAAATGGCCAATACCAGTTCATTTCAGCTCACCAATGTCTAGGATATTGATCTTTATTCATATCGTTTCATTTTCTACCACTTCAAATTTTCCTAGATTCATAATTTTGACATTCCAAGTTCCTTACTTTGAGTCATATCCCATCAGCAAATGAAGATTCAGAAGGCTCCACTCCCATAGGCTTTACCAAAGTACATGAGATGAAGATGAATCGATGTGCTTGAATTTGGGTGTTGAATATGGTGTTGGCAAAGCATATTGAAAGCACTATGGACTGCTAAAAGAACAAATAGATTTGTCTTGGAAGAAGTACAACCAGAATTCTCCTTAGAATGTAGCATGGCAGGACATCATTTCATGCACTTTGAGTCTGTTATCAGTAGAGTCCAGTCCTTGGAAAGGGGCATCATGCTTGGTAAAGAAGGACAGCAAAAAACAAAAACAAAAAGGAAGACCATTGGCAGGATGGACTGATATAGTGGCTACAATAATAGGCTCCAACATAACAGAAGTTGTGAAGGTGGTGCAGGACTGGGTGGTGTTTCAGTCTATTGTAAACAGGGTCTTTGTGGGTTGGAAACTTTACAACTGTCCTAACTAACCTGCCTGGACTGAGCAGGATACATGTGTTCTTTTTATTACAAAGAAAATACACATCTCCACAACTAAGACATTTCTCCCGATATGAGATTCTGATAGGAATTTCCTTTGGTCATTTTCCACATCAACTTTAATCTTTAGCTAGCTCTTAGAGCTAAATACAATTGAACAAATAACTGAAAGGTTTCGTTTGTTTGCTTGTTTGAACTGAGAGGTTTTAAACAAGAGTAATCTCTCTTGTCTCAATTCTAATTTATATCTGTGCACCTTGGTCCAATCAAAAACTTACATTTATTTTTATTGAAATTGTGTGTGCAATAAAAG
>NW_022111305.1:1129944-1131580 GCF_000313985.2 Echinops telfairi | reverse complement strand
AAAACATGATGATAAATGCTCTCAAAGAATAAACACACAGCAAAAGGTCCGTCCGTTTTGCGGTGTCTCTTATTTTCAGGGACTCTCATTTCTACTCATAGCATTCTTCTTTCTCCTCATGCAAGGAGATGTGGGCTCGGGTTACTCCATGAAGAGGAGAAGGTGTCTGGCATTCCTGAACGATGAGACCAGTAAGGAATGGAGCTGTCCTTGCTTTAACGTGTCACCAGGATAACTCTCCTTTCTTCTTCATGTGGCCGTGGCTATGAGGGTTCTCTGTTGCTTCTAAAGCAGAGAGCATTGAGCTAGTGCCTTCTGGTGTCGAAGAGGAAAATAATGTCATCATCTCTAGTTCTCAAAAAGCACCTGTAATGCATGTGACCACATCAGAATATTAATCCTTTTGGAGAGGAAGCTGATGAATGGATGTGAAATACCTTCTTTTAAAATCTTGTTTACTTACCTATTTACTGTCATTTACATGTCACATCATCATTTTTGCCTTAAACAACTTAAGTACCTTATCAAACGTTCCAATGACTTACTCTGTACACTGCCCCCCCTCCCCGATCCCAACTGTTTTTGGCCCATATCCCTCTTGCAGGAGGTTATTTTCCGACCCAAGTTAACACTTGTCTGCCTCCACCCTATTACTTTACCTCCCGTCCTTTCCCGTCCACGCCTGGGAGCCATCAAATCGATTTCTTTTGGCATGAAAACTTTTATGTTGATTTTAAAAAATAACAGTGACCTCATGCGATATTTGTCCTTATGTGATTAACTAACTTTGCTTAGCACGATGTCCTCCATGTCATGAGGTATCTCACTATTATTCCTTCGTGGTGCATATTATCCCATTATGTGTATGTACCAAAGTTTATTTATCCATTTCCCCACCGATGGACATTTAGGTTATTTCAATCTTCTTGCTATTATGAACAGTGCTAAAATGAATATGGATGGATGTGCATATTCTACTCATGCTGTATTCTTCACTCATTTGAGCTAGATACCAAGTATGGTACTTCTAGTCTAAGTTGTTTGAAGAAGGACCACACCATTTCCACAGCGATTGGGCAGTTTTACACCTCACCATCAGTGTATGAAGATTCCAATTTCTCTGCACCTCCTCTAGCATTTGTTATTTTCTGCCCCTATTTTTCCATTGCTGAAATTACAGTTTTAGGATGTAGGTCTTTAATCAATTTTGAGTTCATGTTTTAATAGAGTGAGATATAGGTCCTGTTTCATTATTCTGCCAATGGAAATCCAATTTTTCATGCACTTTTTGTTGAAGAGACTATCTTTACCCCATTTAATGTATTTATACCCTTTGTAAAATGTTATCTATAAATGGATGGGTTTATCTTGGGGATCTTTATTCTATTCCACTGGCATACGTATCTATCATGGTCCAAGTACCAAGCTTTGTGACGACTGAGGCTGTGTAGTTGGTTTTGAGGTCAGTAAGTGAGAGGCTTCTCACCTTTTCTTTGGCAGTGCTTTGCTTATCCTGCGTCTCTTTCTTTTCCAACTAAAGTTGGCGATTCATTTCTTCCATCTTTTTAATGGTGCTGGAATTGGTACTGGAATTGCATTATATTTCTAGATTACTTTGGGTAGTTTTGGCATTTTC
>NW_022111305.1:1128230-1129844 GCF_000313985.2 Echinops telfairi | reverse complement strand
TCCAATTTCTCTGCACCTCCTCTAGCATTTGTTATTTTCTGCCCCTATTTTTCCATTGCTGAAATTACAGTTTTAGGATGTAGGTCTTTAATCAATTTTGAGTTCATGTTTTAATAGAGTGAGATATAGGTCCTGTTTCATTATTCTGCCAATGGAAATCCAATTTTTCGTGCACTTTTTGTTGAAGAGACGATCTTTACCCCATTTAATGTATTTATACCCTTTGTAAAATGTTATCTATAAATGGAAGGGTTTATCTTGGGGATCTTTATTCTATTCCATTGGCATACGTATCTATCATGGTCCAAGTACCAAGCTTTGTGACGACTGAGGCTGTGTAGTTGGTTTCGAGGTCAGCAAGTGAGAGGCTTCTCACCTTTTCTTCTTTGCCAGTGCTTTGCTTATCCTGCAGCTCTTTCTTTTCCAACTAAAGTTGGCGATTCATTTCTTCCATCTTTTTAATGGTGCTGGAATTGGTACTGGAATTGCATTATATTTCTAGATTACTTTGGGTAGTTTTGGCATTTTCATAACATTAAGCCTTCCCATCCATGAACATGGTATATCCTTCCATTTATGTGTGTCTCTTATAGTAGTGTTTTGTAGGCTCTTTTTGTTGTTGTACAAATCCCCTGCTTCTCTGGTTAGGTTTATTCACAAACATTTCATCCTTTGGGTGGCCAATGTAAATGGTACTGTTTTCTTGATTTTTCTTTGTATTTGTCTGGGTACTTTAGAGAAACAAATCCACAGAAACTCATCTGTAAGAGAGAGTTTTATATAAAGGTTAAGTGTGTATCAAGAAAACATCCCAACCCAGTGCTACCCAAGCCCACAAGTCCAACATTAACCCATTAACCCTTATGTCCAACAACAATCCACAAAGTCCTCCTCCATCTCACAAAACAGACGCAATGATGCCAACTGCAGGAGGAAAGCCGAGTCAGTGAATGTGTAAGCCTCTCAGCGCTGACAGGGGTCTCCACACAGGTGTTCCAGCACCCAGGGCTGCATCAGAGTAGGTCCATGCAGCTTCTCCTCAGGGATGTCTTGCAGGAAATGAGCCTTGCCAGCTAAAGCAGGGAACTGGCTGAGGCAGCTAGTTGCACCCTGATCCAACCATTGGAAAGCAAGAGACCTGAGAACTTGAAAGGTGAGGCTCACTGAGTCATTTATCCCTCTGCCCTTCAATTAACCCCACATGTGTTTATCAGCCAGGTTGGCATGATAAACTAAGTACCTCACCCTTTTAGAGCTCTCTTTGGTTGTAAATAGGACTCTAATTGATATTTGTGTGTTGATCTTGTATGTGCCATTTTGCTGAATCGTTCAATGATTCCCAACAATTTTCTTGTCCAGTTTTGGGGATTTTCCATGTATAAACCATATTATCCACAAATAGAGAGTGTTTTAATAGTTCTTGCTAATTTTGAGGTCTTTGATTTCTCTTTGTTGTTTAATATCTCTGGCTAAGAGTTCAGAAAAATATTGAAAAAGGGTGCCGATAAGGGACACTTTTGTATTTTCCCTGTTCCCAAGAGGAATGTCTTCAGATTCTCCCCAGTGAGTGTGCTGTTGGCCATCCTTTTGCCCATATGGTCTTCATTGTGTTGA
>NW_022111305.1:1126831-1128125 GCF_000313985.2 Echinops telfairi | reverse complement strand
CATATGGTCTTCATTGTGTTGAGGAGTTTCCCTTCTATTCCTATTTTGTTCAGTCCTTTTAGCAGGCATGGATGTTGGATTTTGACAAATGCCTTCTCTACATCAGTTGATAAGATCATATTGCTCTTTTCCTTTGTCTTATTTACATGGTGGCTTACATTCTGAGGAGCCCTGGTAGCATAGTGGTTACACATTTAGCTAATAACTGTAAGATCAACAGTTCAAGACCACCTGGAGCTCCTCAGGAGAAAAAAGGGGTTTTCAACTTCTGTAAAGAGTTAGTCTTGGAAACTAACAGAGGTAGTTGTACTCTGCCCCACAAGGTAACTATGAGTTGCCATTGACTCAGTGGCACTGAGTTTTGTTTTTGTTTTTAAAAATCATTGCATATTTTTCTAATGTTATGCATCCTGCATACCTGGAATGATTCTCATTTGATCATGATGTATTATATTTTTACTTCTGGTATCTGCTAACAATCTTCAGAGTTCTTGAGGTGGTATCCAGACTCCCACAATAAAGCAAATGTAATAAAATGCATCACACAATTTTTTTTTTGCTTTTCCCTGGCACAGTTTCTACATGTTAGACAGCGGACCACAGAACTGGCAGTTTGAAACCACCAGCCACTCCACAGGAAACAGTTGAGGCTTTCTATTCCCATAAAGAGTTACAGTCTTGGAAGCCCACAGGGGCAGTTCTACTCTGGATGGCAAGAATGACTGGGTAACATCACTAGCATTGACTGGATGGCAGTTAAATTTAAAAAAAATAAAGCTCATGTTTACACCATACAATATCGATTAAGTGTTAAATAGCATGAAAAGGTCAAAATTATTAGGAGAGTTACCAAAATATGAGAGAAAGACATGAAATGAGCACATGGTGTTGGAACCATAGGACCAACAGATTTGCTCTATGGAGGGTTGCCACAAATCTTCAATTAGTAAAACACACAATATTTGGGAAACAATACACCTGTTTCTTCATATGCAGCTATTCTCTGTCTTTTGTGTCATTCTGCTGGTTTTGTAATTCAGACTGAATTAGGTATAGGATCTACTCTACATTAATATGATCTCATTAGCATAACAAAATAAAGCCCTGTTTCTAAACAGGATACTACCCACAGGTAGAAGGACTAGAACGTCAATGTGTCTTGTGGGGAGAAAGTGTCACAATTCAATCTGTAACACATGTTTTGAACATTTTCTCAGAAATAGGTGTTTTAAAACTTTAAATGATTCTTACCTCTGAATGTTTTTTTAATTCATAAAAACATATACTATATTTC
>NW_022111305.1:1125459-1126731 GCF_000313985.2 Echinops telfairi | reverse complement strand
AAAAAGATCATCATGAGTCAGAATCGACTCTGGCAGTGAGAGTTTTGAGTTATATTTCAAACACTGTGGTAAAGATACAAAGATGAATAAGAAATAATCCTGTCTTCAAGAGTGAGCACTGTAATGGATAAAAATAACTGACATGCATTTAACGTTCCTTCAAATACTTTCATAGTTGATGTTCACAATAATCCATTGGGACCTGTGCATTTCTTATTTCCCTTTAAAGTTATTTTAAACAAAATAATACAAAATAATCTTCATAAAATATTTGTCAGGTATACAGTATAATGATATAACAAGCTCTTGTGCAGACACCACCCAATTTAAGGACAAGAACATACTCAATGTGTTTCAGGTCTTGTATGTTCTCCTTATTCTTCCAAACAGGAAATGCTACCCTGAATTTTTTCTTTATTGTTCCCTAGTTTTAAGTTATACTACTTAACCATGTTTGTATCACTGCACAATGTATGATGTAGCTTTGCATATTTTGTACTTTATTCAGAGGGAAACATAACAATCACTATTTCTATTCAAAATTTTAGCTTTGCCTTCTAGATGTAAATACTTAATCCACATAGAGTTGATTTTGATGGTATGAGGTAAGGATCCGGTTTCATCTTTTTATAGTAAGATAGTCAATTGCTCCAGCATCATTTATTGAAATCCTTCCGTAACCAATTTGCAGTGGCAATTATAAACCAAATGTTCATGTTTGTATTGGTCTATTCCTTTGCTATCTTTTGTATTTTGTTGGTCAATGTGTATATTCATGCACCTAATTTCAGACCGTCTGAAAAAAATAGAGCACTAAAATAAAATGTCTTAATTTATGATAAGAAAAATCTCAGCTCCTGTGCTTTTCTATAGGAATATTTGTCTGTTCCTAGTCTTTTACTCTTTCATATAAATTTAAAAGTAAGTTTGTTATGTCTCCTTTTCAGTATGATTGAACTGAATTGTGGTAAAGTTAAAGTTTCTTAACAATGAATTGTGGTAAAGTTAAAGTTATAGTCTAACTGTCAATCCGGATCTTTTCTGTCTAGCATGCTGCATGTCAGATGATGTTGTTTTTATTTACTTTGATTTTTAAAATCTTTTGTTGTGAACTGGGTGAAGGGTTAGAGAAAACATTAATTTTCCATTCAACAACTTCCACACACTCTACCACATGTCATTGATCACAAGCCCACTGCAACACCACTCAGCCTACTTACCCTCTTACTCATTTCTATCCCCACCCCCACCCCACCCCCATCTCGCTCAAGC
>NW_022111305.1:1122531-1123719 GCF_000313985.2 Echinops telfairi | reverse complement strand
CATCAGCTTGCTTCACCACATTTGCTTATTCACCCACTTTGTCTTCAGCAATTGTGTCAGGAAGGAGAGCATCATAGAATAAGACTGGCTATCTTTAAAAAGTTGTATTACCCTTGACTTCTAAATCTCTTTCAAATCTAGTGAGCCTGGAGAAGCAGTCAAAGTTTTTCTGAATCTTTTGTAGATTTTTAGAAAGATAAGAGGTAAAGCAGCTAGGCTTTTCTGGGATATCAGATCTTGTATATTTTTGAGTCACTGGACTTAATCATGCTGAGGGATTTTTACACCATTCTACTAGGAATTTGGCACTTTTGTCGTTTACAGCCTAGCTCTCCCTAGAAACCTGGGTTATTAATAAAAATGTAAAACACTAAAGTAAAAATTAAAAAGAGCCTTTGACCATCCTTTCAGCCGAAATGCAAAGTATCCAGAGAAGATGCTACACATTCCATGCCTTTCTAAGACTGAAGACTGGTCCCTAACAAAACAAGGCCAGAGGACTTGGAGAATTTGGAACTGCTCTTATTAGTAACTGATAAGTGGTATTAATTGAAGCACAATGGGTAGAAGAAAAGGAGGGATTCAAGATGACTCCTCTGGTATATTTAAGAGTAAAAAAGATGATGAGAAAACTTTTTAAGTGAAAAATAAGTTGCTATTTGAATATGATGCTCGTAGCAGGAAAAAAAGCTCATAAAAGAGGGTTTACAGACATGTGAAAAAGCACTGGAGATGAAATGTTGCCTAAATATTGTTAGTCAGTTATAATCCACCATGGCAGAGCCATATGTTTTGTGATCGAAAGAACTGACAAAGGCAGAACTACCCACTTAGCTGTGGACAGAGAAAGATTTGGAGAAAAGAGCAGCCATTAATTGCAAACAAGAAGCGGGGGAGGCGGGTATTTCGAGCAGCTGAGGCCAAAATGCAGGGCAATCACGATGGCATGGAACGGCCCAGAAAGTAGCCGCCGTGCTAAATGTGTTTAATAATCATTTTATTAGGGGCTCGTACAACTCATCACAATCCACACATGCAGCATTTGTGCCCAGCACATCAGTACATATGTTGACTTCATCATTCTCACAACACCCGCTTTCCACTTGAACCCTTGGTGTCAGCTCCTCATTTATCCCCCTCCCTCCCTGCTCCCCTCCCCCTGAACCCTTGATAATTGATAAATTATTA
>NW_022111305.1:1119251-1121149 GCF_000313985.2 Echinops telfairi | reverse complement strand
TCCTTGCCTTTGGCATTCTCGAGTCAGAAAGCTGAGGTTGCCGAAAAGAAAGTCCTCCTTCCAGCAGAAATGGCCACAGATTCCCGGCGGCTGTTTTGTTTAACTCCGCCTGCCCACTTCCTAGCCCCCAAGGCGCTCTTCTTTTTCAGTGCTGTCATATTAAGAAGATTGTGCCGTCATGACCACCATCAATTTCACAACATTGTGCTTAGGTTAGCTATTTGTGAACTCATTTTTAATGTCCCCTTGCTTGCCTTTTTTTTCCCCTCACCATCCATATGAAATCCAGCTTTAATTCCTTGTACGTGTCCTTTTAAAATTGATCTCCAAGAGGCTGCTCCGTGGTCCCACTGTTACCACCCAAGTTCAAACAGCATACTTCTTAATCCATATTCTTCCAATAGCCTCCTTTCTGTCCTCCGTAACCTCGTCTTTCCCTCAAGATACAAGGACAGCTCCCTGTAGCAGAAGGAATGGATGCCTTTCAAGAATTAGATGAGAATCTCTGCTAGATCTTTCTGACTAATGCCACCTGCTCAGATCTGCCTTCTGGGATGACTCCAGCTAGCACACAATGTATTGAGATCAATACTATCGTCTATTTGTTGCTTATAGGTTTGACCATTGGTCCCCTCAAACTAAGCTAAAATGTAAGTGCCGCAAGGGCAGGATTTGGCTCATCACTCTCACCCCGGGGGCTCCCTTCAGGGAAAAGTGTCCATACGCAGCAGGAGTCCAATGTTGTTGTTGTTGCTGCATGCTGTTGAGTAGGTTCTGCCTCACAGTGGCGCCTATGACAGGAGAACAAAACCGTGCCTGGTCCTGCGCCATCCTCAGAACTGTTGGAGCCCATTGTTGCAGCCACTATGTTGATCCATCTGGTTGAGGGATTTCCTTTCCTCCCTAACCTTCTATTTTACGAAGCATCATGTCTTTTTACAGAGATGATAACATGTCCAAAGTACGTGACATGTAATCTTGCCATCCTGCTTTCTAAGAAGCATCCCAGCTATACTTTTCCCAAGATAGATTTATTTGTTTTTCTGGTAGTCCCCAATACTTTCAATATTCTTCACGAACACCATAGTTCAAACACATCAATTCTTCTTTGGTCTTCTTGATTCATTGTCCAACTTTCACATGCATCTGAGATGATTAAAAATACCACGGGTTGGGTGAGATTCACCTTAGACCTTAAAGTGGCACCTTTTATTTCCACCCACCCCTGCCCCCAACATTTAAAAAAGGTCTTGTACTGAAGATTTTCCAAATGCCATGTGCAATTTGAGTTCTTGGCTGCTGCTTCTGTGACCATTAATTTTATGTCCAAGCAAAATGAAAATCTTGAAAACTTTAGTCTTTTCTTCTTTGACCATGATGTTACCTTTGGTCCAGTTGTGAGAATTTTGATCTCCTTTACACTGAGTTATAATCCACACTGAAAGCTGCAGTTTTAAATTTTCCTCAACAATTGCTTCAAGTCCTCCCCACTTCCAGCAAGCAAGAAGGTGTCATCTGCATAGAGTAGGCTGTTGATAAGTCTTCCTCTGATCCTGATGCCATTGGTTTCATATAGGCCTTCTCATATTATTTGCCCAGTACACACAGCATATAAATATGGTGAAAGAACACAACCCCGATGCACATAGTTATAATTTTAAAACATACAGGATCCCTTGTTCTATTCCAATGATTGCCTTTTGATCCATGTACAGGTCCCTCATGAGCACAATGAGTTGTTCTGGAATTTCTATTCTTCTTAATGTTACCCACAGTTTATATGATCCACAGAGTCAAATGCCTTTGTAGAGTCAGCAAAACACACGTAGTAGACATCTTTCTGATATTCTCTGCTTCAGCCAAGATCCATCTGACACCAATAATGAGATCCCTGGTGC
>NW_022111305.1:1116791-1117962 GCF_000313985.2 Echinops telfairi | reverse complement strand
CCCCTTCCAGGGATAGGAACAACAGAAATCATGGGGGAAGGGAAACAGTGGTTAGTGTGAGATATAAAAATAATAATAATTTATCCTTTATTAAGGGGTCATGAGGGTGGGGGTCCAGGGAGGGAAAAAAAGAGGAGCTAATACCAAGTGCTCAATAGAAAGTAAATATCTAGAAAAGAATGTACAAACATGCTTGATACAATTGTTGTATAAGAGTTGTAAGAGCCCCCAATAAAATGGTCTTTCAACCAAAAAATATATAATTGTAATGTATGTTCATTTTAGAAAACTTTGAATTTGTATAACAATAGAAAAAAGGGAAAAAACTTTCAGGGATACAAGAAATAATTACTGTATCATCTGTTGAAATTTCCTTCTAAAATGCTTTGTTTCTATACATTTATCACAAATTCTATCTTATAATACATACTTAGAGTAATTGAAATAAACATATGCAAAACTTTTAAATAAAAAAAATCTATTTAAGTTACTGCAGATAATGTATAATAATTTAACACTTTATTTAACCAACCCTGTAGTTAGGTATTTGTCATGTGCTTGCAAACTTTCATAATTGTAAATAATAATGAAATAAATACACATGGATGTAATATTTTATACATAAATCAGATTTTAAGAGAAGAAGATCCCGTAAGGGAGATCACTGAATCTGCTCTCACATTTTTCTACATTGTATTTTTTCATCATAGCATTTTTGGAATTCTTAATATTTATGTTTTACAAGTCACATTTGTTTTCTGTTAAATAAAACTGCATGTGTTCCAGGTCTTAGCATTTGAAGATTTGTTGTAGTGTTTATATTGTGGGTGGTAACTTTGCTTTTAAAGTAGAACCAGACCACATATTTATACTATTCCAAATATTTCCACGTAATTAATTCTCACATAAATTTTGAGGAGGGCTGAAAAGGTTACATGACCTCTTTTTTAGATATGTGAACGTTTTACAACTTTTCAATGGTCAACCTGAAAATTAGGAGCCTAGGGTCTTGATTTCCAGTTAGATCCAACTAGAATGTACACTGACTGACCAATAACTCTTTAAGAAAGTGCTTTGAAAAATGAGTTTTGAAAGCTAGGCTATGTATGTATAAAATACAATTTTCTTTGCCCCAAGGAAGTTTAGAGTTGTATTAACCTAATTAGAAAAC
>NW_022111305.1:1096279-1108280 GCF_000313985.2 Echinops telfairi | reverse complement strand
AAGGATTTAATCTCTGCCCTAGGTGGTGGCAAGCTGTGGCTGTGGTGACATAGAGCCCCTGTGCAGGCTACAAATGACCTCAGCTTTAGTAGAGACAGTGGCAGGGCTAAAGTCAAACCCTAGCTGATCTCCACTGTGGTAAGCCAAAAGCTCCCAGCCCTTCAAAACCTAGTGGATCTGTGCCTACTTATCTTTATGATGCTCCTCCTGTGACCCAGCAGTGTGGAATTTCCCTCTTAATAATTCTTCTGTGCTGATTGCTGTGGAGTCACTCTGGTATGTGTTACTCAGTCACCACCTTCCTGGAAGTCTGATTATTTCAATCTTATTTAAAACAATAGAAATTCCCAAAACATACTGTTAGATGTACACATGCAAACAAATAGTGAAATGAAGACAAAAATGTAATTTTCAGTTAATGAAACAAAGGACTAATTTCTCTATTTTAAAGAAAAGGAAGAAAGGACCAGTGACTTGTTATAAAAAGAAGTGAAGGAAAAAAAAGAAAACAAACAAACAAACAAACAAAAAGCAGCGAAGGACTTTCGACAGAAAAGGAACACCAGTGGTCCTTAGAGATGTGAAAAGAGCTAACTTGATAGATAGTTGTTTACTTATTAGATTGGAAAATTCCAAATTTGGACAACACTTGCAAAGATATGGAAAACCAGCACTCACATACATGATTAGGAGGTGGGAGGTAAAAAATGGGGGACTTGTCAATCTATTAAAATGGCAAATGAATCATTTGCCTGTTGATGTAGAAATTTCAATCATGGGTAAGTGTCCTACAGAGACATTTGCAAACTTAAAATAGGAGAGAGATGTGTAAAAGTGTATTCGTTGCATAATCATTTTTAACAATAATTTTAAAAATCCAGAAGACAACTCAAAATATCTATCCAGAGGGAATTGATTGAGTGACTGATGAAACACACAATGAAATACTATGTGGTTGTGGTATAATTTTGTATTTTGCTTGGAACACTTAAAAGAAGTTTGCAAGTATGTTACTGTGTCTTTATTTTCAATATATTTATTTCTGTTTTAAAATGCCAACAGAAAAGTCTATACCATCTAACAGTTGATTTAAAATTCAATTTCTAATTAGCTGAAGAATTAGAGCCCCATTCCTGACATGTTGGCACACCAAGGATAATTACTCTTAGGACCCATTTGGCTGATGTCACCTTCAACCATATGAAGGGGAAATGCTGGTTTATCGCAGTAATGGGTGTTCCATGTCAAGCACCGTCAATATTTTGCTAGGAGGAGGGAGCTGTGCTAAGAAGACACATTCATTTAGCACAATTCCTGTACTCCATCAGGGTTCATGGCTGTTGTCATTGTTGATTGATAGCTCTGACAAGATTTTACTTTTCTCATTTTACGTGGTTTCCTTTTTAGTTTTTCTTGTAAAAAAAATGTTTGTTTTTCATTGTCAGCAAAACGTGGGCAGAAATAACAGACAGGAGGGTGTGGAAAGTTGTTGTTAGGTGCCACTGCACAAGACATGTGCAATCCTCACAATTTCTTACTCTTGACTCTGTGGTTGAAGATACTGTCAATCCATCTTAGTGAGTGTCTTCTTTTTCACAGACCCTCCACGTTATCAAACATGAAGTCATTTTCCAAGGACTAGTCTTTCCTGATAACCTGTCCAAAATACGTGGGACAAAGTATTGTCATCTTTGCCTCTAAGGAGCATTGTGGCTGTACATCTTCAAAAAAAGATTCGTTTGCTCTTCTGACATGGTACTTCCAATATTCTTTGTGACCATAATTCAAATGCATATTTCTTCTTTGGATTTTCTTGTTCCTTTTTGCCTTTCATATGCAGTGAGGTGATGGAATACCATGGTTTCAGTCAAGCACACCTTCATCTTCAAAGTGACAGTTTTGCTCTTTAACATTTTAAAGAGGTCATGTGCAGCAGATTTACGCAATGCAATATGTCTTTTGATCTCTTGTCTGCTGCTTCCATGAGCATTGATTGTGGATCCAAATAAAATGAAGCCCTTAACAACTTCATTCTGTCCCTGTTTATCACGATGTTGCCTATTGGTTCAGTTGTGAGGATTTGTTTTCCCTTTACATTTAGATGTAATCCATACTGTAGTACTTGATCCTCTTCAGCTAATGCCTCATGTCTGCCTCAATTTCAGCAAACAAGGTTGTGTCACTTATATAATGAAAGTTATTAATATGTATTCTAATCCAAATGATGCATTATTTTCCTTAAAGTCCAACTTCTTGGATTATTTACTCAGCATATGGACAGAATAAGTGTGGTGAAAGAATGCAATCTTGCAACACATCCTTCTTGATTTTAAACCATGCAGTATTCTTTATTCATAACTTTGTGGTTTGCACAATATTCTATTTTTCTTTTTGGAGTCCAGACATGATTATGGGGTGGTCTTGTTTACATCATTCTCTACCGTGGTTACAGGTGACCCTGAATGATATTGATACCTGTAAAGTTGCTTATGGTCCACAGGAAACATCATGGTTTGTGAGGGCCAGGTCAAATCTTTGCAGCTAGAGGTATAGCTCATCACTCTAGGCATATCCCTGCTGACAGGGACTACTTTTCTTAATATGAGTCTTCCACAAACTGCCATAGGTTATTGTTCTCTTGTTTTACTTGTTCAACAAACCTTTCTTCAAGATCTTCTACATGGTGGGAATATAAGGGGAGTCAAAACAGACATGTGGGACCCTTAAAATTATGGCCCCGGTGAGGAAGAGAGGAAACACAGACTAAAATAAAATAATTAATTATCAGTGGGAATGCAAGGAGTTCTCAGTGTGTAGCCACAGAGCTAATCTAAAAACTAAAAAAAAGAAAAGAAAAAGAAATGACGTTCAAGCAGAAATGCAGAAGCTGAGTGGGAGTTTAGCTACATGGAAAGGGCTGGGATAGGAGGTGGGAAGGACATTCTGATTGTACCTCATCTGCCAAGGCCCCGACGTAGGGAAACTTTGGAGAAACCAAACTAAGGCCCAAGTGACTAGCCCTTCCTATCTCTGTTATTTCCAAGTCTTCTCTTGACCCAAAGAGTGTCTACTATCATATTCAGCACTATAAATAACAGATTTTAAGGCCCTAAGGGTTGTTTGGAAGCCAGATAGCTTAATTTGATGCAGGTTACCTTAATGATTTCTAAGAGTCAATGCCGCTCCCAGAAACACTTATTATCTATGTAATCATCAAGAACTTGATGTTCTAATTTGAACCTAAAGCCGTATTGCTTTCACGTTGAACATTTTCCATTCCATGTCATTCTAGAGCACTAGTCTACTGGAGGGTGAGCTTCTATCCTGTTCCTCTTTTCATGTCTTCTTAGCACCCCAGTGTTAGTTGGTACTTCAGTCGTATATATAAAATGTATTGAACAATATGTCCGGTGCAATATGTCCGGTGCATACTCAACATGCAGGACAACAAATTTTAAAAGTTGGATTTCTTCTTTTAGGGAATTGAGAGTTGCTACACAACTCTGACCTGTCCTACTAAAAAACCAAACTGAACATTTTGGCCCTCTTATCAAATTACTCACCATAAATGCTTATTATAATTACTTCTCCCTAGATAAAATACGTATTTTACATTTTGGAATCTAAGAAACAACATTAAATAATATACATTTGTATATGTGTATGTGTGCACATACATATATATAAAACACATATACTTAAATAAAGTTTGAACATTACAATATGGTATTACTGTTGTTAAAATGAAATGACTTAATTGTGATCCTATTTATAATTGATGTTTTCACCTTGGGGTATTTGAAAATGAGGTGCATTTCCTTTTATCTTTCCAATGGCAGCCCCTTACAGTGCTTGTGTGAGCACAAGACTAAGAATTAGAAACTCTTCAATCTGCCCCTGACTCACCAGGTTACCCAACTTAACCTTGCCATTTCCTCATCTGTAAAATGGGGATAATAATGCTCCCCTCCCTCTCTGGGACATCAGGAGTATTCATTAGTATTTGTCAAGTGCTTTGAGATCTTCAGATGAAAGGCCTGGTGGAAGCCTGGTCTAAAGTATCATCTTATAAAGACTCCCACTTTCACCTTGCAGTGATCACCAATTAGCGCCAACTCTAACTGGCAGGAATGCTGCATTCAGGCACGACAAGGCAAGTTTTATTGGTCCATTAGGGCATACCAATTTGAGGGAGTTCGTTTTGTGAAAATGGTGATTATGCCAAGGACTTTTATTTTACACAGTTGCTACTCTTCATAGTTAATAGGTAAAGAAGGCATTTGGAAAGGCTGGGTACTCATTTCGTTTCGGAGAATGAATCTTCACAATGGTGGTAATGATACCTAAAGAAGTTAACACGCGAAGGTCTGGGAGGCCTTCCTTTCCATAGAATGAATGGATAGTTATATGAAATGCCTGCTTCAGTTTCTGAGAAACCGGCTGGGGAGTAAAGACAATGCAACCTGCTTAATTAAGACAGGAAGAATTGTTTCGGTGTAAAATTTTCTGGATTCCAATTTCAAAGGATTCATAACTCAGATGAAAATTATCACCTCATTTGAACTACATTTCATATACGGCAGCAAGCTAAATAAATTTATGGTGTCTGTTTTCTTTTCTCTTAGGAATTATTGTCAATGAGATAGTATTTGAGAAAGGAGCCGTAGTGGCAAGCACTCAATTACTAACCGAAAGGTAGACAGTTGAAACCTACCAGTCACTCTCTGTGTGTGTGCAAAGTCTCAGAAACCATGTAGCACTGCTGCACTGGAATCAATTAGACAGGATTTTTTTTTTTTTAAAGAATTTGAGCATGCTAGTACTAAACTTCAGAAAGATCATAGCAATTGGTGCTGTTTGCTTGATTGAAATAATGCTATATTTGAAGACTTACAACACTATTAATTTATCTTGCTTAGGGTTATTTGTTTGTTTCTGTTTTGGTCACCAGACTTAGCATTTGATTGGTTCAAAAGGAACTGATTATTTCTTCTTCAGAAAACAGGGAATATGCTAGATACATTTACTTCAAAAGTTACCTGGGTTCTTAGCACAATGGCCTTATTTACAGGTTAGATGCGTTTCTTGTTTCTTTTAAGAAATACAAAATAAAAATTCTATCAAGATTAAATACGTTTCATTATTCTGTTTTTTTAAGTTGCTTTTTTTTTTAAGGCAAGACAGAGAAAGATGAAGTCACATTTCAGTCAACTCGCTTTGTTCTTTTACATTAAACAAAATCGAAACATCGCAGTCCAGTCTCTCCCATCATAGTGATGTTATAACAGAGAAGAAATGCCCTATTGGGTGTCCAAGACACATCTTCATGGAAGCAGAATTTCTCTAGGGAGCAGTCATTGGGTTTGAAACGCCAGCCTTTCAGTTGGCAATTGAGCACTTAACCAGTGTGTCACAGGGCTCCCAACTCTCCCCATTTTTTAACATCCAACCAGAAACCAAACTCACTGCCATTAAGTTGATTCCAACTCAGAGCCTCTCTGTAGGATAGAGTGGAACTCTCCCTGTGGGTTTCCAAGCTTGTAAGTCAGTGGTTCTCAACCGCCCTTATGCCACGGCCCTTTAATACAGTTCTTCATGTTGGGGTGACCCCCCAACCATAAAATTATTTTTGTTGCTACTTCATAACTGTCATTTTGCTACAGTTATGAATCGGGAGACCTCTGTGAAGGGTCGTTCGAAGGGGTCATGACCCACAGGTTGAGAACCGCTGCTCTAAGTCTTTTTAGGAACAGAAAGCCTCATCTGAGGCTGGTGGGGTGATGCAACTTAGCTTGCAGTTAGCAACCCGACGCAGAACTCTCTATGCCACCAGGGCTCAAGTAATACATTATCTTTCTATCATGTATATCACATGGTAGTATTTCGTCATAAGCATGAATCTGTAACATGCTTACAAAGATGATGTAACTTCATTTAGATTTATTCCTAATTTGTGATAATGGGTGTGACAAGAAATGAAGTCGCCGTTGTTCTATCCATGAAAAAAAGAGCGCTTCTTGAGCAAATTCATTGAGTAAACAAGGAAAGCACTTCCTTTACTTAAGAGAGAGGCCTAACATTGGCAGCATCTCCGGAACCAGTTAGTGGCATTGTTGGCATACAAAGAACATCCCAATTATACAGGATTCTTATCTATCTGTTAACATACATAGCAGCCACCCTTTCAGACTTATACCTCATTACCCTTGCCATAATTGTACCATGTTCACTCACTGAAACACACACACACACACACACACACACTTTTGAATTCACAGATTTTGGTGATTTAATGAGTTTTAGAAAAAGTCCTCGTGGCTCTATGAAGTAAGCATTGGACTGCTAAGCACCGGGCTGGTGTTCAAACCACAACCCCAGACAAGACTATTTGCTCCCATTAAGATAGGGTCACTATGAGTCCGAATTGATTCAATGACTATGGATTTGGGTTTCCATAATGATTTGGGTTAATGTCCGTGGCTGCTACCCCAAAGGTTGGAAGTTGGAGTTTATCCAGAACTGTCTCAGAAGAAAGTTCTAGCAACCTGCTTCTAAAACAACCAGTCACTGAGGACTGTGACATATATCTCTCCTCTGACTCACATGGCGTCCCCGTGAGTCTGAGACGCCTCCACAGCAACGGATTACTGTTCAAGCAAGATAGTCTGTCTTTTTACAGAGCTTTTCATTGATGTTGCTTATAACCCATTGGCAGAGGGGGTGGATTAGAGGAACTGAGGTTTGGAAGAAGAAGGCAGTTTGGAAAGCAAGGGTCCAGGGAGATTTAGGGTCCTTAGTAAGGGAAATTCATAGTGTAATCAGGGTGATCGTTCAAAAAGATTGACTGATATATTTTCATTGCAGCTCCAAAGAAGGGAGGAAGAGAACTGCCCCGGCAAGATGGAAGGAGCATATTGGTGCTAATGGACTGAATTCTTTCTCCGCACAAAAGTATATGTTGGCATCCTTATCGTAGTACCTATTGATGTAATCCTGTTGGGAAATAGGTTCTTCTTTGTCATAATAATGAGGTCATGTCTAAGTGAGGCAGGGTTATAAATTGAATTGTTTCTGAAGTTTAAAAAGAGCAGGCTAGGCCCAGAACTCAGTCACTGCGGTCGAGTAGATTCTGACTCACAGCGACCCTATGGGACAGACTAGAACTGCCCCTGTGGTTTCCAAGACGGTAACTCTTTATAGGAGTAGAGCATCTCAGCGTTCGCCCAGGGAGTGGCTGATGGTTTCAAACTGCGGCTTCTAGCCCAAATCACAACCAGGTGCCATGTGAGAATCACCCAGGAACCAAAAAATATGCTGGGCTCCATCAACGAAAGAATTCAGCTGGCTCGGAGAGACCCTAATTTGAACTTGTTAGCTTTAAGGTAAGGGAAAAAATAGAATTCTGTTCTTTAAACAAATATGAGAAAGTAAAATTCTGTTTTTGTGGTATTTCTGTCACAGAACCACTAGGTAACTAAGGCAGTGGCTAGATGGCATAAGTGCAAGCAGGGAGCAACTTTCGCCCCAGCTCCCCGAGAAAGGGCCTTTCCCTCCACCAGCTGCTGTGTGAGCACAGGGGACTTCCTGACTCCCCAGAAGCCAGTAAAGAGGATGCAAGGGGCCCTCGTGGTGCTCTGGGTTAGGTGTTGGGCTACTAACTACAAAGTTGATGTTCAAATCTTCCAACTTCTCCAAAGGAGAAAGATGAGATTAGGGCGCTCCAGTAAAGATTCAGAGTCTCAGGAAACCTAGCGGGGCTCTTTGTCAGAATCAACTTGGGGTTGTTTTGTTTTTGTTTTTGTATGGAGGGGATGCAGGCTGGTGGATGAAGGTGCCTGGCTAAATGGTTCTTGCCCTGGGCATGGAACGTTCTTGACCGGGAGGTCTTCCCGGGAGGCCTACAACAGAGACCAGAGGGAGCTGATGGCCATGCTCAGAGCACCTAGATGCCCAAGGTGAGCTCTTCTGTTTGAGGAAGCACAGGGCCCTGATGGAGCCACTGTTGAGCTTATCTGCCTTTGATTCCAATGCTGGAGCAATCAATGACGTATACTGATAGACCCACGCGCTGTGCCTCCCTCTCATCTTGATGTATTTATAAGGCTACTGTCTTGGAAAAGACTAGAGGAAATACCTTAAAAATATGCTTAAGTTATTGGGTCAGACTGAGTTTATCTAGTTTGCCACTAATGAAGAGCAGAACAATTATAGTGCATATCTAACTATTATAAGTATATTTGTAATCCTACTAGACTGTTAACTTTTAAAAAATCTATAGTACATAAGATTTCATACTTCTTCCAAGAGTAGAGCATTCAAAGTTGACTGAGAGTTTTGTCCAAGACTCTATTCAAATATTCAGCTCTGAGAAGAATGGCACTGCTTATTTTTAAAAACAAATCATTTTAATGGGGGCTCATACAGCTCTTATAACAATCCATCCATCAGTTGTATCAAGTATATTTGTACATATGTTGCCATCACCATTTCCAAAACATTTTCTACTTGAGCCCTTGGTATCAGCTCCTCTTTTTCCCCTTTTCCCCCACCCTCCTACCCTTGTGAATCCTTGATAAATTATGTATTGCGATTATTATTTCATATCTTACGTGTCTGTTGGCCCCTGCACCCACATTTCTATTATTCTTCCCTTTGGGGGGTGCTATATATATAAAACCTTGTGGTGGGTTCCCCCCCCCCTTCCCTTTCCCCAACTCTCCTCCTATCCTCATGATATTGCTACTCCCACTACAGTTCCTGAGGGGTTTATCTGTCCTGAATTCCATGTGTCAAGAGCTCTTATCTGTACCAATGTGTGTTCCCCAGTCTAGCCACATTTGTAAGGTAGAACTGGGTCATGGGAGTGGGGCAGAGGAAGCATTCAGGAACTAGAGGAATGCTGTGTGTTTTGTCAGTGCTATACTGCGCCTTGGTTAAATCATCTATTCTATAATAACCATTTTTTGTGTGGGATATCTAATTGTCTACGGATGGACTTTGGGTCTCCCCTCCAAACCCCCTTATTCACATCAATGTAGTTGTTTGTTTTGGATCTTTTGATACCTGATCCTGTTGATACCTCATAATTTCAGAGGCTGGTGTGCTTCTCCATGTGGGCGTATTTGCTTCCCTGTTGGATTGCTGCTTGTTTAACTTCAAGTGTTTAAGACCCCAAACACTCTATCTTTTGATAGCCGGTGGGCACCATCTGCTCTCTTCACCACATTTGCTTATGCACCCATTTTGTCTTCAGTGATCGTGTTGGGAAGGTGAGTATCAATCAGTTCCAGATTATTAGAACAAAGTGCTCTTGTGTTAAGGGAGGCCTTGAGTAGAGGCCCAAAAATCTCTCTGCTATCCTAATAGTTAACATATAAATTTATGTACATTGGGGCACTGCTTATTAACTCCATCTTATGACGGTGGAAATGAGGAAGGCTTTCAAAGGACTGCATGACCAGTGGGAGGACCAGTATTAGAACTGTCACTCATGAAATATCATGAAATGTCACTCTTCTTAACATCATTCCTTTTCCCTTATTTGTTTATCATTTTGGAGTGTTTATTGTATTTTACTAGAGTTTTCAGAAAAGGTTCCTTCTTTGTAACTCATGGTGGTCGATGTATTGAAGGATAAATGGCACACTATAGAGCTTTCACAACTGCTAACTTTCAAAGTCAGATCACAGAGCCTTTATTCCCAGGCACCTTGGGGTGCATTTGAGCCTTTCAGTCAGTAGCTAAGAGTTTAAGCCATGTCAGCATCCAGGGACTTATATACAGCAGTAGGTTTAGATGCTTAAATTCTAGGAACGATGGAGTATTGGGCAGCCTAATTCTCTGCAGCCTGACTGGAGATTTTGTTGTTGCTGCATAGCTGATGGTATGTGGATGAAAAAGTATTCTAAGTAATGAGCTTCTTGCTTTGATTGGCATATTAGGAAAACCATTGTCCCTGTATGGCTGGGAGCATCCCCACAGCCAAGAAGGTTATGATTCCATGCAAGAAAAAATTGGCTCCTTCTCAAACCCTCCCTTAATTTAGCCAATTTCCTAGAGACATTCTTTCCTTCTAAATGTGAGGGCTACAGATTCGAAGTCTTGGAACAGAGTCTTGTTGTTAGCTGCCGTTGAATCTGCTTCAACTCATGGAGGCTCTATGCCCGACAGAATGAAACGCCGCCTGGCCCTGGCTCACAGTTGTTGCTATGTCGAGCCCAAGGTTGCAGTCGTTATGCCAATCCATTTCTTAGAGGGTCTTCCTGTGTTTCGATGAGCCTCTACTTTACCAAGAACGATGTCCTTCTCCAGGGCCAGTCCCTCTTGATAACACGGCCAAAATACGACATCTTGTCCTCCTTACTTCTTGATCCCTGAATTGCTTGTTTTGACAATTAAGGAACACAGTACTGAATAAAATCAGATTTTCTTTTTACTTTGGCTGTTAACATGCATAAGCAGTCTAGGATTTGTCAGTAAACTGAGACATCCTATATAAAGAGTCTGATATAAATTCGTTGATCATCAAGTTCATGTGGTTCTTAAGTAAGTGGCTTTAATTGTACAGTATTTTTTATTATGTGTAATTGCAAGGTTTTGTATTATATAGTTTTGCTACTATTGCTCTTCAATAAAGAATTTTAATAGTAATAGAAGCCTTGAGTACTTGGTGAAGCCAAGGGCTTTAAAGTATGACGTTATTGGACCAATAAAATATGCCCCAGGTGCCTTTTAGTGTACATGTCTCATTTGTAAAATTACAAAGGAATCATTTTAAAACAACTTTTCTATGAAGAGAAAAATATAAGATGATTATGAATGAAAATATTTGAAGGGAAGAAATGGGGATTTGCTAGAAAGGAAATAATGCTGATTGATTGGGTCTTTACTTATAAGTAATTTCTATGTCATTTTTTTCTGTTAGACTGTCTATATTTTGAGGTTTTTAAAATTTGTGTTCTTCTGTTTAAAAGTTACACTTATTAAACTCTCTTGTCTTTCATTTCAACTTTACTCTTTCCTCTCATTTTTAAAAATAAAAGCTTTTACAGATTCTAAGACTAAATTTTCAGTTTGGTTCCCAGTAAAGTAAAAAAAAAATTACCAAAATTTTAGCATTTCAGGATTATTGCAAACTACCCAGGTGCTTTGGAGCAGGTAAATGTCATGGGAGGAATTTTACTTGACAGCATTTCAAGGTCTTCTCTTTGCGTTTCAGTTTTTCACAGCCAATTGGTTCTTTCCTGTCTATATTTGGAAGCATGTGGGTGGATATGGGGATAAATTGAGCTACTGTCAACATTCCATGCAAGGAGTATCGTTCCATGTTTTCAGATCTTTAAGTATCTCTATCTTGGGCAGCGGCATCATCGTTGTAAAAGTAAAAGGAGAAAGTACATGCCTGAAATCTTTGTTAAGTAGATCCAAGTAGTCAGCAAATACTGAGTGGTTCGTAGTTTCCAGCGCTGTCTGAGCTCTGAGGACACAGCAGTGCGCATGGGACCTCTAATGGAAAATTTCTCAGAATCATATTGCTAAGTTGACATTTGATGAATCAAAAAGCAGGTTGCCATTCTGATTGGCCTCTTTATCTCTGGTAATTATTAGTGGAAGTTTTACATCTTTTGGGGAAAAGAAATCTCATTTTCTTTATAATATAAAATTTCCAAATGCTTGTCTTTCTTTTTCTCTGGTTTGCAAGTGCAAGAAAATCCCACCTTATTACATTGTGCTTTGGTTTCCTCACCAAATATTTCAACTATGTGGAAGGCATGTCCTCTCCCAATCCAGGTAATGAGCTTCTGCAAGTCTGTCATCAGAACTCGGATGACACAGCTAATACTCACTTTCAAATATTTATTTCTTTTTGTGTTTTTTAATCGTTTTATTAGGGACTCATACAACTCTTATCACAATCCATACATACATAGATTGTGTAAAGCACATTTGTACATTCATTGCCCTCATCATTCTCAAAACATTTCCTCTCCACTTAAGCCCC
>NW_022111305.1:1075902-1094546 GCF_000313985.2 Echinops telfairi | reverse complement strand
GTTGCCTCCGTGTGGCAGGATCAGATCGGCACAATTTCCACACTGTGTCTCTGGTGCTGTCCCCCGCAGGGCCATGGGCCAAATATTTATTTATTGTTATTTTTAACTAAGATAAATTCACTTAAAAGTAATCATTTTAAAATCAACAATTTAGCAGCAGCTAGGAACTCTGATAATACTGTCAGGTAAGCACTGGACTACTCACTGCAAGCGTGGTGGTCTTATCCACTAGCTGCTCCTGAGAGGAAAGACGGGGCTGTCTACTCTCTAAAGATTTACAGCCTCAGAAGCCCTGTATAGAGGTGCTATGAGTCAGCTACTTGGCCAACTGATGGGAAGAGATCCATATTTGTACCCATTCCAACGAAAGATGTCTCAAAAAATGCTCAAATTATACAACAATATCATTGCTATCACATGCAAGTAAACTTTTGCTGACGATCATCCAGCAATGGTTGCAGCAGCACATTGGGTTCAGGCCGGATTCAAAAGAAGACAAGAAACAAAGGATAGCATTGCTGATGTCAGCTGGATCTTGGCTCAAACAGAGACTACCAGCAAGATTTTTACCTGTGTTTTATCGACTATGCAAAGGCATTTGACTATGTGGATTGTAACACTGTGGACAACCTTGAGAATAATGGAATTCCAGAATACTTGATTTTGCTCATGCGATACTTCTACATGGGCATTTTGCAAACAGAACCAGGGAATGCTGCATGGTTTAAAATTAGGAAACTTGTTCAGTGACAGGGTTACATCCTCTCACCACATTTATTCAATCTGTAGGCTGAGCAAATCATCAGAGAAGCTGGCTTATATGAAGAAGAATGTGGCATCAGGATCGGAGGAAGGCTTTTTTCTTTTTAATCATTTTATTGGGGGCTCATGCAACTCTTATCACAATCCATACATACATCATTGTGTCAAACACATTTGTACATTTGTTGCCATCATCATTCTCAAAACATTTGCCTTCTACTAGAAAGGTATATCAACAACCTGCGATATGCTGATGACACAGGCTTGCTTGCTGAAAGCGAGGAGGACTTGAAGCCCTTGCTGATGAAGATCAAGGATTGTAGTCTTCAGTGTGGATCACAACTCAGTGTAAAGAAGACAAATCCTCACCACTGGACCAGTATACATGCTAAATGGAGAAAAGGTTGAAGTTGTCAAGGATTTTTGTCTTACTTAGGTCCGCAATCAATGCTCATGGAATCAGCAGTCAAGAAATCAAACGATGTATTGCATTAGGTAAATATGCTGCACAATACCTCTTTAGAGTATTGAAAAGCAAAGAGGTTACTTTGAGGACTAATGTGCACCTGACCCAAGCCATAGCACTTTTCATTTGCCTCACATGATATGAAAGTTGGACATTGAATAAGGAAGACTGCAGAAGAATGAATGCATTTGAGTTGTGGTGCTGGAGAAGAATACTGAAAGTACCATGGACTGCTAAAAGGACAAACGGATCTGTCTTGGAAGAAGTACACCCAGAATGCTTCTTAAAGGTAAGAAGGCAAGCGTTTGTCTTACATGCTTTGCACATGTTGTCAGGAGAGCCCAGTCTCTGGAGAAGGACATCTTGTTTGGTGAAGTGCAGGGGCAGTGAAGAAAAGAAAGGTCTTGGACAAAGTGATTGACCGTGGCTACAGCAATGGGCCCAGGCCTAGGCACAATTGTGAGATGGGAGCAGGAGTGGGCAGTGCTTCATGGTGTGGTGTGCAGGGTTGCCATGGGTTGGAATTGACTCAATGGCACCTCACACCCCCATGTGTCAGGATGGACTTCACAGTAGTGAAGTGTTTGGTTTAGTACATCCACAAAATTGGACAACCATTACCTCTCTTTAGTTCCAGAACATTTATTGCCCACTGCTCAAAGAAAACCCTGTCCTAGATAAGAGCTCTGGACACATGCAATTCAGGACAGATAAACCTCTCTGGAACAGTAATGGGAGGAGCCATGTCATGAGAGTAGGGGGATGGTCACAGAGGGGGAAGGGAGAGAAAGGTCAAGCCCATCACAAGGTAGGATATGTAGCCCCCCCACCAGGAAGGGGACAGATAACAGAAATGTGGGTGAAGGGAGACAATGGAGAGTGTAAGATATTAAATAATAATATTGATTGTTAATATTATTTATAATATAATAAAATTGATCAAAAATTGATCAAGGATTCACAAGGGGGGGAGGGGGAAAAGAGGAGCTTATACCAACAGCTCAAGCAGAAAATGTTTTGGAAATGATGATGGCAACATATGTACAAATATGCTTGATACAACTGATGTATGGAATGTTTTAAGAGCTGTATGAGCCCCCAATAAAATGATTTTAAAAAAAATTTTTTTTTTAAAGTAAAGAAAACCCTGTATTGATTAAAGCTGTTCCTAGTTCCTGGAAACCATGAATCCTTCCTACCTCAATGAATTTATCCATTGTGAATATTTATCAATTTATCAATTGCGAATATTTCATACCAGTGGAATTATAAAACATAGTCTCTTATTTCTGGTGTCTTCCATTTAGCATACCATTTCAAGGCTCATCTACATTATGGTACATTCTGGTATGTAACAGTAATTTATTCTTTTTATGGTCGAACTACATTCACTGTATCTTTATACATTTGGTTGGTTGTCATCTGGATTTTCGTCTTTTCTAAGGCACCCAAGGCCACACATGGTGCAAATGGTTAATGGATTTGACCGCTAACCGAATGACTGGAGATTTGGGATGCCCTGGAATTGGTTGTATGTTTTTCTTTAACCTAGTGATGGACTTCCAAAAACCACCAGTTGAAAACCCTGCTGAGCATGGCTTTATCATGACACAGTGGGGCCTTCATGAATGGGATCTACCCAATTGAAACCAGTGTACAAGTGAACACTCACTGGGTCACTTCTGATTCACAGTGACCCTATAGGACAGGGTAGAACTGCCCCTTGTGAGCTCCTGTGACTGCAACTCTTTGAGGGTGGAAAGGTGCAGCTTTCTCCTGCAGACTGGTTGATGGTTTCAAACTGCTGAACTCGTGGTTAGCGGCCAAGGGGGCAGCCACTATACCCCCATGGCTCCTTCATAAGGTTGGAGCACCCTATTCTCGTTCTCGGATGCATGTTGTCTATACCTGGGGATGCACAGAGGAGGAATACATAAAGGTAATAAATACCACTGGACTGGGAGCCTTCTCAGTCCTCCAGGAGGTATAGAAACTAGCTTGATACTGACCTTAAAATTGTCACTTAATCTCTATGTACCTCAATTTCCTCAGCTATAAAGCAGGCTTGATGACTGCTTGCTACCCACTCACAGAGAATAACGAGTTAATGCTTGTTAAATGCTTTGAGGTTCTCAGATGCAAGGCCCCATATATCATATATAAGTACAATCTAACAATATAATAAGCACCCACCAGTAATCCAGTTTATTTTTTCTTATACTCCTTAAGAAAATGACAAGCACCAGTAAGATTTCCCAGGCATGTTGCATATCTTCTTTCCCTTTGCAAAGACATGTTTTATTCTTAAGGAAAGCCAGGATGTTTGAGGGGTACCTGAAAGGGTGCCTGTATCTGCCTTCTCCAGTGTATAACTGCTCATTAGTTCAAGAATCAACATAGGATAGTAGGTTACTGAGCACCTACATGCAAGACATTTGGTTCTGTGCAGTCGTTTGGTCCTCAGTAAAGTTGTATGATTTTGACATTACCACACAAGTAGGAATGTGAAGCCGCTGAGACCTGTGGAGGTTTCAACAGTCCCCAAACCAGCAAGAAGTGGGGACAGGTCCGAACTCTGCAGATTCGTCCACCCGCTGGGCTTCTCCCCTCCTAAGCAGATCGACTCCTCTGAGCAGGCATTGGGTGGTCCTGTTGGGAATGGCCCGAGTAAAGTGACTTACCAGAAGCAAACCTTGCTCCAAGTTCTCAGCCTACGTGAGGCTTCTTCCATGGGACCCTTAGTTTCATAAAGTTGCCCTGAATTGAGTTGCCAGCTGGTTGCTGGAAAATTAAGACTTGTTAAAGAAAATTCACTTGTGAAAACCATTGCAGGAAATAAAATAATTGGTAAAGGAATTTGGCATGTCTGTAAATAACGAGAGTACAGGAATGGACCACAGGTGCGTATGTGATGCCCAGAACAGTAAGAATCACTTTCGTTTGAAGCAATTTATTTAAAAAGGAAGGAGAAAGAGTGGAAAACAAAATACTCAAAAAATAAATTGCAGCCGAGTGGGAAAATGTAAAACTGGCCTAAATTTAAAAGCTTGATTCTCGCCTATTTACTGAGACTAGTTTCTCCGCCAATGACCCTGGAAAGGGCGGTGAGGTAAACGGCATGTTTCCTCTGGGTGGAGCACAGGGGTTAACTGAAGTCAACGGTGAGATGATAGGGCTTGTCCAAGTAACCTAGATCGAGTAAGCAAACTTCTGACTCTTCTCTACCTGTGCGATTTGCTTTATTTTTCAAGTTTTATTAATTGGTTCATCCTACTCTTTGCTGCTGAAGCCCGTGAGACTGTTGTTGTCAAATCTTGACTGAAAAGACCTTGATTTCCCTGTGGGTAGCTTTGTGATCAGCCATGGTTTTCACTCAGTAGAACAGAAAGAGCAGAGGGTGGAGCCTCCAGGTCCAACTCTTCATCCAAATTCTCTACCAGCTGGCCTGAAACCCGGGATGAGACATCCGTTTCTACAAATGTACTCTTTCGTTAGGTGAAAGTATTGAACAAAATGATATATAAAGTCCTTGCACAAACGAAAAAGATCCTATCCAGTTAAATGAAGAAGTCACCTGCATCCAAGAGCTCCAGGACACACAGGGTGTGGGGAGGATCCAAGCCCAAGGGCACGAGTGAGTGGGCCCTTCACTCGGAGCAGAGTGAATGGTTTCAGACAATATTACACAAGAGCCTATGCACCTCAGTCATATGAATGCTTCCAATGAAGATAGCCCAAATTCATCATTGTACATATTCATCCAAATGATGTATTTCACACATTCTTGATGTTCTGCCTTAGAGGAAACATGACGTTTTACGGAAATATACGACACATCAATATTTTCTACCAAACTATCTGCCATAGACAAAATTTGCTGTGTAAAAATTAGTGAGAATAAAACATTCACAGTGTACTTAGTAAAGGGAAATGGGGTAACTTAAAAAAAAATCTTCCATATGCATTCACCTGTATATAGAAATGACCAAATGCCTTGTCTTTAGTAGATGTTCAAACAGTATTTGTTGGAATGAATAAATATGTTCCTTTTCTGCTACACTAATTTTCTTTCTTCCTTTCCTTCCTCTACTCTTTTTGTTTTGTTTTCTAGATTTGGGGGCAGGGTCATAAAGAATTAATCACCAGGGCACCTTCTAGCACCCACCATAGGACTGTCTAAGCCATCCTCTGAGTGGGCTGCCCCAAGCTCTTCTCTAAGATGCATTAAAGATCATTCTGAAGCTAGAAGCATGTCCATTCAGCCCAAGTATAAATTAGGGGAAGGCCAATCCAATTTTCTCTTTAAGTTAAAACCACACCAAAAATTGTTTTTCAGGGTCTAATTTTTTATGGCTTGAGGGAATATACAGATTGAACATGGACCAGTTAGGTTACTTTTGTTTGTTTGTTTATGTAAGAGACTCTTTTTATGAAAATTCTCCTAATCCAGATGGGTGTCTAGCACAATTCTCGAATTCTGTTCTCTCTGTTCGACCTGCAATTCTGTCTATCAATGTATAGCTTCCTGAAAAGCACGAGCTGTTTGATGAACTGAATAGCAGAGTGTACAGTTAGAGTTTGGTGGGAGAGCCAAAGCTCACCACTTCTCTCTTTTGTGTCGTTCCCTCCTGAGTCTGTTTGGATTACTGTCATCACTGACGGTGGTCTATCCATTTTCTGGGTCATGTAAATACCTGTCGTACCAAGACTGCTGGTCATAATTAATTATTGTAAGTAGAGCTCTCACATCCATGGATGAAAGGCATTAGATAAGTACAGAGTATTACTATTATTAATTATGTTTGTTATTACGATGATTGCTGGCTACTAATATAGCTTTATTGGAGCCTCTCAGGAGTAATGATCATGCTGATGATCTTGAACTTTTGGGGAACAGGATTCTTTGCTCCTGTGCCTGTCCTAGTTGATGTCTGATTTCATTCAGACTGGTTAGGATTTGATCCAATTGGTTTATTCGAGATTAGTGAAAACAGCACTAGCAGAATTGGAGGGTGAATAATATCAACTTTGGCGAAAGATACAAGATAACTTTTTTTAAAAGTGAAAAGTTCTCTTCTTTTTGCCTCTACCTATGCTGTGCTGAGACAAAATGTTTCCACTCTGTGGAAATTACCCATTTTACAAGGAGGCTAATGTCGGATTCATTTATTCTGTTCAAAATTTCTAAACGTGGTTCCAGATTTTCTATATATAGAAATTCAATTCAATAAGATTTTGTTGTTATTGTTGGAAAACATCTATTTTTCCCATGTCTCTGCTTTTTTCAAGTATCTATCAGTCCACAAAATGCCTAAAATTTAAATATATTATATATCCTTAATAAATTTCCAAGATAGTTGGAGAAAGAACAAGCAGTTCAACAGGTAAAATACATTCTGATAAGTTTTGTGATAGAAATATACCTAATGCACTAATGGAGCTGAAAGAAGAGAACTTTAGAACAATACAGCGGAGAATGCCAATGCCTACTTTGGCAAGATGGTGAGAATGGAAAAGGGAGAGAGAAGAAGTTCCAAGATAAGTGAACCAGGTAATGAAAATGCATCAGTAAAGTAAGAGAAACCAAAAAACCAAACTTACTGCCATCAACTTGATGCTGGCTCATAGCGACCCTATAGGACAAGGTAGAATAATTGCCTCTGTGAGTTTCTATGACTTGTAACTCTCTTTAAAAGTAGAAAAGAAATGAAACATTCTATACGAGGTTTTAAAGAAATGTGGTATGTCTGGAGAGTGACAAGACTTGGAAAAACAATATTGGCCAAGTAATATAGGACTTGAGACTTAGTATGAGTCCGAGAATCTACATGCCATGCTAAAGAGCTTGGGTTTTAACCAAACCAATAAATCACTGTCAGGGCGGGGTGTGTGTGTGTGTGTGTGTGTGTGTGTGTGTGTGTGTGTGTGTGAATGCTGACTCCTAGTGACCCTTTGGGACAGAGTAGAACTTTCCCTTAGAGTTTCCTAGACTGTAAATCTTAATGGGAGCAGATAACCTAGTCTTTCTCCTTTGGAAGGGCTGATGGGCTTTAAAAGTTGACCTTGAAGTTAGCAGCCCAAGGTGTAACCTACTATGTCACATTAGACAATATTAAGTAGGGACTGACAGAACACTACTTTAGAACAATCTTTTCAACGGTAGAAGGGTGGAATGAAGAAAGCTTTGGAGGTGTATATCGAGAACTTGGAGGAGGAGAATCCACGGAGCCTGATGACCAATTGCATATGGAAGATACAGGCAAGAGAAGCGTGAAGATGACTCATAAATTTCTAGTTTGCACACACCTGTGGATGGTAGCGCCCTTCACTGGCGTGGAGAACATATGAGAAAGTCTGGGTTTTCTCAAGGAAGATGATAAATTCTGTTTTTGAAGTGTGGCAATCCTCTTCAGCTTTACTTCAGTAAATATGGAAGACGAGCAGACAGGGTGACAATGTTAGGACACTCACTCTGTAAAGAATCAAAGACCGTTTGGTGTTTTCTCCACGGAGAAGGTCAGTGCTTAACATTGAGGAGATAGTGCTGTACAGTTTGAAAATATACCTTTACAGCCAAGAGATATGCCAACAACCTTCAATGTTAAGAAAGAAAAAGATTGCACAATCTTTAAGAAGGCAAAGATGCAGAATCAATTCCTACGTTAGCCCTGTGGTGTGTCAAAAAGCTTTACATTTCTTTCAATTAAGTGCTAACATTTAAGTGTGGTAGAGCTCAGTCCAATTAATAAGCAAAAACAAACTATAATGAGATGCAGACGTGGTTTGAATATTCTAGCCCATGGGTTGGCACACTTTTGAGATGGAAGAGCCAATCCTGTCCCTCACAACAATTTGAAAATTATTGGAGAGCTATAAATGTACTTTACAAACAAATGAAATTATCATTATCTGAATAATCTCCTTTAAATTTTTTTCAATTTTATGTCAGAGTCCCAAAAGAGCCATATGCTGACCCTTGTTGTAGCCCATTCAGGCAACTAGTTAATAAAAACTTAGTTCGAGAAGGCAGCCATCTTGCTCTTGCTGCGTGCTGGTGTTTGAGGACCCTCCCTGCCTCAGATTTACCATCAGCATGAATCAAGAAAAGTTAGCCAAACTTCAGGCTCAGGTCCGGATAGGGGGCAAGGGTACAGCTTGCAGAAAGAAGAAGGTGGTACATAGAACAGCTACAGCTGATGACAAAAAGCTTCAGAGTTCTCTTAAAAAATTGGCTGGGAATAATATAGCTGGTATTGAAGAGGTAAACATGATTAAAGATGATGGAACAGTTATTCACTTCAACAATCCCAAGGTCCAAGCTTCCCTCTCTGCTAACACATTTGCTATTACTGGCCATACAGAAGCCAAACCAATCACAGAAATGCTGCCTGGAATATTAAGTCAGCTTGGTGCCGACAGCTTAACAAGTCTTAGGAAATTAGCTGAACAGTTCCCCAGGCAAGTGTTGGATAGCAAAACCCCAAAGCCAGCAGACATTGATGAGGAAGATGATGATGTTCCAGATCTCGCAGAAAATTTTGATGAGGCATCAAAGAATGAAGCTAACTGAAATCTTTTCTGGTTTTTGGAAGTTGGCATGGACTAGATTTAACAGATCAGCTATGTGGTTCCAAAGTTTTACAGACACAGAGAACATCACCTGTTAGTAGTGAAGTAATATAAATATTTTGTATATTAAAAAAAACAGTTCGAAGCATCTAATAAAAAAAAGCAAAGCTAACTATGGGTGACTAGAGATATAAATTATTAATAAACAGTTCTACATAGATTGTTTATTGTCCAGCTAAGGAGAGTACTATTCCTTTACCACAAATGCCCAGAAAAATCTCTGTACTACCTAGTCACCAAGAAGAATTATATCTTGAGCATCATCACCCCTGTTTTCTAGAAATACAGTTATATTCTGGGATAATTGAAACTTACAGTATATTATCCGAAGGGAATAAACATACTAAAATCCATGTTCCCCTTTCTATCGTGTCTTAGTTACTAATGCTGCCATCAAACAAAATAAGACATCACAAGTGGCATCTTTCCAGAACAGCAATGTACTTTCTCACAGTTGAGGAACCTGGGATGCATTCTAAGAGGTCCTTCCCAGCAGTCAGCTATCCTTAAAGATGTGTCTGGTGTGTGTGCTTGTCGTCATGTGACCTCTTCCCCCTGTGCATGTCTCTGAGTCTTTTCTGTTTTGTTTGGAACTCAGAAGTGATTAGGTTTAGGACTCATTCTACACCGGCATGACCGCATGAACACAGAAACACCCTGTTTCCACTTCCAAAGAGTGTCGTATTTACAGGAATCGGGATGAGGATTTCAACATACATATTTTAAATGTGGAGCATGCAATTTAATCCTTCATACATTACTTAGAATGGACACTGAGAAATCACCTCACCACAGGGGACATTTATTTGAGAGCTCCTTCCAGTTCCTCTTGCAGCTCGATGATGCATTGTGACTATTCCATAAAGCCTTAGTTATTGAGTGCAGGAGAAGAACATTGAAAATACTATGGACTGCTGAAAATACAAACAAATCTGTCTTAGAAGAAGTATGACCAGAGTGTTCATTAGAGGCAAGGATGGCAAGACTTCATCTTACATACTTTGGACAGATTATCGGGAGAGACAAGATGATTAATAAACCGTTCTCTATAGGAGGTATCGAACTCAGAACCAGGCAGTGTTTCTTTCTGTTGTGAATAAGGTTACTATGGGTCAGCACCTACAACAATAACAGAAGTACCACAAAGGAGTTGCTTAAACAAACAGAAATTGAGTTTCTCACAGTGTAGGGGTCTACAAGTCCAATTCAGGGTTCTAGTTGTAGCGGTAGACTGTCAGCCCTTTCCTTTCACCACTGGTGCTGGCATTCCTTGGAGACCTACCTGTGTCTCGGCGCCAATCATTCCCGGGGCCTCAGCACAGGGATCCTCGGTTCACAGGACATGCTCCCTCCTCAGCTCTTCTTTCTCGGTAGCAGTCAGTTCCTCTCTTCCCCTCTCACTTCTTTCTCTTTTCAGTTCTTGTAAGATCAACAGGTGGTGCAGGCCACACTTCAGGGAAACTCCAAGTTTCGGACTGAGACATTTCATAATTTACTGACTGATCACATCAGACCACATGGTGCCAAATTACATCATTACATATTGACAAATCACTCAGACCCATGTCCCACCAAAATTGACACATATTGGGGTGGGGGCTATCCAATTAATGGCACATAGTAGTGGCATGTGAATGGAAGTGATGCCTTTTTGGAGTCAGGGATTTTTAGATGTAATGGCATCAGAGCTAAATTGTGAAGGCCTGGTTTGCTGAAGGCTGTGGATGACACTGGGAGAGCAAATCCATCTATTGCGTGCACACAGAGAGGAAGGCTCCTGTGAATCCCCTCTGAGCAGAACCAGACCGAGGACACTGTAAATCATGTTCAAATTCAACACCTTATCATTCGGCCTCCCTTTTGACCCATTTCAAATTTCCTCTAGCTTTTAATACTTTTTACCCTCTTTTCCATTGAAATCTTGCTGTTTTATTTTGTTGTTGTTGTTAGCGTTTATGCTGTTGCTTTAAATCTGTTTTTCTGTATATGAAATCCAAGATTGGTAAATCTATAGATACAGTAACTGGATTAAAGTTTTCTTGTGGGTATGGCCAAGGTAGATTGGGGGGAAATGAAAAGTTAATAACAATGAGTATAAGAAAGATGAACATGTTCTAAAATTGGTTGTGGGAATGATTGTACAACTTTTTTTATATGATTGAAATGTTGAATTGTATGACGTGTGGATGGATTATGTGTCAATTTTTTAAAAAATGTAAGATATTGTACCTTTTCCGCATCCATGCCCCATTAGCTGTTTGCAGGCCAATGACAATGCCCTATGCTATGGTGCAGCCACGGGTTGGAGTGGACTGTATCTTGAGTCGCCGCACGGAGCAAAGGCATCAAGAACACTCACATTGGCCTGACGTATGACTAAGAAGTAAACATATTGTATTAAGACACTGGATTTTCATTTTTATTTGTTTTTGGCAGTTAATGTTCCTCTTACAATAGCAATAAATATTATTTATTTTTAGTAATAATTTATGAAAATTTTTGTGAAACGAATTTTTTAAGCGCCAATAACAGAATTTGCATTCTTGGGTGCTTGCTGTATAAGCTTGGGAGTCAGTCTCCAAGTCTAATCTCCTCATCATCACAACAGGGATGAAGATTAAATAAATTAAGGTTTGTATACTGTGAAAAATAAATGAAAAGGGTCATTAAAGCTGTGGCAGTGTCTCACAGTCTTTGGAATCACACATTCCTTTATTCTGGAACACCCCCATCCTTTCTCTTGTTAGGACCCCTGAACTTTACCCGTCCATTTCAAATGCTCAAATTAGCTTCTCTCTGAAGACTTTGGTGATACCTCATTTCTTTCTTTTTCTCCCCTGCTCCTTCTCTGCCCTACTTGACATTAATATTTCCCTTCATTTGAACGTTGTGTACTTTATGATGAATTAATTCCACAAATAAATTTAATCACCTAATATTATGAATCTGGATTGAACTTGATGGCAGGGAATATTTATTGGTGGAGTAGTGAGTTACACATTTGGCTGTCAATGGAAAGATTAGTACTTCCAACCCATTAGATGCTCCACAAGAGGATAAGTCTTTGTGGTCCCATAAAGGTGTACAGCCTTGCCAGCCCACGGGGCAGCCTATTCTGTCATACAGCATCATTGGGGGTCAGAGTGGATTCCATGGCACTGAGTTGGGTTTCATTTTGTGTGTGTGTGTGTGTGTGTGTGTTTGTCACCAGATCAAAGCTCCTGTTGATGCAAATCCTTTTTGTCTGCTAACTGAAAGGTTGGAGGTTGGAGTTCACCTACAAACACCTAGAAAGAAAGGCCTGGGGACTAATTTTAATGATCAGTCATTGAAAACCCTACAAACACAGCTCTACTCTGACACACATGTGCTTATGTGCGTTCCATGGCCTAGATGACAACTGGGTCGATATTTGAGTAAAGAGCACTAGATTAGTTGGGGACAGAAGGGAAGGAAAAGCCAGGTTATGCAAGGGCTTGAAATCCAAAGTAAGGGTAAAATGGGAAACCAGTATAGAGCTTTAAGCAAGGAGAAGGAGAAATTGATAAGAGTTAAAAAGAATCGCTACAAAGTTATAGAAACCATTATTAAACAGAAATACCAAAATGTGAAGCTCAATTTATTCTCCAATTATATTTATACATTTCTGAAGGTGGTGTTTCAATCTCTTTTAACGTTCACCCTAATTGATCAAACATGCAATCAAGATGCATTGACAATTATTGCTGGTTGGAATGCAAGCATTGGTGAGTTAGTTAATTGTGCCAACCTGGCCAATAATCACATGTGGGGCTAATTGAAAGGCGGAGGGATAAATGGGTGGTGAGCCTCACCTTTCTAGTTCTCGGGTCTCTTGCTTTGTGATGGTCACACCAGATTGCAGCTGCCTTAGCAGTTCCCTGCTTCAGCTTGCAAGACTGACTTCCTACAAGACATCCCCAAGGAGAAGCCACATGGACCTATCCAAATGCAGCCCCAGGTGCTGGAGCAGCCGTGTGGAGACCCCTGCTAGTGCTGAGATGCTTATTCGTTCACTGACTCAGCTTTCCTCCTGCAGACGGCATCATTGCCTCTGTTTTGTGAGGTGGAGGACTTTGTGGACTGGTGTTGGGTTAATGGGTTAATGTTGGACTTGTGGGCTTGGGCAGCATTGGGTTGGGATGTTTTCGTGATCCACATTTTCTTTACATAAAACTCTCTTATACATGAGTTGCTGCGGATTTGTTTCTCTAAAGTACCTAGACTAATACAATTGGAAACAAAGAGAAGTAACAGTAGTTGGAAACTCTGGTCAGTAATAAAAACAAAGCTGGAGAACTCATGATAGAATTTTGCAAGACCATTGATGCCTTTGTAGCAAATATTGTTTTACAGCAATATAAATGGCAACTATACACATGAAATTCTCTAGATGAAATACACAGAAATCAAATTGACTACATCTGTGGGACGAGGCAATGGAAAAGCTCAATATCAGCGGTTAAAACCAGGCCAAGGGCCAACTGGCACCAACTATTAATTGCTCTTATGTCAGTTAAGATTGAAGAAAATTAAAACAAATCCAGGAGAGTCAAAATATGACCTTGAGTACATCTCACCCAAATTTCAAGAATAGATTTGATGCCTTAATTACTAATGACAGGAGGTCTGATGGTCTGTGGGAGAACATTGAGAACATCATACGTCAAGAAAGCAAAAGGTCATTTCGAAGACAGGAAAGAAAGAAATGACCAAAGTGATGTCAAGACTCTGAAACTGGCTCTTAATTATAGAGTAGCTAATGGAAATACAAGAAATGATGCAGTAAACGAGCTGAAGGGAAAAAGGAGAGATGTTGAAAACATATGTTATCTCTTGAAGTGGTTGAATGCTAACTCCTTCTTTTGGTAGAGTTACTGCTCTGTGCATGTGTAATCGTATCATGCGGAAGCAGTCCGTCTCAGGAAGTCACATACTGTCTGGTTCCGTTGATATGAAATGTACAGAATTCTTCAGTGCATTGAGACATGCATTACCTTGAGGGGCTGGGAGATGCCATGGAGGCCACGGAAAGCGAGTGCTGTTAAGTATGCCATCTCCTTCTGAGGTTATAAAGATGGTCTGGGATTAGCAGGGTGCTAGTTGCATAATTTCTGAATGGGCTATTTTAAAGTGAGCTTTAAAATGGTGCTTTTTAATGGTATGGGAACTAAATCTCATTCAAGATGGTTTAGATAAACAACTCCATTATTTTACCCTCAATATATCAAGGTACCTGTGGAATCGAAGATACTTCATTTGGCATTTCGGGACTGCTAGTGGATGTGGATCCTGTGGCGTAAGTACTCTCTAGTGGCTACATTGGCCTATTCTGTTTCCCTTGGAAGACTCACCCAGCCATGAATTTCCTACATGTCACTAGGCCACCTGATCTAGGAGTGGGGCATGTGAGGGAGATTACTTTCATTGAATTAAATAAAGAGAAGGCATTGCAAACAAACTATGTTCCCTAAGACAGTTCTTTATGTCAATTAGCACACCAGAGTCTTATGTACTGAAGGTACTTTTAGTATTAGTCATCCCTGGGGCAGCTCCTCCTGCACATTGGACCTTTCTGTACCCAGTCAAGTTCCAGAGCATTGCTTACACAGATATATGTAAATGTGCATGAACACATGCACCTGTGTTCACAAATGTGTATAAACATAGGCATGCATCCAAACATGCATACATGAAGACTTCTACATCTGTGTACATATGTGTGCTCACACATCACATATGCACACACACGTTTTCCCCTTAACTGTATCCACCATCAATGTGAAGTTCAGGATGGTTCCAAGGGAAAGAAAAACAAGGTCAGTCTGAACTTGTGCACTTGTGAATGGCACGGGGGACGCGGACACTGGTCTGGATGTAAACAAAGGAGCCACGCTCAAACACTTCAACTTGGCCGTAGGCTGTTCTGTTTGAAAACTCCAGACCTGAATGTCAGCCAGAAGTAGTCTTTTCCCTTATTTATAATGGATTGTCTTTGGCTGTCTGTTGCTGTCATCAGAGTCCCGCTCAATAGTAGCAAATGGCACGAGGGGCCTCTGAGACTTTACTCGACATATAATTAGAAATACTTGCCTTGACCTTTTGAAAGCCATGATCCCCCCCAAATTGTGCAAAATCACATTAAAAAAATATTCTTGCATCTTTTGTGAGTCTGGGCAAGATTACAGGAGACTTTTATTTCACAATAATTACATAGTGACCTTCAGAGTGATTTGCAAAGGTCATATTCGCTCCACATACCCTTGATTTCCTTTCTGTTTTTCTTTTTTGTCCCAACACACATAAATTCAGCGAAGGAAGAAGAAAGAGAGTATTTTTCCCTCCCTGTGGATGAAAACTGAAGAAGATAGTTCAAAGTCCCCACAGGCCCTCGGCGGGCTGTGGGCTATGATAGACTATTTCCCACCATTTAGCTCCTGCATTATCGCTACTCCTTTTCTTCATTATTCTCCACTTATCACATGCAGCATCACTGCAGAACCCAAATAGAGAGTTGTAATTACCCAGCTGCCACCTGATAGCGGCCCTTCTATCATCTTTATCTCACTAGGCCTTGCTGCTTCATCATTGGATAAAGCTTGCCCCTGGCAATGCCTGTGATAGTGCATCTCAGAGATACACTGAAAGTTTACTCGTTTATGGCAGGAAAAATGTTGAACCCAGGCAATCATTAGCTATCCTTGCCAGTCTATTTGTTCAGGAAGGTTACTTTCACTCCCTTTTGTATCAGCCATTTTTTTCCTTTTCTTCTTGGAAACACTGAGACCCAAACCGGTGAATACTGAAATGGAATTGTCCAGCATGCAGAGCCCTGGGGTTGGCGGTGCGCGCGCACCCACGCGCGTCCCTCCGGTGAAGAAAGAAGCACACTCGCTTGACGGGGATTTGTGGCACAGATTCCTTTTTCGTTTGCTAAATACCAAGACTTGAAGAGGCATCACATTTTATAAAAGGCTGGTGTACTGTTGGTTGTAAACATAAAAATACAGAGAGACTGATACTTTGGATGAAACACCTCTTTTACCTGTGCATTGAGTTTTCCCTTTAGGCATCACAGTGAAAGGTCGAGTATCAAGAGCGCTGGTGGTGCGCACATGCGCACACACACAGGCCTTCCCCTTCTGCTTACTGGAACAAGAAGGCTATGCTTACATGCACTTTTCTATTTCAGATGCAATGATTTACTCAATGGATGGCACTCTTCATTAAAGACGGTTGGCACTTTTTACTCTGCACAAAACTCTCTTAGGAGACAAGAGATCCTAGGATTAATTTCTTTCATTTTTATAACTCTTGCACTTAGATTGACAGTGGTCCTAGTGAAATTAGTGGAATGAGTTAATGTTTAAAGAAGAATATTTATTATTTAATAAACAAAGAATGGAATGAGTAAGGATTATTTCCATTCATTTCAACACTGGCTATTGCATGCATGTGAACTTATTTTTAACTTAATGAAAATCAATCTCAGTAAATAATTATTTTAAAATCCTTCTCTCCCTGGTTGGCCTTTTTCTCTTCAGTCTGTCCTGCCCATTTTGGGAAGAGTAGACGTGTGTGTGTGTGTGTGTGTGTGTGTGTGTGTGTGTGTGCTTTCTCCCCAACATCAGCAGGGAAGAAACTGTCGGGTGTAACACTAACAAAAGGTGTACATTTCCCAAGAGCAGGGTTTAGAATGTGGTTTTACAGATGTGGTTTTACAAATTATAACCTTCATGAATATTTAATCTGGCTCGATTAATTTATTTTATGAGATGATCTATTTAAAACAACAACCAGTAATTCCTCATAATAACCACTCCCTGTCAGCACACACACACACACACACACACACACACACACACACACACAGGCCCCATGCAGTGGGCCTTCACACAATCTCCCACTTTGATGTGGAGATGTTAGCTTCCTTCTGACTTTCAGGTGGATTACAAGTGTGCCCTGTTTGTTTTCACACTGTCCCTACAAGAGGCAGAACGGGAGGAGTGAGCTGCACATGCCAGGAGACATACATTTTACCAGAGAAAAAGCAAGTGTTACTCTTTTTTAAAAAAATGATTTTATTGGGGGCTCTTACATCTTATCACAATCCATACATTCATTCAGTGAGTCGAGCATATTTGTACATATGCCGCCATCATCATTTTCAAAGTATTCTCTTCCCACTTGAGCCCCTGATACCAGCTCCCCCTTTCTTCCCCACCCTCCCCCAATCACCCTCCCTCACAAACCCTTGATAAGTTATAGATTATTATTTCCATATCTCAGGAAGTCTTATTCTTCATTCTAAAATTTTCAATGGTTTCTTTCAGATATGGTTAAAAAACAAACAAACAAACAAAACAAAACAAAACAAGAGATACTGTCATCAAGCCAATTCTGACTCATAATGACCCATTGGGTTTCTGAGATTGTTAACTCTTGACAGGAACAGAAAGCCTCGTCTTTGTCCCACAGTGCAGCTAGTGGTTAGAACTGCTGGCCTTCTGGTTGGAAGCCCAACATGTCACCCACTACACCATCAGGTAATTAAACTTTGATTCTTTTTGTTTGTTGTGCAACCAATCTCTGCTGTTTTTAGATTGTTTCTAGAGGGGAGAAAAAAGAAGTCTTGCGATTTTATATTCTCAACCCCAAAGTAGTATTTAATCACTAAAGACCATTTACTATGATTGAAAATGTATTCCCTGCAAACCATGAAAAGACACAGGACTGTAAATGTGTGCTGCTAGGAGAAGGACACTAGTCTGAGAAGCAACATACTGTATGATTTGTACCATTGGGCGTTCTCGAAAAAGCCAACCTATAGATGCGGTGAAAAGACTGTTTGCCAGTGTTCAGGAATAGAAGGAGGGGGATAAGTAGGTGATATGCAGGGCATTTTAAAGCTGTGAGACTTTGCTACAGGACTCTGTAATGGGGACCACGTGACATGTGCTGAAAACCATAGGACTGTATGAAACACACAATGACTGGAAGTTCACAACTATGAACTTTAGCGAATGATAATGTATCACTATTCCCTCATCAATTGTAACACTTGTACCACAGGAAGACCCGGATGTAAGAATAGTAGAAGCAGAGGACAGTGGGGCGAGCAAACAGAGCAAATAGGAACTCTCTGTACGGTCTACTTGGTTTTCTGTAAGCCTAAAACTGCTCTTACAGTAAAAAATGCACACACACACACACACACACACAGCAGACACAGCCAAGTAGCCTCTACAGTGGTTGCTGCTAGGTGCTGTCCGTTGACTTCAGCACATAGTGACCCCATGTCTTTGACTCAACCTGCCCCTACGCTGGGTCCAAGGTTGTAGTCTTCATTGATCTTTCTCCTGCAGAGCCACGGGGTGGACTAGGATCCTCAAAACAGATCTAGGAGTTGAAAGCTGTATTGCTATTGTCTAGCAAATGGAACTAGAAACTGAGATAACGGCCATAAGGATTGCCCATTCCTTATCCCCTTAGTTCTGCATTGCTGGAAGAAAGGATCCCTTTCAGCACAATTTTGAGCGGGGCACTGGAAAGATTTCAACTTCTATCATTGGACTCCTGGTTAGGACCAGGTGATATGATACAGGGAAGCAGCACAGTGATGGCCAAGCATCGTTTAAATCATACTGCTTCCCTGTACAGCGAAACAGCTGAAAAACATCTTCTACAATTGGAACTTGGAATGTGCGAAGTATGAATTTAGAAAATTTGGAGTGGTAAAAAGATGAAATGGAACGTATGAAGAGCTATC
>NW_022111305.1:1072610-1074382 GCF_000313985.2 Echinops telfairi | reverse complement strand
AAAAAAAAAGAAATTGCTAAAAAATTCAATCAAGATGCATTGATAGTTATTTGTGATGGGAATGTAAAGATTGGAGACAAAGGAAGGAACAGTAGTTGGAAAATATGGACTTGGTGATAGATATGAAGCTGGAGATCGCATGACAGAATTTTTCAAAACCAATGGCTTGTTCATAGAAAATAACTTTTTTCATCAGCACAAAGGTGACTATCCACATGCGCTTCTTCAGATGGGATACACAAAAAATCAAACTGTGGTGCTGGAGAAGAATATTGAAAGTACTACGGACGGCTCAAAGGACAAAGAGATCTGTATTGGAAGAAGGCCAAAATGCGCCTTAGAGGCAAGGTGGCAAGATTTAGTCTTACACACTTTGTACATACTGTCAGGAGAGACTGGTCCCTGGAGAAGGACGTCGTGTTTGGTAAAGGAGAGGGGTAGATAAAGAAGAGGAGGGCCCTCAGTGAGATGGATTGACATCAAGCTGCATCAATGGGCTGAGGCATAAGAGCAGTTGTGAGGATGGCGCAGGGCCATGCAGTGTTCCGTTGTGTTCTGCGTGGGGTTGCTATGGGTCAGAACCTACTGGATGGTACCTAACAAAAACAAGAGCCTCCTTTCCTCTTCGAGGACCTCTGAGGGAGTTACTTAACCTCTCTTTGCCTCAGTTTCCCCATCTGTAAACTAGAACCATACCAGACACCTTGTAGGGCGTGTAAAGATGGAGTACATGCCTTAAGGCATCCAGCACATAGTGAGCATTGTCTGATCTGTTTTCATCTGAGAGTAGAATGGTGGCCTCCAATAAATGGGGCCAGTGAGGTCAGTAAGTGGAACATTCTTGTTGTTTGGTGTTGTTCAGTCGATTCTAACTCACAGCCAATTCATGTGACAGAATCAAGTGGCCCCGTAGTTTTCGTGGCTACCGTCTTCGCAGAAGCAAATTGTGAAAGTTTTTTCCCGCTGAGCCATTGGGTGGATTTGTGTCTGTGGACTTGCCGTTAGCAGCCACGTGTGTAATCATTTCTACCACTATCTCGCAGTCCAGTATGCTGTGGCCTCAGGAGGTGAGAAGGCTTTGCCTGTGGCAGAGTTTATTTTCCTGAACGGCCTGCTCTGTGGACTCCTAGAAGCAAGCTCACTCCACGTGGTGACTCAGGTACACACGGCTGGACCTCATGGCCGGACCTCATGGCCGCTAAGAACATGACCCCCTCTGCCGGCCATTTGATGATCATGTTAACAAATGATTCCAGTAATTCCACTAATATTATATGTTTGTCCAGAAAAAGGGACACTTTTTTTTGTATTGTGAGGAGTCAGACCAGCACAAGATATTAAAGTATAGACCTGGATTTCACTTGGGGTGTGAGACTCAACTAGAAAAGCTGACATCCAAAATAGAAGGATGGATTTTTTAAATTCTGAAACTCCCTTGAGAAAGCTGCTTTCAATGAGTGAACAGAGCCTAATTGAGAAGCACATGTTCTTTTCTTCACAATCCACTACTTCTATCAGAGACAAAGCAATAGCAGGCATGCTTCTACTAAGGTCTGTTAAAGCCACTGCCCAAAGATGAGGGTGAGAAATGTCCCAAGTCCCCATGATTTCCTGCAGAGTCCATCTTGAATCAGGTAAATCTGTGCTCGGCATACAGACCAGCCCAAGCATATGAACTATACGGCCTGTGTCAGTCTGGGTACTTTAGAGAAACAAATCCACAGAAACTCATATGTATAAGAGAGAGTTTTATATAAAGGGTAAGTGCACAT
>NW_022111305.1:1070256-1072134 GCF_000313985.2 Echinops telfairi | reverse complement strand
TCTTAGCAATGGAGTGCAAACAGAACTGCCTTTCATGTTTAATATACTCATTTCTAGAGTGACTTTAAGGTTCTCTCCTTTTCAGTGTCCTTGGACAACTTGGAAGGGGGTTCTTAACTCAAGGTCGGCCATAGGTTTCTGGGGAAATCTTGAAATGACCTGCAAAGTTTCTAATTCATGCTCTTTTTCCTGGGAGAAGGCCCAGAGCTTCTGAATAAATGTCGTCAAACAGCTTCGGCCCTGAGAACAGGGACGGGCTGTCCTGGCGGTAGAATTGCCAGGAAAGAGCAGAACAGAAAATCTGACAGCTGAAAGGAAGACCAGGCTACCTAAAGGGAAAATAAGGCTACTGGGGAAGAGGTTTCCAAAGAATGGAAACACTCATGCAATTTTATTCCTCCTTTTGTGCTGCCTTTAATACCCCTGGATTGGCCTTTGCCAAGCCTTCGGGCTGAGGTCCAGGAAGGCCAAAACTTCCGATATTCACCCTGTTCAGAAGCGGCATGAAAAGGTTTCATGTAACCCCCCACCCACTTCAGAAACAAGAGCCAAGTCATTAGTTTGAATTGGCTCTGATTTTTCGTTCTGTTTCAAAGAGCTATGATCTGTTACGTGCGCCCTGGCACAAAATGGCATGTCGTATCATGCATATTTTAACTCACACTTTATTGAGCCTGTATGTGTCATCCCTCCTGCCTGCCTTTTAGCACTTTGAATAAAAGCATAGGTGTTATTATGTCAGCTCCTAAAAGCAAGTCTATTGATCTATTAAAAGAAACACTTTTAATTAAGCAATAACATGTGGTTGAATCAGGATGCCAAGCAGTAAGTGTCTGTGAATGACTGCCAGGAGAGGGGATTGCAGAAACTTATTTGTTAGATTTGGAAGCTGTGGGGTTTTTTGTTTTGTTTTGTTTTGTTTTCAAATCTCCCATTAGGAATAACTATATGTGTAGTTTTCAGATGGTCATGTTTTAAGGACATGAAGCCTGGAACCAGGTGCGTTTCAAAGGGCATGCTTGTTTGGCATGTCACCACCTCACCAATAACCTTCATGCTATGTTTTGAGAAGCACCAAGCCAAGAGAGCCAAACGCACTGCCATCCAGTTGATGCCGACTCACGGGGACTCCCTGGGGATTTCCAAGCCTGTAATTGTTTGCAGGAGTAGAAAGCCACCCAGTCTTTCTCCCAAGGAGTGGCTGTTTGGTGGTTTGAGTTGCTGACTTGGCAGACCGAAGCCCACTGCCTAACCATTAGCCTGCCAGGGCTCCTTCCCTAAAACCACCGAACCCACTGCCAACAAGCTAATCCCAACCCCGAGCAGCCTTCTATTGGGTTTCCGAGACTGTAACTCTTCATGGAATCAGATGGCCTCTCTTTCTCTCACTGTGTGGCTGGTGGGCTCAACCTGCTGACCTTGCAGTTAGCAGCCCAACATTGAACTCACTGGACCACCAGGCTTCCTTTTCTCCCTGCTGCCTCTTCTGATGGGAGAAAGATGGGGCTTCCTGCTCCTGTAGAGAGTGACAGTCTCAGAGACCCACAGGGGCAGTTCTACCCTGTCCCATACAGTTGTTATGAGTCAGTATGGACAGAGCCCTGGTAGCCCTGTCCAGGTAAGCAGTGGAGGAAAGATGAGACTGACTAAGTCCGATAAAGACGTACAGCCATGGAAACCCTACAGAGAGTCACTATGGGCCAGAATTGACTCGATGACAGTGGGAAATGAGAAAACCTTTCTGAAAGGAGCCCTAGTGGCACAGTGGCTAAAGCCCTAGCCTGCTAACAGAGGGGTTGGCAGTTTGAACCCATCCATGGCTCTGCAGGAGAAAAGCCCTGGTGGTGGACCCCAGTAACAATTGCAGTCTTGGGAATC
>NW_022111305.1:1066834-1067942 GCF_000313985.2 Echinops telfairi | reverse complement strand
TATCAAGGGTTCATGAGGGTGGAAAGGTGGAGGTGGGAGGGGGAAAAAGGAGGAGCTGATACCAAGAACTCAAGTAGAAAGAAAATGTTTTGAAAATGATGATTGCAACATATGTACAAATGTGCTTGGTACAATTGATGCATGGATTGTTATAAGAGCTATAAGAGTCCCCAATAAAATGATTTATTAACAAAAAATAGGATTCAAGCCTATTCTAAAGTTCAGAAATTAGATACAGAATATGTATTGTGAGCTAAAGAGTCTATTTATTATACTGGTCAGCAGGTCTCAGCGGCAGACTATTTTTATTAAATTGGACTCTCTAAGTTAGACTAAGTAGTAGGTTCTCCGGAGGGAAAACATGCATTACATTTCCCTTTGACTTGAGGTAGTAGCTAATGGTTGATATGTGGAGTAAGCAACCATGGGCCCGGGGGGTGGGGGGTGGGGGTTGTGTCTCCATTATGAATTTGGATCTTGGGTTGGTGTGTCACATGGATTCACTTACGTTCAATGGGGAGGTGCCACTCGCTTTGTGTTAGATGACGCTGCCAGCCTCGCTGTCAACATCAGAACAGTTAAGGCGACCATACATTCTCATTCACTGCCGTTCAGTGATGCCTCTCAGAATGACACCACAGGGCAGAGTGGAACTGCCTTTGTGGGTTTCCAAGGTTGTTAACCTTTCAGGGAACAGAACCACCTCATATTTCTCCCACAGAGTTGCTTGGGGTTCAACCTGCTGACCCTGTGGTTAGCCAATCCATGTGTAACCCACCAGTGGTCCTTGACCATCCATTAGGGATAGTGATTAGTGATATACCTTTTTCCACTCAGAAATGTCCCAACCAGATTTTAAACAAAATTGCCATTCTAATCATAAATAACATTGAGTTTGCATTATACACCAGGCATCCATTTTTCGATTATTTAGTTAACCATTGTTATAACTTTATGAAGTAAGTACGCCTTTGAGCCAATTTTACAGAGGGCGAAACTGAGGCAGAGTTTAAGACATTTGCTCATAGTTTACACTTGGCTGGGATTTGAACTTAGCATTGAGTTTAAGTTCTTAATCAGCCTAGCATCAGAACCAAAGTTCTTTTTT
>NW_022111305.1:1064352-1065664 GCF_000313985.2 Echinops telfairi | reverse complement strand
CTTCATTTGGGTTTCAGTAATTTCTCTCCATTACATTACCCTTGGTCACAGCCTACCAGGCCTCCTACACCCTCCTCACCACCGATTTGGATCACTTGTTGCTTGCTTGTACCGGGTTTGTTAACACCACTTCCTTTCCCCACACCTCTCCCTCTCCCATGTCCCCCCAGAACTGTTTATTTCATTGTTTTCTCCTCCAGATTGTTCATCCAGCCTATTTTGTTTAGACAGACCTGACAACTGAAGTTCTTAATCACTTTATTGCTTCTTGCACAGGGAATATGGGGTTTTCGCCATATAATCTACTCATATTAGATCCACAACAAAAAACCTTTTCATTCCAGAAAAAAAAGCCTAAATCTCAAATCCTCTTTGACCTTCATTCTAATTAGTTGAAGCCATTTTAATATTTTCCTTTTTGTCCACTTAATTAATTAATGAACTTCTTTTATTAAGAGTCTGGCCACTGGGTGCTCAATTTAGCTAAACCACAAGAGTAAGATTAGAAAGAATTGAAAAGTCTGAAAATTATTTAAGTTAGTCTACAAAAGTCATCCTACCCTACTGTCATTTGTTAAAAATCAACGTTAAACATGGGCTATTGCGATAAGTTGCTTTACACCTGTATCTTGTCTTCCGTTGTCAGACCACCCCACAAAGCATGTGAACATCTGCATTTTAGAGGTGAAAACAATGAAAGAACAAAATAACACAGAGGAGCTTAGCTGACTCAAACATGATCATCCGGCTAGTAAGTCTCAGAGCTGGACCTTTAAAGAATGCATATGGTTCCAAAGTGCATGGCTTTTTAATCTACTAAACAAAACAATACTCAGCGCCACCTGGTTGATTCCTACTCAGAGTGACCCTGTGTGACAGAGAAGAACTCCCCTGTGCGTTTCAGAGACTGTCTATCTTTACAGGAGGGGAGTAGAAGCCTCATCTTTCTACCGGAGACCTCCTACCAACTATTCAATTATTAATTGATTGAACTGTAGGTAGTGCATGTTCATAAAATCTTTTCCCTGACATCTAATATGCCTTGTTTCCTGTATTCATCAAATATTACTTGAGTACTTTCTAAAAGCCAGGTCCCATGGTAGGTGTTGGAGATGTGGTATAGATAAAGAATGTATGCTTCAGAAATTATATCATGCAATGTAATAAGTGCTACAATTTAAAGATGATGTGGGAACCCAATGATGAAAACGAGAGTTCCCCCCACCACTGGTCTTTCAGTTTGTTGTAGTGTGCATGTTGTGGTGCTGGAAACCAAGCCACTGGGTTTCAAGCACCATCAGGGTCACCCATG
>NW_022111305.1:1059589-1063534 GCF_000313985.2 Echinops telfairi | reverse complement strand
GGAAGGAGAACTGAAGGGGGAATTCCAGCTCAAAATATTTCATGGGCAATGTATTAAATAAGGCAGGGTGCATCAAGGGAAAATACAAAGAATACACAGGGTCACTTTGCCAAAAAGAATTGGTTGATATTCAACTATTTCAGGAAGTATAATATGATCAAAACCAATGGTATTGAAGGAAGAAGTCCACGCTGAACTGAAGGCAAAGCCTCCAGGGAATTATGGACTATCATTTGGGATGTTTCAGTAAATGGATGCCATGCTGGAAGTACTCATTAGTCTATACTAAGACATTTGGAAGATAGCTACCTGGCCAATCAATTAGAAGAGATCCATATTTTGCCCTTTTCAAACAAAGATGATTCAAAAAATCATCAAACAGTATCATTAATACCACACATAAGTAAAGTGTTGCTGAGGACAATTTTTAAATGATTATAGTAGTACATCAACAAGGAACTGCCAGAAATTCAAGTCAGATTTAAAAGCGATGCAAGGAATACTGTTGTTGACACCAGGTGGATCTTTGTTTGAAGCAGAGAATACCAAAAAGATGTTTACTTGTTTTTCAAGGCATATGCAAAGGCATTCGACTGTGTGACTCCTACCAAATCATGGATAACAAGGGGAATTTCAGAACATTGGTCATGCTTTTGTAGAACCTTACCTAGACCATGAGGCTGTTGTTTGAACAGAGCAAGGGGACACTGGGTGATTGAAAATCAGGAAAGGTGTGTGTCAATGTTGCAGTCTTTTGTCATATTAACTCAATTTGTATGCTACGCAGAGATCTGGGAATCTGGACACAAAGAAGAATACTGCATCAGGACTGAAGGAAAACTTAGTAGCAGCCTGCAATGTGCAGATGGCACGATCTTGCTCTGTGCAAGCCAAGAGAACTTGAAGCGTTCACTGAAGAAGATCAAAGACTCCAGTCTCCAACATAAGGAAAACAAAATCCTTCCATGAGATCAGTACGTAAAACCATACAAAGTGGAGAAAACGTTAAATCCGTCAAGGATTTTGTTTTTCTTGGATCCACAACGAACAATGTGGGCAATGCATTAAATAAGTCAGGTGCATCAATGGAACATGGAAAGAATACACAGATGCACTTTGCCAAAAATAATTGGTTGACACAGCAGTCTCGAGCCTATAGTAAAAGAAAAGATAACAAGGGTTTGGGGGGTGGGGCGATATGGAGGGATGATGGGGGTGATAAGAGGGAAATGACTTCAAGAATCCAGGGGGAAGAAGCATATCTGGAGACAGAGTATGGAAGAAATTGTAGAATTATGTTTGACATGTTTGAACTGTGGAATGTATATGACATTAATTTCCAAGTTAAAGCAAATTTTAAAAAAATTTCCAAGTTACAGCAAATTAAATTTTAAAAAAAGCATAGTTCCATGAATGTGTTCTGGGCTTTCACTAAATCTTAGCTCCTCAGTCCTGACATTATGGCCCTGCTCGATACCAAACTTCATGGAATGATCACTGAAGATAAGGGTGCTATAGCAACGTTTGTAAAGAAACCAGATGGTGCCTGGCTATGAATCACAGTAGTGTCTGGGGTCTTAAGGCTTGTATTCAAATCAGCAGCCATCTAAGTGAGGAGCGCAGAAGAAGCCTACCAGCGTGTGTGATCCAAAGCTTGGTGACAATTACAAAATTCAAATATGGTCAAGAGAAAAGTATAAAAGCTAAAATTATGAACATCGAATTTGGAGAAGTGTATGGAGGAGAGTGGGAGCCCAAAACCCATCTGCAGAGTATCTAGTCAGACTGAGCTACTGGTGTTGGTCGATGCACTCTAGCCAAAGGCAAGAGTCCCAAACAGCCTTCTTATCAGGCAGAGACCAGTGTACTTTTGATTGTGCAGGATCAAGCACGGTACCAGGCCAGTTGTCTTCCCTATAGACATGACCTGAACCAGTACTGGGTGCAAGTATCTCTTAGATGTCCCATGACAGGAATTTCTTCCCTGGCTTTTTGAAGGATGATGGGGGTCTTCTCCTCTTATGCATCATTTGTATTTTTGCCTTTATACTAATATGATCTTATCCTGGTCACCTTAGTGCAATTTGTCTGAAACTGTTTTCTGTTGGGTTTCCCAGCTGTGAAGCACAGGAGGAATGGATGTATGTTCGTAATAGCTGTTACAGGGAGTTGTAGGGAATGCAGGGGTGGGGGCTAAGTGATGGGGAGGGAAGGGCATTTCAGGAGTGAGCAGTGAGGCGGGAGGCGGGAGGGAGCACTAGAACTGATAGTGATTGCGCAGCTCAGTTGAAAGGCGATGTGACCATGGTGGGTGGGGGAGGGCAGGGATGTTGTAAGATAGATGTGGCGGTGATTGTACAACTCCCTTTGAAATGATTAAATGATTGTGCTATTCAGTTCTATGATATGTCAATTATGTGCCAATTAAATTGTTGGTGAAAAAAGAATGAAAATGACAAATTTTCCAAATGCCTTTTTAAAGGGTTAAAAAGTGAAGATGTCCTTGTATGGACTGTCTCAAGGCAAGGCATTTTCAGTCTCCTCACATGGAGCCCTGGTGGAATAGTTACTTGCTGGGCTGCTAACCACAAGGTCAGTAGTTCGAAACCACCAGCAGCTCTGTAGGAGAAAGATGAGACTTTCTACTCCCGTAAGAAGTTACAGTCTCAGCAGCCCACAAGGTCATTGCTACCTCGTCCTGTAGGGTCACTATGGGTCAGCATTGACGCGGTGGTAGGGAGTTCAAGTTTTGAGCTGAGTATACTCTCTTTAAAGATGAACAATGAGTAGGGAAGATTGTGGAGGTAGTGATGCTGAATTACAGTGTTGTCCAAGAATTTGGATGCACTGTGAACCGCCAAAATATGAACAACTCTGCCTTAGAAGAGGAATAGCCAGAACAATACTTGGAATGAGGATGGTGACACTTTATCTTACACACTTTGGGAATGTACTCCAAAATGAGCAGTCCTTGGAGGAGGACTTCATGTTGGGTCAAGATAATGAAAAAGATGAGTGGAGACAGTAGCTGCAACAATGAGTTCAAACAGGAGTGATCGTGAGGACGGCCCAGGACCAGGCACTATCGTGTTCTGTTGTAGATACAGCTGTTGTGAGTCAAACTACCTCCAACGCCGTCACCTAACAAGAACAACTAGGATTTTTTTGGCATCTTTACAAGGCAGAGGAGCCCTTGATCACGTCAAATGTCTGTTATGTGTGTTAACCGAAGCATGAATTTGTATGTAGCTTCCATAGATCTATTAAATGTACTCTTTCCAAACACACGGGATGAGTTGAGGTTGAGACACAGGAGCATCCTTATCAGATTTGGCTTCACAGGTAAGTTAGGAGGACAGACTCTGCCAGACTGCCTAATGCCTGTCTCTACTATGCACTCCCCTTGGATCTGGGGCAAGTAGATGAGCTCCTCCACGCCCACATTACCTCATTTAATAAATAAAACTCTCACTGCCACGGCATCAATGCTGACTCATAGTCATCCCCTGTGGGTTTCTGAGAGTGTAACTGTTTATGGGATAGAAAGCCTAGTCTTTCCCCCATGCAGCTGCGGGTCGTTTTGAACTGCTGACCATGAAGATGCAGCCCAATGCATAACCACTAAACCATCAGGGTTCCATCACTTAATAAATAGGGGTAGTAATTACATTTAGCTTGTAATATCAAATGAGATAATCTCTATAAAGTACTTAGAATAATATCTGACACATTGCAAGCACTCGGTAGACATTATTATTGTTTTGGTTTGGTTTTTTTTTTTTTAACCAAGTTGGGGTTAATTACTTGTAGAGCTTGAAGTGAAATGGCCAGTCATTCAATTTTTTTATAGAAAGTTTTTTCCCCATTATTAAGTTGCTATTTATTTATTTATTTATTTATCGTCTTATTAGGGGCTCAAACAACTCTTATCACAATCCATAGATA
>NW_022111305.1:1052093-1057872 GCF_000313985.2 Echinops telfairi | reverse complement strand
CCTTCAGCATTCCCTGGGGACTTTGCTGTTCCATTCCCTTGCTGTTCCGATGCACTCCTCCAGTGCTTTGTCTCCATGTGTCTGGATCATATTAGGTGGAATTCCCACAGTGTGTCTCTGATCCTGTCCCCCGTAGGGCCATGGGTCAGTGAGGGGCATCATGTCTCATAGTGGGGCTGGCCATGTGGTCCTCTCTGGCTGCTCTAATTGGGATCGTTGTCCTCAAGGCCTGATGGGCCAGGATGTGCTCCACTCTCTTCTCCTCCCCCTTCATCTGCTCCCGTGTGCTCTGATCAGATCTGTCCCTCTCAGAGCTGCAGATTCAATGCCATCCTTTGAAATAAATTCTTCAGGGGGCAGGGGCAGGCGTCCACTTAGTATTTGGGACTGGGGCCAAGTTCTTTCCGAGGTTTGCAAGATTTCCATTAGAATTCTGGGAGTTTTATACACACAACCCTTCCATCTTCAGCAGAGATGTGTCTATAGGATGAATGGGACTTCAATTGTGTGAGGTCTGAAATGACAGGTTAGGATATTCATTTTTCCAAAGTGCTTTAGTTTGGTAATTTCACTGTCACTAAAAGGAGATTAGCACTTGACATGATAAGCAAGTTCTATCAACAAAACCCTGAGACCCCGTAGATAGGATATGATAAAAAGTCACAGACCTCTATGGACTAGCCATAGAGCAAGAATGAATTCTAGCAAAATGCCTTGCTGATGAATAGGTTTATCTGTAAAGATGAAAAAATGGAGGCTAATCATGAAAGAAATGGATTAATTGTGTTAAAGACTAGAGAGACCAGCAAAGCTTCACAGGGAGAGACTTTGGTGGTCAAAAGAATGAGGAGCAGACTGACCCCAGTCTGAATCTCCACACCTGATCATTGTGTGATGTGCTTGATGGGAAAGGTTGAAAAGCAAAGAAAATGAAGTCAAAGGACAGACAAGTCACCTTTGTCTGGCTTTCAATCTTTTTCTTAGCAAAATGTGGGGGTTGGCCTCAATGACCTCTAAAACTCCTTCCTGAGCTACCATTAAGTAATCCTACAATCCCACCATCGTGGGAAAGAGAGCAGTCTCAGCTTGCAGCCATTTCACATGTGCATAGATATGCAGAGTGCATATGCATTCCAGCTACTGATTATTTCACTCCAAGGTCAATTTATATCTCTTGTGTATTGGGACCCATCAGCACTGTTTCTTCTCAGCTTTCCCCCCACCAGTCATGGTATTCATTGGTCAGGAGCCACAGAACGTAAGACCTTGCTCACATTTGCTATTCTTTACGAACCCCTCCTTGTATCAAAAGCAAACAAACTTTGGACGTGTTTTCAGGAGAGACCAGTCCCGAGAGAAGGACATCACCTTTGATAAAATAGAGGGGCAGTAGAAACCAGGAAGACCCTCAAGGAGATAGATTGACACCTTGGTTGCCACAACGGGCTCAAATATGGGAATGATTGTGAGGATGGAGCAGGACAGGACAGTGTTTTGTTGTGCATAAGGTTGCTATGGGTCAGAGCCAACTGAATCGCACCTAACAGCAACGACTCTTTGTTTTACTGTGGCAACCAGTTACCCAGTGGCTTTGCATCAACACTGATTCATGGCAACCCCAGGTAGGCCAAATTAGAACTGTGGTTCATAGGATTTGCCATGGACGGTTCTTGGGAAACAGATTGTTGGGTCTTTCTTGCCAGACAGCTCTAGCTGAACAAGTTGTTCACAGTTTTCACCCTTTACTGTAGTAGTGAGAGATCAAATTCTGGAAATGACCCGAGCCTAGGCGCTTGCCTTTAGAAAAATCTGAACAGAAAGAGCTGCCCTGCAGCCGAATTTGGGGAGCAGTCCCTAGAGAAGGTACTAGAATAGGCTGAATGGTGTCTGTTAACAAAAAGAGAAGAAACCAAGCTCTAGCCAAGGATTTAAGAAATGAAACCGAGGTTTACAAATACGGAGAACAGGAGATGGACAGCTTCTCTGGTCTAAAACAAGGTCGTGGAATGGAGGCTCATGTCTAATGCAACATTATGAAAGAGTCTATTGTGAAGGCTAAAATATCCCCACTCCCCCTGCAAAAATAGCCTTTGACAGTCTTAAGGGGCAGCCACTTCTCAAGCCTCTGGATTCGTTCTCCGTTTGCTTTCTTTTGCCTCCAGCACGTTCAGAAAATTTAGTTTTCCTTGTGTATGAATTGATCTGTCAACTCTTATGGACTGAACATTGTTGTCACTTCTAATCTTCTATGATTTGGACTCAAATTTGCTTTACAGCTCTCCATATCTTTGAAATCAAAACAAGATACTAATCAAGACTGATATGAGATCAAGTGTTTCTAAATCATAAAGCACTTTAAAAGGAAGAAGTGAGTATGTATTAGTTTCCTCTCACCATTGCCACAGATAGCTTCAAATCACATGAACTTTATTATAGTTAAGATCTATAGGTCAGAAGGCTAGCTCCAGTCTGCTTGGGCGCATATCAAGGTCTTGGTAAGGATGTAATCCTTTCTAGAGGCCGCAGGAGAATCTGTTTCCTTGCCTTTTCCAGCATCTAGCGGCCAACCTCTTCCTTTCTCCTGTGGTCCCTTTCCCTCCACCTTCAAAGTCAGCCACATTGCATCTTTTTGAGCCTTATTCCATCACAACATCTCTCCGACCATAAAGAAAGTTCTCCAGCTCAAAAAACCCTCATGTGCTCAGATGGAGGCCCACCCGGAAAACCCAGGATAGCCTCCAGGCCTTGAATTTAAGTGCAGGTTCTGGAGATTAGAGCGTGATTTTCTTTTGGGGCCATCATTCTGCCTACCACCCAGACCTAACCCACCGACTCATGGGACAGAGTAGAATTGCCTCATAGAAGTTCCCGTTCTTTATGGAAGCCAACTGCCACATTCTCCCAAGAAATGGCTGGTGGGCTCAAACCACCAATTTTTGTTTGTGTGTCAGCAGATGAATGCCTTCACCACTGTGCTACCTGTGTTCCTCATCCCTGCTACAGGGCATGTTAGACTCATTATATTAAAAAATGACATGGTGAGTTTTGTTTGTTTGTTTGATGAAGCCCATGGAATGCCAGGTGGGCTACCCAGAGTTTTAACTTAGATTCTGACAGCCACCATCCGGCTGTGAAAAGACGGCTAGGCTGGATACCACCCCCATACTTACATCTTCAAGTTGACAGGGAGTTATGTAACTACCACAATAAACATCCGTTGTTTCCAGATTCTGACCTGATACAATCCTGTGACGAATATGGAGGAGGCCTGGTGGCATAGTAGTTACACATTGGCCTGCCAGCCATAAGGTCAGCAGTTCAAAACCACCAGCCTCTCGCGAGGAGAAAAATGATGCTTTCCACTCCCATAAAGAGTAAGTCACAGGGACATTTCTGCCCTGTCCTACAGGGTTGCTACGAGTCAGCATCGACTGGATGGCAGTGAGTGAGGGATGACTATGCACCCAAGCTTGAGCATCTGACCTTTAATGCTTTGTATACATTTCTGTACTGAAAAATTTTAATAGACCAAATTTTACATATATTTCGACATTTTAAATGAAAACATAGTAAAAGGATAGCACACCACTGCTACATGCATGACTTTGATGATTTTTTTAAGAACAGAGTACATTCAGATAAATAGAAATGATTCACCCTTTGGTAGTCTCCTTTGCTTTAGGCTGCCTTCTTTCAAGGATTAAAGCCAGTCAAGTGTACATCTAAATATAGAGTTACTTTAAGAAAATTTAAAAATATATATATTTTTTATCATTTTATTAGGGGCTCATACTACTCTTATCACAATCCATACATACATCAATTGTGTAAAGCACATTTGCACATTCATTGCCCTCATTCTCAAAACATTTCCTCTCCACTTAAGCCCCCGGCATTAGGTCCTCATTTTTCCCCTCCCTCCCCGCTTCCTCCTCCCTCATGAGCCCTTGATAATTTATAATTATTATTTTGTCATATCTTGCCCTGTCCGACGTGTCCCTTCACCCACTTTTCTGTTGTCCGTACCCCAGGGAGGACATCACATATAGTTCCTTGTCATCAGTTCCCTCTTTCCAACCCACTCTCCCTCTACCCTCCCAGTATTGCCACTCACACCACTGGTCCTGTAGGGATTATCCGCCCTGGATTCCCTGTGTTTCCAGTTCCTATCTGTATCAGTGTACATCCTTTGGTCTAGCCAGACTTGCAAGGTAGAATTCGTATCATGATAGTGGTGGTGGGGAGGAAGCATTTAGGAACTAGAGGAAAGTTGTATTTCTCATCGTTGCGACGTCGCACCCTGACTGGCTCGTCTCCTCCCTGAGACCCCTCTGCAAGGGGATCTCCAGTGGCCTGCTAAGGAGTAGTCATGCAGCGTGGAGGCTGGAAGTCCCAATTCCATGCTCAGACTGGAGGCTTCTTTGACTCATGTGGTTGAGGGGGTTAAGGGACCCACAATCTGTAGGTCAGACTGTTGGCCCAAAGAGCTTGTCCAAGAAATAGTAGTGAGACCACCAGATGAATGCAGGCTCCAGGAAGAAAAAGAGGAAGCACTTTGCCAGAAAATCATGCATATTGGATGCAGTCCACGTCGCCTTTGACACTCCCCTTCCAACTGCTTGGCTGCTTATATAAGTTTACACAATGGAGGGTGATTACAATACCTGCCAATCCATGGAGGACCATATCCTCAGCAAGTTGAAATGTAACATTAACCACCACATACTTCCTGTCCTCTCCTGGTGAGATCTCACTCCTCTCCAAAGGAACCACTAATTTGACTTCCAATATCATATACTGCTTTGCCTATTTTTGAATGTTCATAGATAGATTTAGTCATGATGTTTATTTTTGCAGCTGGATACTTTTACTCAGCGTTTTAAACCTTTATCTATGTTGTTTATTAATTTCCATTTTTATTCCATTGCGTGAAATACCAAAACATAGCTATTGATTATACTTCAATGGCAACTTAGAGTATATCCCGAGTAGGCCTAAGAACGTTCTTCAACGTGGCTGTGGATGAGCCTACATAAATATGCTGGGGGAGATACTTAGGAAAGAAGCCCTGACGATGCAATGGTTAATCATTCCGTTGCTAATCAAAAGATGGAGAACTACAGGAGGAAGATATGGCCACTGGCTTCCCAAGAGACGACAGCTTTGGAAAGCTTGTGAGGCACTTTGTCCTCCGAGATCATTCTGGGTCGGAATTGGAGTGGACACAGCAGCAACAAGATGAGGCTCTTGGTTTACACATCTAGGAGATGGACTCCTGCCTCACGCACCAGAAGCCCCAGTAACGCAGTGGTTCAGACTCACAGGGGGAGCTCCCCGTTCGCTCGGGAGGGTCACTGTGAGGAGGCACAGAGCCAATGGCAATGAATTTGTTGGTTTGCAAGTTACAGGTGTGAACGGCTTCTGGAGATATTGCAATGGCAACAATTTTTTCCTGTAGGAGCAATCTCCGAGAGTGTAGACATTTAAGAGTTCTTAAAATATTACTAGCCTGGCTTTCCAAATAGTCATAGCAATTTATATTTCTAGTGGAGTTGTACAATTCCCTCCTGTCTTTCAGTCTCATAGCAAATATCTTATTTTCCTATGAAATAGGGGATACAATATTTACTTTGTTCACATGGTGGGAATGCTTCCTTTCATAAGATTTCAAAAAGCGTTACCTGTTTTTTTCCTTTCAGGCTTATTTGGAGTACTTGCTTCGTCTCTACAAAATTTCATGTTTCGATGTTCCATCAATTGATCCTTTTTGGTTTTGCTT
>NW_022111305.1:1050052-1051702 GCF_000313985.2 Echinops telfairi | reverse complement strand
ATCATATTAAGGAAGGATATTTCCCTTCCTGTTTGGTAACATTTTCTAAAAATCAAGAATGGATGGCATATTTTTCAAATGTCACATCAATATTCAGATCAATATCCAGATCAGATTTTTCATTTGACCTTGTAATATTATAAATAATATTAATATCTTTCTAATGTTGAGCATTCTTTACATTTCCTGAGTAAAACTTATTCATAGTGTATTTTTCTTTTAAGATACTGCTGAACTCTGTTTATTGATGTTTTGTGTCTCATATTTACACCAATACATTGGATTGATATATTTATTAAATTAATTTTGTCAATATTAATATCTCAAAAGGCACTGGGAAGCCATCTTTCTCTATGATCTGAAAGTTATCTAAGCCAGGTCTTGTCTATCTAGAAAACAACTCACCCTGGCCAATGCAGGTGTGAGCAGAGGACTCTGACGGCGCCCTCGGTGTCTATAGCTATGGATCTGGGTATTACACTTTGGGTTTCAATTTGTTCACTTAAATTTTCCTAGGAATAATCAACTGAGTTCATTTTTTTTAAATAGCAAAAATTTATTCAAAGTATTTTTCCAAATTATCTTGATTTTCTTAACACCTGGAAATCGTTTGCTCATTCATATGTTTCATTTTGGTTATTCCTGCCTTTATCTCTTTCCTCTTGATGAGGCTACCTCCAAGAGCTTTCTCTGTTCTTCATAGACAACCGGTTCCTTGACTTATTGCATATGAGGTACAGACTAATAAAATCCAATCACGTTTCCACAGGTAACTAGAAACAACCCCAACAAGGGAGACTGAAATTAGACACTGAACATCTTAGGAAGATGCAGTTTGGACCCAAATAGGTCTGGGGGGGAAATGGACATTCTGGTGTTAGCTATGTTCTCGAAAAGACAAGTCTATGGGAAGTAGAAGCGCATGGTTTAAAGCTGAGTGTGGGATCATCCGCTAGCTCCCTGTCACTGTATTGTCCTCTGGTGGTTTATGTGTTGGGATGATGCTGGGAAGCTATGTCTGCTTTTTCAAACACCAGCAGGTAGACAGATTAGCCAATCTACTCCTGAAAACCATCTGATGAAAATCCTATGATTCAGAGGATTGTCCAAGACTTCAACTCACTTAGTCTTCCTGTGTCATCACAAGAGACTTACACACCGGAGAAGGACATCTGGAAAGTGCAAGGTCAGCAGAGTTGAAGGAAACCCTCAATGAAATGGATTGACGTAACAGCTGCCAACAATGAAGTCAAACGTACTAGTGATCATGAAGGTGGCCATTTTGTTTGACTTCACCACTAACAGTGGCATGGAATTCTGCATGGTCATGGAGTGTGTGTGTCAGGGTAAGATTTATTTTGAAATCTAGTGTATAACCTCACATTTTAAAAGGTTTCTATGATTTGATAACAGTACTTGCTGACTTACACTTATGTATGTATATATGTAAATGTGTGTATAGATATAATTATTTGTTACTGGAAATAAAAATTTAATTTTTCACACAAGCTCTTGTGTTTCTGACATTTTGTTTTGTATTCACATAAAAATATTATAAGTCCTTTTTTGTAAGGCAAATGCGAGTTAGACACTCCTTTTCTTTTTTTTCTTTTTTAATTATTTTATTAGGGACTCATATAACTCTTATCA
>NW_022111305.1:1044646-1048663 GCF_000313985.2 Echinops telfairi | reverse complement strand
GAAATCATCTCAATACATCCCGTTCTCCTAAGAGCACTGCCTTAGATAAAAATGCCTTAGCATTGCCAAGATTAAAAATCAATTAATCATGGGAGTGAAAAAGTATATGTGTGCACACATCAACCAGTGTCTTGCATGAGTGGATGCATCTATCAATCTAACGAATGTGTAATGGAAGAAAAGTATACAGCAATGAGACGTATTTACCAAAGCTTCCAGTTCACTTAGACTAATACAATCTCAGCCGGAATGCATGCCTGGGTGGCATGGCCGTTTGCGCTAGATTACTCACCTAAAGGCTGGAGGTTTAAGCCCACCCAGTTCTGCTGGAGAAGAAGCATCTGGCAATCTACTCTGTAAAGATGTCCTTGTTAGGAGTCATCCAGTTAGTTCTGACTCACAGTGGTCCTGTGCACAACAGAACAAAACAGTGGCTGCCCTGTACCATCCTTACAATGGTTCTTGAGTTTAAGCTCACTGCTGCAGCCACGGTGTCAATCCGCTTTTCTACAGAGGTTAAAACCGAGAGCATGTTGTAGATCGGTTCTACTCTGTAACACACGGGGTTGTCATGAGTTGGGGTCTACACTCAACAGCAGCAAAAGGTTGTTTTTGGTTTTGTGGAGTGTTTTTGTTTATTTTTGAGGTTGCTGCAATATCGATGATCACTGACTTAGTGATTATAAGTGTCAAAAAATAATAAGTCTTCAAAAATAATAGCTCCTGTTAATGAACATCTACTAATTCTAGGCTCTTCTCAAAGAATTTGTTACATGAAAAATGGTAGCAAATCGTATATCACACAATCTTTTAGTTTCTGGGTTTTTGACCGCAGGCCCTACCAAATCCACAGACATTAGGGGTAGATCCGCGTTCAAGTAAGCAAGACTGCAGCCCACTGCCTCAAATTCTCATATTGTATTGTCTATAAGCTTCTCCTCTTTCTTCCTCTCTAAATTTGCATCCAAATTCCCAGAACTGGCAGTGGTCATGGTGTCACAGAAGAGACAGCCTGCCCAGATGAACTTTCTGGTGCTCGCTGGCGCCCACTGCTTTACTTTGGTTCATCAATGCCTCTATCTACAGCGGATGGATGTTACTTTAAGGCAGTGCCTCTCAGTCTTCCCAACGCCACGGCCTTTAATAAAGTTCCGCATGTTGTGGTGACCCCCCATCCATAAAATTATTTTTATTGCTACTTCATAACTGTAATTGGAAAGGGAAGCAAAAAATTAAACAGAGAAATGACATTTCTTTATGTAAATAAAAATCTGGAGAATACTTTAAAGGAGTTACATTTTAATATGTCCTTTTTTTTTTTTTAAGGATGAAAGTAAATTGATTGTCCCCAAAGGGCACTTTAGTACATAAATTACTTATCAAAAAGACCTAAAAACTTTATACAGTGTTCTCAGGCTGCTCCTCTCTTGTGGTGACAGAATGGTGCCGTACTCAATCAGCTCTTTGGGGCAAACAGAAACTCGCTAAACTTTAAACTTCACACTAGTGAAGTTCACACTAGCCACCTTCTCACTAGTGAAGGCTGCCAAGTGTCTTTGTTCCCAGGAAGGGGCTGCCGTGGAGGAAAATGCCCTTTCTGAGTGATTCTAGCAGTCAGTGTTCTGTAGAAAGCTGCCCAACCAGTTTCCCTGCCTTCCCCTGGGCAATGGGGTCTGTGTGCCAGGAGCCTGCGCAGTGTGAAGGGAAAGAGAATGGATGGACAGCTGCAAGGTTTGCTTAGCTTAACTACCTAGGGCTGCTGATTTTGATGTAGTCAAGTGGGCTGTTTTACAGAACCATACCTCTATTTTCTCAGTGGCAGAAACAAGAAGTCTGGACCAGGGCATTGACTCAAGCAGAGAGCTCTCTGTCAGTTTGGAGGGAGGGGATTGTTCTCTGAAATTCTCTAGCAGGCTTCTAGTTGTTGCTTCGCAATCTCCACATGCATTCATCTTTCCTCCATATGCTTTCAATATATCAAAGGTGGCGACATTGAAGATGTACCTTATACTGATTCTGCCTTATTAACCTAAAGAAAGAAATCCAATTCCAAAGTGGAATTACACCCGCAGATGGAGAGGTCATGATTCACAACACCTAGTCCGGGTTGCACAACTCAGTAGCAAGGGCTGTTGACCCATGCAAACCTCTGAGTCTCCATCTCTGGAGGTAAGTCATAGCACAAGAAGGAATATTGGCCCTTGGTCCTGTTTAGGAGAAAGACGGTCTTGACATTGATGACCACCTTTTCCAAATTTAAAGTTGGCCCAGATGCTTGCAGAAACACGAGACTGATCACAAATATATAACGCACTTTGCAGCATACTTTGTTTTCAATGGGTTGCAACCAGGCGTTGATTATAGATGTGCTTGTTAAACCCACTTATTTTATGTCTGAGGAAGGTGAAAGCGATGGTGGTTACATGAGTCAAGAGTAATCACACAGCTAGTTAGATACAGCTGGGTGGAGAACTTGGCTCTCCAAACAAGTGACAGAATGCCCTTTCCCTTCAGTCAGACTGCCACTCCTGCTGCCTGGAAACCTTAAAGGTGAATGCAGTTTTACTTGAAATGATTTACTGTTAGATTAGATGAAAATACACTCTGGCTGCAAAGTTTTATGATAAATCTACTTTAGAGATGTGTTAGTCTGGGTGCTTTAGCGAAACAAATCCACAGAAACTCATGTGTAAGAGAGAGTTTTATATAAAATTTGAGTGAGCATCAAGAAAACATCCCAATCCAGTGCTGCCTAAGCCCACAGGTTCAACATTAACCCATATGTCCAACACCAATCCACAAAGTCCTCCTCCATCTCACAAAACAGAGGCAATGATGCTGACTGCAGGAGGAAAGCTGAGTCAGTGAATGTGTAAGCATCTCAGCGCTGGCAGGGCTCTCCACACGGCTGCTCCAGCACCCAGGGCTGCATCGGGGTAGGTCCATGCGGCTTCTCCTCAGGGATGTCTTGCAGGAAGTCAGCCTTGCCAGCTGAAGCAGGGACCTGCTAAGGCAGCTGCACCCTGGTCCGACCATCACAAAGTAAGAGATCCGAGAACTCGAAAGGCGAGGCTCACCGAGCCATTTATCCCTCCGCCTTTCAATTAACCACACATGTGTTTATCATCCAGGTTGCCACAATAAACTAACTGCCTCAAGAGAGAACTAGCAACCCCTAGAATATTTTCAAAACGCATTATAAAATTTTTTTCAGTTAAAAGATTTTGAGCCGGGGTCAAGAGAAGCAGCAACTGTCAGGCAGCACTATTCATATCGTAGAGAACGTGGCTTATTAAATCTTACTCAGTGCCTTGCACACCCATGCATGTAGTTACAAACACCACACCATTAAGGTCCTCACCACTGTATAAACAACTCATGAAAAAACATCATTTTTTCACTTTGGATGTTGACAATACTATACACCTTTCCTCTCAGACACATTCATGACATTTTGGACAAAGTTAAAGGAGTCTAACAATTAATTCTGGAAACTTTGGTACTAGGACCATGGAAGACTTCATTATGGGATCTAAAATCATCGTGTGCACCATTACATAGTGCACTTCTTTAAATATTTTGCTTCAGTTTGAATTCTGAAAGGTAAGCATATCACACCTGAGAATGGACACAAAAACAAATTGCTAGTTATGCATTGTTTTTCATTTATGCCTTCAAGATGTCATTCGTGATTTCATTATGCATTATTTACTTAAGCGTGTCAGATTCTATTCCGAGGAGAAGGGTTCAGGCGTAAGGAAAAGAAAATAAACATGATTTCCTCCATCATGAGGTTAACAGTCTAGCAAATTTTAAAACTGATCAAAGATACCGTGCAAAAAAATAACTCATGGAGAGATGCTACTTTATGACTCTAAAGAGGAGTAACATTGTCCCACTTTCATGCTCAGCCTTCATTTGGGTTTCAGTAATTTCTCTCAGTTACATTGCCCTTGCTGAATCCCTACCAGGCCTCTCACACCCTCTTTGCTACTAATTTTGGATCACTTGTTGCTC
>NW_022111305.1:1041571-1043203 GCF_000313985.2 Echinops telfairi | reverse complement strand
AAAGTAGCGCGAATTGTGTGACATTTAAGACCAGAAGTTTGTTCTCATTTTTCTGGAGGCCAAAAGAGTCCCTGGGGTTTTCTATATAGAGCATTTCAGTATTAGTGAATGAGAGATTTATATTTTCCATTTTCAAATTCTTGCTCTTTTGTGTGTCTATGTCTTGTTTTAAGCTCTGACTAGGTCTTCCAATCAATGTCGAATGCTGAGTTGAAACCGTAATAGAGTCCTCCTCTTATTTGTGATCTTAGAGGTATTTTAAGTACTTGACAATGATGAAAATGTTCATTGAAGGCTCTTGACACTTACCCTTTAATAAGGGTCTTTTTGTAAGATAAAGGAAGTCTTCTTAGACTCCAATCTTGCCCTGATTATTTTGATCTCCCATCTCCTAAGTGAGAATAGGTCTCAGTTATTGTAAAAGGTGTAATGGGAATAATTCCAATAATGAAACTCTGATTTCCAATCAATTGTACATCTTTAGGATAAGCTCGGCTTGTTCATTATTTTTTTGCATTGTGAGGATTTTCTGTATCTGTGTATCTGAGTGGGATAGGCAAGTGGCTGCTCTTTTATTTAATTTCTTATTTTTAAAAATCTGGTAGCCTAAATCAAGTCCTTCTCAAATGCTTCCGAGAATTGGGCACAAGAGGAAACACTTCAATACTGTTCATTCAATGAGTCCAACATTAATTACCCAGATACCAAAGCTAGACAAAGACACTACAAGAAAAAAATGCCTAATTAATATAAATACAAAAAGCCTCAATAAAATACGAGGTAAATGAATACAGCAATAGATTACATGGTTTTTCTACCTTTTAGTGATAAAGTTGGATGTAGGCCAGCAAGCCAAGGATGGTTTAGCTTAAGAAAACCAACCAATTTAATATGTGATGTTAATACAACAGGAGAAAAGAATCACAGGATTATCTGGGTTGGTGCTGAGAAGGCATCTCACAGAATGCAAGAGCCTTTCATGATAAAAACAAATTTCTCAAAAACTATGACTAGAAGAGAAATTCTTCAACATGATGGAAGGCATTTATGAAAAACTCAAAACTAATGTAATGCTCAGAGTTCAGGTGGCACAATGTTTAAGTGTTCAACTGTGAATCTAAAGGTAATTGGTTCAAACACATCCCTGGCCCCTTGGGAGAAAAGACCTGGTGATTTGCTCTCATAAAGATTTTGTCCTAATGCACAAGGAAGAAGCACACAGCCTTTGTGATCCAAGGATTGTAAATAATATAATCTGAAAGAAGGAATGGTATCAGAGTTTCAATTGTGAACACATGGTTTGCAGAAGGCTATGGATGACAGACAAAAGCCATGTGCATGGTCCCCACATGGAATGGTCCCCAGTGAATCCCTTCTGACCACAATCAAGGCATGTGAATAGCCTTGCTACCATACAAAGAGCACTGTAGAGTCAATTTTGGGAGATGTAGTTAGGTTAAAATGTAAAATACCCTATCATTTGATCTCCCCTTTGACCATTTTAAAGTTGTTTCAGTTTTTATTATTTTCAGCTTTCCCTTTTATTGAAGTTTTTCTATGTTTTGTCTGATCATTGTTACTAGGTTTTGCTTGCTTGATTTATATGGTTCTATTTCATTTTGTATGATTTTT
>NW_022111305.1:1037190-1038319 GCF_000313985.2 Echinops telfairi | reverse complement strand
AATTCTCAAAAGGAGGCCTTGTCCACAGAAGTCTCATTGGCTAAATCCAGATTGACAGCCTAGGCTCCACCCCTACACTCTTAATCCTCAAATTGACACCAGATTAGGTGACTGCCACAGTGTTGCTGTCAAATAATTCTGATCCATAAAAACTCCATGGTTGCAGAGTAGAATTACTACCTAGAGTTTCCTTGTCCACTTACTAGAACTTTGTTCTGTAGTGCCACTAGGTGGGTGTGAACCACCAAACTTTCAGTGGTGGTGTCAACTTTAGGGTTAGCACTCAAACTGTTTTCACGCCCAGGGACTTCACACCCAAAAGGATAGCAGAAAAAGTGGAAAATAACAAGTGTTGGTGAGGATATGAGAAAACAGAAACTTTTGTATGTTCTAGATGGTGATGAAGATGGTATAGTAGCCATGGGAAACAGTTTGCTGTTTCTCAAGAAGTTACACACAGAATTATCATGTGTCTCAGAAATTAGACCCCCAGTCTTTACCCAAAGAACTTGAAAGCATGTACTCAAAGAGACACGTGTGCACCAGTACCCGCTCTAGTGCTGTTCATAATGTGTACTCACACAGACACACAATGGATGGTTATTCCACTGTAAAGAGCATGGAGAATCCCTCCTGGAGCCATGAGTTAAGCATTTGGCTGCTAACCAAAAAGTTAGTGTTTTGAGTCTATCAGCTGCTCCATGGGGTAAAGAGGAAGCAGTCTATTTCCCTCAAGCTGTAGTGCCCTGGAAACTCTGGGGAAACAGCTTTAATGTGCCGTCAGGATTGCTACGAGTTGGAATCAAGTAGCTGGAAGTGGTTTTGTATTTTGGGTTTTACCAAAAGTGAATTTCTGGTACATGCTACAGCATGAATGAACTGAATGAAATATGCTGAGTGAATTGAGTCAGATACAGATGGACTGATATTGCTTTATGCCATTTACATAAACCATCTAGAATAGGCATATACAAAGACTGGGGTTGATTGGTTGCTGCCAGGGAGTAGAGGGGGTGACACTGGGAATTGCTGCTCTTGGGTGCTGAATTTCTGTTTGGGGTTATGAGAGATTTCTAGAACATAGGCATGTGAATGTTAAATATGGTAAATGTAACTAATGTCACTAATT
>NW_022111305.1:1027004-1033174 GCF_000313985.2 Echinops telfairi | reverse complement strand
TATATATATTCTTTTGTCCAACTTCTCTTATCTAGGTGGGTGTACAGAAATTACAATGTGCGAATAAAATTGGGATTGGCTTTGGGATTTGTCAATTTTATTAGCCTACTCAAATAACCAATTTTATCTTTGCTGATCTCTACATTGATTTCTTATCAATTTGTGCTCTTACCTTCACTAGACACTTTCCTTTACGTTGGGGAGGATAATTCTATTGTTAGTTTTCAGTTTTCAAATTAGTATTTATATCTCTAGTTCCCAGTCTTCCATGCTTTCTAACATAAATATTTAAGACTATAGCAAATGGAAATATTAAAGAGATTTGTGTGTGTTTGCCTTCTACTTCCAGCTTTATTTTGCTTGAAGAAAAAACTTGTTTTATGAGAAAATTTAAACTTATAAACATAAAAGGAGATGAGGCAGACGAATGCTCTTATGTATTAATTTCTTAACTTCAAAAATCATTAATTCACTACTAGCAATTCTTTATCTATTCCTTCCCTATTATCTTCTGGCCACCCCCACTCCCAATTGTCTTGGAATAAACTCTAGAATTTTATTATTTCATGAATATGCAGCTACGTGTCCCTAAACTATCAGGTTCCTTTAAAAAGTCATAGCTTTAATATCATGCTCATTCATAAGTTATAATACTTCTTTAATACCCTCAATTATACAGTGTTCACAATTTCCCAATTACCTTATAACTACTTTTTTTAGTTTATTTATTCAAATCAGGATCCAATTAAGTCTATACATTATAATTACTGATATGTCTCCCAAGTCTTATTTAAACTATAGATTTTCCTCCCCATCTTTTTTGATTTTTGTTTCTTTTTCTGTTACAATTAATTGGGAGAAATTGACTGGCCTGTAGAGTTTCCTACAATCAGTTTGCAGATGGATCTTGATGGTGTTGTGTCTTCTGTTCTTCATCCATTAAATGGTAGTTAAAGCTAGTACTCTCTTCAAGAGGCACATCATGCCTAGCCACTCTCCCTTCATGATATTGGCAACCATAGAGAATTATTGCCTAGATTCCTTGATTCAGCATTTCACAAAACTGCAATCTTCTCGTTCCTGCTTCTGGTTCTCTTCTCCTGGTGCCTGTAAGGATTGTCTTCAACGCCTCGCATCAATGTGTTTGCCCAGAAGCATCTGTTTTGGGGGAAGGAGGGAGGGAAAGCTTGGTCCACCTCTCTTTCCTAAAGTCAGGGCCATACTGTCTTTCTAAGGCAACTGCTCCCTTTCCTTTCTTGTCCTTATTCTAACGTGACCGTATTCTCCACGGGCCCATCCAGGACCAGAGAATGAGTTTGGGGCATGTGAAGCAGGTAATCAGGGAGCTTCCCCTTTTGCCCTTTTGTCTGAATGAGGGTAGACCCAAGACTTCAGAGAATATCAGCCCATGGGCCCCCCACTATCCTGAGAGTCACAGGGATTAAATAGTGGTGGCATGGAGAAACAGGCTACAGGGGTCAAGGAAAACATCAGTAAGGATCTCAGGATGAGATACGTGGTAGACTGAGGCAGTTTCTCTGTCCTTAAGCCAGTACTCTGATTCAGAGGATGAGGGGGAAAGCTGTTTGCATTTGAATGGGCCTTCTCAGGAGAGGGCAGACCGGCAGACTGGAGAAAGCCATACATGTCAGAAGTCCTGACGTGAAATAAGAAACTCTCAAGCTCACTGCCATCCAGTCAAGTCTGACTCCCAAGGAGCCCCTGTGAGTTCCTCACAGTGAACTGTTTACTGGAGTAGAAAACCCCCTCTTTCTCCGGTGGAGCTGCTGGTGATTTCCAGCTGCAGATTGGCAGATCACAGCCTCATTTGTAGCCACTGACCAAATAATAGCAAACATTTATTGAGTGCTTAGGTATGATGCTAACTAATTTTCCTGCATCACTTCAGTTAATCCTTAAGAAAATGTTAAAAGACTCCACTCCCATTTTATAGATGTAAACAGCTGAAGTTTGGAGAGCTTAAATAATTGCCCAAGTTTGCAGTGGGTCCCAAAGATGCAGTCAATCTTGATTCAGACTCAGATCTGCTAACCACAAAGTCCAGGTGCTTAATCATTTTGCTATGCTTTAGTCGGTCTTACACCCTCCCTCTCTCCCTCCTTCCATAAGAACTGACTTACCATCTATTATGTACACACTTTATGGATGTACGTGCTACTGTGTACATACTGGCATGGAACATAATTCTGAATAAGACAGCCCTAGCACTGTCCTTCAAGAACTTATCTTGTTTACTTGTAAACAAGTAAACAACATGATTACAGATTGTTAGAACGATTTCTAATATTATTTTTCTAAATTTAGAACTATTTCTAAAATTAATATTTCCAATATTAATCTAATATTCAAGAGTGTTTCAAAATGCAGTTGTTTCCTTTTTAAGTATGTAGTAGTCAATGGAAGGGAAGGAGTCCTACATAAACTAAATTCTTTTTATATTGAACTCAGATAGTTAATGACTAGCTCTATTCCCGAAACGAGGAACAGTCTCGGGAACCCACCGGAGTAGTTGCAGCCTGTCCAACAGGGTCGCTATGAGCTGGCACGGACTTGATAGCAGTGAGTTTGTCTTATTTGAAGATGGACATCCTGTGAGCATGGCCGTTTTATTGTGTCCAAGCTACTCCCAATTTGAGCCCAAATCAGTTTCGTCGTGATGATTTAACATCTGAATTCAATGTCTCCAAAAGCCAAAGGCGGGCATTTTAAAACCCACTTTAAAGGACCTGAGGTTATATATCTAACTCTGGGAAATAGCCCCAGGGAGGTTGAATTTATTACCTAGGTGAAATGACTAAAGGAATGACGGAGATTGTTCAGTCGGAGGGGATGGCTCTCTCCCATAGAACATAAGCATCTTCGCTTCCACATGCTTGAGCGGTGTGAAAATCTCCCAGGGAGAAGTTAGGATATACATTCAACCCATAATTTTGGAGACAACCATATCAGATGGAAAGTGATGTACACAGTATTATTATTGCTTCTCTTATCATTCTTCTCCCATGGACTTAGTAGATTTAGATCCGAGCTCCTTCTTTTTCTTTTCTCTCTGTTCGCAGCTATGCCCATAAGGAATGGAGGTGGCAGAGGTTCGGATTCCCATCATTTCCTGACTAGCATTTGAATCAGAAATGCCTGCCCCCTAACTTGTCTGACAGGCATCTGGGGGTTAATTAGATTACTATCTCTAAACTGCTTTAGGGTTCTCAGAGATAGGCATTATGTAAACACAAGGTATGATTATTGCTATCATAGAATCATTATGTTATTGTCATTGTGTGGATTCTCCCATAAGGCTCCCCAGGATGGGATCCAAGCCAGACCATTATTTGTCTAGCGCTTTGAGCTTAGATGAAAGGCACGCACATGTTGTCTTTGGTCGTTAGCATCATTATTGTGATTACTGCTGCGTTTAGGATCATTGACCAAAAAAAACCCCATTTTAAAATTCATCTCCACAGCACCCCCACCCCACCCTAATTTCTTCTTCTTCTTTTAGTGTTTCCTGTGGGACTGAAACACCTGTTTGAAGACCCAGGATATGAAAGCACCTGGGGCTGCTGTTTCCCCTGGGCCAAAGGGGGACTGGCCGGGCCTACAGACGTTTGCCTCTGCCGTGCGAGAGCCTGGAAGAGGCTGCAGCGTCCCAGGGCCCCTGACAATCCTTCTCAACTTTGAGTGACTCTTCTGTTACACCCGCCACCTTTCTGAGGCATAAATGGCGATTCTGGGAGAGACGAAGATGGGGTCCGCTTCAGAAAGAGGAGGAAAGAAGAGCTATAGGGCCAAACAGCACACTGGGGGATAACGTGATGGGATTAAAGCAGTTGATTCATCACTAAATACACCAGCTGGTAAAGTTGTGCAGTTTATTTTAGGAGAACCTTAATAAATCCCAAGATTTATATCATCAGGGATGGAGATTGTACTTTAGATTTTCTGAGTTTGGGAACTGCCTCATTTTGTCTCCCTGGATTCTGACACTGTCAGGTTCCGGGGTCATTCCCACCCCTTGGTGTTGTTAAACCCGAGTGCATTACACTATTATCCACCTTCACTTCGATGTGTTCATAGAATGCAATCATTTGCATTAAAGCCCGACTCTTCCTTTTGGAATTTTCTTTCATTTTCTCCAGTGAAAGTCCAATATTTCACATGACCAGAGTATGTGCATAAGGGCAGAATTAATGGATGGAAGTTGATTGATTCATTTGTCTACTTTCCATTCCTTAGTTGTCATTCTTTACAGGGTGGGCTACCATCCAATTTAAATAAAGGAAAAAATAAACAAACTCCCAATTGACAAACCAGCTGTTCACTGAAATCTTTATATCTAGTCAGGCCTCAGACATGCACATCTCTGCATGGTTTATGAAATGGGTCTGTAATAACAGTTATCACATCACTTGCTATTCGAGGACAGGTTCCGAGGATGGTTTTCAATGTGGTGCTTCGGTTGTCATAGCGGAGGAGTATTGTGTTCGTCTCTCCTGAGAAATCCCCCTCTGGGTCTATCTGTGCAGAGGCAAGGCCAGTGGGCACAAGACTATCGAGGGGGTTATGGGTGTTTGGGAGTGGCGCAACCAATTAAGTGCTCACCTTTTAGTCAAAGGTGACTTTTTTCTTTTTGGTCATTTGTTGTTGTTGTTTTGTTGCTTTGTTTTGCTCTGTCTTGTTTTTGTGCATATTATTATCTCTGGAGGTCTATCTAGATAAGATAGACTGGATAAACAATCTGGAGGAGGAAACAATGGGACCGACAGTTTCCGGGGTACATGGGAGAGGGGGAGGTGGGGGAAAGGAAGTGGTGTTAACAAACCCAAGGGCAAGAAAACACCAAGTGATATAAAATCAGTGTCAAGGAGGGTGTAAGAAGCCTGGTAGGGATTGATGAAGGGCAATGTAACCTAGAGGAAGTACTGAAACAAAAATGAAGGCTGAGGTAGTTAGTTTATTGTGCCAAACTGGCCAGTAAACACATGTGGGGTTAATTGAAGGGCAGAGGGATAAATGGCTCATTGAGCCTTGCCTTTCTAGTTCTTGGGTCTCTTGTTTTCTGATGGTCTGATGGTCAGACTAGGGTGCAGCTGCTTTAGCCAGTTCCCTGCTTCAGCTGGCAGGGCTCACTTCCTGTGAGACATCCCTGAGGAGAAGCCGCACGGACCTACCCCTATGTAGCCCTGGGTGCTGGAACAGCCATGTGGAGACCCCTGCCAGTGCTGAGATGCTTACACACTCACCGATTCAGCTTTCCTCCTGCAGTCAGCATCATTGCGTGTGTTTTGTGAGATGGAGTAGGACTTTGTGGATTGATGTCAGACAAATGGGCTAATGTTGGACTTGTGTGCTTGGGCAGCACTGGGTTGGGATGTTTTCTTGATGTGCACTTATCCTTTAAATAAAACCCTCTCTTATACATATGAGTTTCTGTGGATTTGTTTCTCTAATGTACCCAGACTAACACAAAGGCTGAGCATGATAGTGGGACAAGAGGAAAGTAAAAGGAAATAGAGGAAAGAACTAGGAAGCAAAGGGCATTTATAGAGGTCTAAATACAGGCATGTACAGATGTAAATATATTTATATATGATGATGGGGAAATTGATCTATGTGCATATATTTATAGGTTTAGTATTAAGGTAGCAGATGGACATTGGGCCTCCACTCAAGTACTCCCTCAATGAAAGAACACTTTTTTTCTATTAAATTGGCATTCTATGATGCTCACCTTCCCAATACGATCACTGAAGACAAAGCAGGTGCATAAGCAAATGTGGCGAAGAAAGCTGGTGGTGCTCCACTATCAAAAGATATAGCATCTGGGGTCTTAAAGACTTGAAGGTAAACAAGTGGTCATCTAGTTCAGAAGTCCACATGGAAGAAGCACACCAGCCTGTGTGATCACAAGATGTCAAAGGATCAGGTATCATGCATCAAAGAACAAAAAAAGCATGTCATTGTGAATGAGGGAGGTGCAGATTGGGGACCCAAAGCCCATCTGTAGGCAACTGGACATCCCCTTACTGAAGGGTCTCGGGAGGAGACAAGCCAGTCAGGGTGCAGTGTAGCAACAATGAAACACACAACTTTCCTCTAGTTCTTAAATGCTTTCTCCCCCTCCCCTCCCCACTATCATGATCCCAATTCTA
>NW_022111305.1:956613-1026554 GCF_000313985.2 Echinops telfairi | reverse complement strand
TGCTTCCCAAAGGGCACAGCCTTAGAACCGTATAGAGCAGAGGTCTGCCCTGCGAACCAGAGGGACCTCAACAGCAACCAACAACAGCAAGGATGTCCAACTACTGCACAGAGACCTCAACCCTGGGTGCAAGTCCTCTACCAAACCGTGGCGGTGAGCAGGCTGCGCCGTCCGGGAGAAGCTGTGGGAGTGTTTTGTGTGGGCTACAGGTGCCAGCTGGTTGGGCTTTGTGGTTTCGCAGGGCCGAGCGCTTAGGGCGGCGCTTTATTATCATACTAGAACAAATCTCGGCTAATGTGCGTGGTATAAAGAATCCCAGGGAGCCACAGTGCCGCATTCTCTGGCCATTCTTTCCAGTTTTTCTGCGGTTGCACTCTGGATAATTGCAGTTTAATTGGGTGACATGAAATAAAAACTGTGTCCACATTATCCAGGATTATCTCTTTTTCCTGAAGCCTGCCACCGATTGAAAGGATCCCATTTATCAGACCCGAGCGCCTCACTCCGCGGCTTTTACGAGTGGAGAAGAGTGTGAGAACAGGCCACGGAGGGGAGAAAGGGAGCTGACAGCTAAGAAAAATTATTTCAGTTGTTTATCATGGAGTAAGGTTATCGGATTCTTTTACCAAATGATACGGAGGCCGGTGTGTCGAGCCATGAGTAATGAACATGGAGCATTACTTCCTCAGCCGGACGGGTCCGGGGCGGCCTCTCCTTTGTGAGGGCACAGATCACCTTTAAAAGCTTCTTTCAGGCAGCATGAATGCGCTTCATTTTACCAAAAAGAACTTCGTATTGATAGCTAGAGAAAGGGAAGGTTGTTTAAAAAGGAAGGGTAGACAATTGGGACAAAATGAGGCGCTTTCAGTGTCCATTATGAGCCTGTCGCCCCATTCTTCTCATCTGTTCACACATCCCCGGCACAGTGACGTGGCTTTGCAGCAATATGTGCCCCTTTGCACTATCCATATTGAAGAAGCCCTCACATCATGACTGTGGTAATAAATACTATAGAAATGCAAGTCTAGTGTCCTTTTGCATTTTATGAGAAGATCAAGGTAAACCTAAGAGTCAAAAGAATCTTCTACTAGTGCTCATTCATCATCCTTCAGATCCAGGTAACCCAAGGACCTTGTCACTGCATTGCAAACCCCTGCTGGTGTGACTGCATTTGGGAGAGCGTTTTAGCCTAATGCACTGATTGTTAAGTAGAAAGAGCAGTCTTTGAAATTGTCTATTGCACTCAAATCGCTAGTTGTACAAGGTCTGGGCAGGAGGCAATTCTATTCAGGAGGCAACAGAAGGCTTTAGTTCAGAAAGCACAGTGTGGTTGAAGGTTACAGAGGCTATTGTGTGTTTTTTTAAATAAAACATTTCAAATGGGTGAGGGACATGATCAATCATGGCAACAATGAATTTGGAGTTCACATCAGGCAAAACTGTCTTGTCTGTGCCGCCGGTTCTCACTGGCCCTTGGAGTTAATACCGATGGCTGTTGACATCAGGATGTCCTAAACATGCACGATACTTAACAAAAGTGTAATGTTTCTGTCTGTTGTAGAATTGAGAATTGTTGTAGAGTTATTCACCTGCGTCGTCTGGGAGATGTCCATGGTGGTGTCTGTAATACCAGAAGTCCAGTTTGATGTTGATCTTCAAAAGACAAGGAGGAGAAAGGCTGTCCGATGATACACAATACCAAAATTAGGTATTGTATAGGAAGCGTGAATATTCTATATTCATGGATTATACACTAAGACCATATCGCAGCCAGCAAGGGTCTCTTTCCTTTCTCGTCGCTCAGGGCAGATTTTAAAGTGCGGGCAATGTTTCCAAAGGAAGACGTTCTGGAGGATTTAAGTGGCCTTGGTGTACTTTCCTCACACTGGCCAGTGAACACAGCCATTTAGTGAATCAGGGAATTGGAGGGTTGTCATCATTCCCTGGTGCCTATCTTTTATTGCTTTAGAACAGGGGTCCTCAACCTTTTTAAAGGGCCAGTTCACTGTCCCTCAGACCCGTTGGAGGGCTGGACTATAGTTTAAAAAACAAACAAACTATGAACAAATTCCTATGCGCACTGCACATATCTTATTTTGAAGTGAAAAAACCAAAACGGGGCAAAAACACCCTGCGGGCCAGATAAATGTCCTCGGTGGGATGCAGGTGGCCTGCGGGCCGTAGTTTAAGGATGCCTGCTTTAGAACAACAATGTTTAACATTTTTTAATGAGGCATATTTGGGTTTGGGCTTTGTTTTTTCATGAAAATTCCTACCTCTCATTTCACGCTACCCGTCTTAAAGATATTTCCTTGTGATTTGTTTTCTGTGATGCCTATGTCATGCCCAACCAAATGTATTTGTGGGGGACCCCATTACTACTTTCACTAACTACCCCATCCCCAGTTGAATGACCATTCTGTCACATTTGTCTTCAACAATATTTCAGGCATTTTGAAGCAAGAAGAGTTCTAAAGAAAGCGATTGCACTTGATTTTTGCATAGAAAAGCTCAAATAAAATGATTTAAAACTGAATGGGTCTTTAACCGAGCCTCGTGTCTTAGGAGCACTGACCCCACAATATATTATTGTCACCTTAATTTAAAAAAAATCACTTTATTGGGGGCTCGTACAACCCTTATCACAATGCATACATACATCCATTGTGGCAAGCACATTTGTAGATTTGTTGCCATCATCATTTTCAAAACATTTGCTTTCTACTTGAGCCCTTGGTCTCAGCTCCTCAATTTCCACCTTCCTCCCCACTCTCCCCTCTCCCATGAATCCTTGGTAATTTATAAACTTTTATTATTTTTCCATATCTTACACTGTCCGATATCTCCCATCACCCACTTTTCTGCCGTCTATCCCCCAGGGAGGAGGTTATATGTAGATCCTTGTAAGTGGTTCCCCCTTTCTATCCCACCTTCCCTCCATCCTCCTGGTATCGCCAGTCTCAGCACTAGTCCTGCAGGGATCATCTGTCCTGGATCCCCAACTACATGGACAGCCACCCCTCCCCCAAAAGAATTTACTTCAAGAGGACAGCATTGAAGCTACAGCTCAGGGAGAGGGACATGTTTGATCAGAGCACACGGGAGCAAATGAAGAGGAGGAAGAGAGAGAGTGGAGCACATCCTGGCCCACCAAACTTGAGGACGATATCCATGCTCAGAGCAGCCAATGCACAGAGAGGACCATATGACCAGCCCCACTATGAGACACGACATCCCTCACTGGCCCATAGCCCTACAGGGGACAACACTGGAGACAGTGTGGGAATTGCGCCCTATCTGACCGCACCACACCGAGGAAAACACTAAGGGTGTGCAACAGAACAGCAAGGGGAGCAGAGCAAGGGAGTCCTGAGGGAGTACCAAAAATAGACTGTGGGGCCAAGGGGTGGAACCCCTTCAGACTTGACCGAAAACACTCCCAAAGGTCAACAAACAGATCTTGAACTATTTACAGGCTTTTCTTTCTTTTTTGTCCTTGGTTTTCTTGTTGTTGTTGTTTTGCTTTCTTTTGTCACTTTGTTTTGCTCTGTCTTGTTTTTTTGTGTGCATATTATCATCTCTGCAGGTCTGTCTGGATAAGACAGGCTGGACAAGCAATCTGGAGGAGCAAACAATGTCACCTTAATTTTCAAAAGTTTGTTTGGTCCCTCAGTCTTCAACAGGGTTTACCAAGCCACGAAAGCCAAAATCCAGAGCTAAAGGTTAACATTAGGTTATTTTTCACCGAAGGTCCATCCACCCCTTTCCAAGTACACAAGAAAACATGCCGGCCCGGAGCATCTTTCCTTTGCTCCGTGGGCAGAAATGACAGATACTTGCAGAGAAAGAGAGGAGTCTGCATCGGGCACACTTAGAAATGCTGAGAGATAAGTGCTTCAGGATTGGGGATCTGTTTTCTATTTAGCTCAATTAATTTAGGCAGATTGTCATGCTTAATAATGGTGGGTAGTGGGGTTTAATAGAATGTTGCAGTAGTAAAGGAAGTTGCTGTTCAACTCCAGTGCCATTGAAGCAGCTCCAACTCAAAAGGACTTTACGGACAGCACAAAGAAACCCTGCCCCATCCTGCAGCAGCCCCGAGCCTGCAACAGCCTCACCGTTGTTTCCATCATGGCTGGCACTGCCCTCAAATTGAATCCACTCATTTCATTGATGTGGAAACGAAGGCTGGGTTTGTCTAAAGACTAGAAACCAGATTCTCTTCCTCTCATGATTGATTGTGGACACCCCCATCTCTTTACAAGGGCTTATGACATGTTTAAGAAAATATGTACCCCATGATGGCTATAAAAACTAACTGACAAAGAAGGAAAGGACTGCACTGTCAAGGAATGACAGCTAGAGAAACGGCGCATTGCCTATGGGGTATGGGTAGAAACACTACTGCAACAAAAATGTTGGTGACTCACAGCTAATAGCTTATCATAACTAACTTTTATAGATGAATACTTCTTTTTCATATGAAACACACACAAAAACCCCACTATTTACTTAAAGTTGCTTGTGCTTTCTGCTGAGAGTTTAGTTGGCCAAGACACTGATGTCTGCTACAGTGCAGTTCAACCTGACAACTCATTGACTGGACAGATGGACGAAATTGTTCTAGAAACTGTTCAAACTTGGCAGATTGGGTTTCTGAAGTCAAGGGAAGAGTTAGGTGATTTTCCTGTGCTCATGGCCCAGCTGGGAACACTTATTTAATGGACATTTAAAAAACTCTGGCTACTAGTGGGCTCTCCTGATATTTGTGGGTTGCTTTTTTAGCTACTTATACCTCACAGTCAGGAGAAATCAGAGCTATACAGATGATAACTATGAGAAGAAGAAGAGATGATGGCCGGAAACAAAGAACCCCCGGCATGTGGCCGAATGGGTGACTTCCTTCCCTCACAATCCGTTTAGTGAATACACAGAGAACCAAGGATGTGCCTTGATGTGAGCAGGAACAGGTGAATACACCCATAGCAGGTGTCTAGACATAGCAACACAGACCGGGTAGGATGGGCAAGGGAGAGATGGCAGAAAGCAATGTTTGCATAAAGAGAAGGAGCCGGGAAGATTGAGTGAGACTGAGCAGCAGATCCGAAGAGCTGGATGAGAGATGTAGCTCCCTGTGTGCTGTTGTTCCAATGAATGAACTCTTGTTCATGTAAATTGAAAGAGCTTCTTCAATAGACTCTTTAATTCAGTGAATTGGGTCCAAGCCATCCATTATGAAATCTCCTCTCCCCATCTTATCCCTTGATCTTTTCAACCCACAGGTTAATTGAATAAGAATATCTGCCCTCTCCCTCCAGAAGAGACTCCTAAGCAGTTCCAGCAGCATGAGGTCAAGAGCATCATGGTAAATGATACAGGGAATCAGCACCGACATGACGAGTCATGCTAATGTCAAGGCACCGGGGTTGGCTTGTGTTCACGAAAAGAGCTGTTCCAGAAATGTTTGTTAAAATGTTGGGGCTAAAGCTCCCCGCTGTGAGAATAATGATAGGAGAAGATAGTGTTTAATTCCCAAGATCACTTCCTAAAGTGAATTGTTAGGCGCTTCCTCCCGAGGAGACAATGGAATGCCAACTTTCCTGGGATGAGGACTGTAGTGGCTCAGCCAGAAAGGGCTGGATTCCAGCTCTAACAGCCCCAGGTAGCTTGTGGTGGAAACTTGGTCAGATCCAACAGTAGCAGAGGCCCTGCTTGACAAGAGATGGTTACACTCATTCAAGAGAACATCCAAAATACCTCTTGTGGATTAATCGAAGTATTTTAAGGAAGGGGATACCCAAGGAATTAAGTTTCCTGAATGTGCATTTCAAGGACTAGGGCCATGGGACCTTGGACATTGATGGCAAGACAGTAAGGGGATGCCAAAGAATATGGAGGATTCAGGTTCTAAGTTACTATTCCTTTCTAAGGGTCTGATTATGAGACAACTTGCTTATTCGATGCCAATTTTCAAGGCTTCAGTGATCAAAGTGACATTCCGACTCCTTCTAGGGATAGATAGATAGATAGATAGATAGACAGATAGATAAAATCTATCTCTGAAAAAAGGTCATCTGATTGAGCAGATTGAGCATCAATATTTACTCTCCTTTCTCTTAAGGTAGCATTTAGATAACTATAAAGAACAAAAAGGAATAACTAGATTTAAAAGGAAGGGAAAGAAGTAACATCAGAAAACTACAAAGAGTAGAAAGAATGATATCCATTCCCATTCACCTTGAGTCACTTCTGAATCATAGTTACCCTATACAACAGAATATAGAATATAGTTACCCTATACAACAGAATATGGAATATAGGTACCCTATACAACACAATATAGAATATAGTTTCCCTATACAACAGAATGTAGAATATAGTTACCCTATACAACAGAATATAGAATATAGATACCCTATACAACAGAATATAGAATATAGTTACCCTATACATCAGAATATAGAATATAATTTCCCTATACAACAGAATAAAGAATATAGTTACCCTGTACAACAGAATATAGAACCTTTACTCAACAGAATATAGACTATAGTTATCCTATACAATAGACTATAGAACCTTTACTCAACAGAATATAGAATATAGTTACCCTATACAACAGAACATAGAATATAGTTTCCCAATGCAACAGAATATAGAACCTTTACTCAACAGAATATAGAATATAGTTACCCTATAGAACAGAATATAGAATATAGTTTCCCTATACAACAGAATATAGAATATAGTTTCCCTATACAATATTATATAGAATCTTTACTCAACAGAATATAGAATATAGTTTCCCTGTACAACAGAATATAGAACCGCTCCCTAGAGTCCAAGGTTGTAAATGTTTACAGAAACAGTGAGCTACCTGTAGTCGCTGCTGGTGGCTTTGACGGGCTGGCTTTTCAGTTGGTGACTCAGTGCTCTTAACCACTGTGTCACCATGGCGCCCAGAAGGAATGACAGTGAGTGACATGTCACAGCACAACAGCTGAGCAAGGTCCCGAGGTACAGCGGATGTGGGAGTAATTTTTCTTAGTAACAGATGGGTTCTGAGCACAGGGGCAGCAACGAGAGCAGGAGGGAGGGAACACTCAGACAGACATGACGATGGTTTATTAAAAATTTATTTCTGGAACTCTTGCACGTATGTTCCCTCCCATTTTGCCCTTCAGTCTTCATCCCTCCCCCACTTCATGATCGTTAGTCTTGGGTTAAAATCAGGTGGCTGCACACTAAACTTATCTAAATCTCATCTTGGTTTAGCTGTTGCTTGGGAGAGATATGGCGGTTAGAAAGAATACAATTGTGCAGAGCAATTCACCTCCTACTGCCGTTGAGACTGTTCCACTCACAGTGACCCAGCAGGACAGAATAAAAGTGTTCCAACAAGTTTGTGAGGCTGTAAATTTTTATGGAACCAGATTGCTCCATCTTTCTCCAAAGCTCGTTGGAGCCCACCAGTTGGCATACCCTACGCACACACACAACCCCAAATCTCAAATCTCCTGCCATCAAGTTGATTTCAACTCAAGGTGACCTACATAGTGTTTCCCTGATTGGCAGTCTTAATGGGAGCAGACAAGTTCATCTTTTTTCTTTGGAGCAAGTGGTGAGTTTGAACCACTGACCTAATGGTTAGCCTCCCAACACCTAAGCCACATCACCATCAGGGCTCCTTTCTTATAGGCCAGTCTTGTCCTTTAGAGGAAAGGCCTAGAGGGAAACAGGAGAGCACACTCCTAGAAGCCATCCACACAAATGTCTTTATTAAGATAGTTCAAGAAATATAGGAAATAAACTTCCCGTGGTTTCCCTCTATCCATAATAGAGGGAGGGGAAGAAACTGGTTACTAAACAGAGTGCCTTGGAGAGAGGACTACAGAAGATCAAAATGATAAACCTGCCTTGAACAGTTCAAACCTTGTCAGTTGATACCCCCTCTGATGTTGGGCCTGGTCTGGTTTTCCACATTTTCTCTCTGTGTGTGTGTGTGTGTGTGTGTGTGTGTTTCACACTGAGGTTTCGCTCAGATGTATTTGTTTTGTCACTGGGGGTGGCCTTCTTGAATTTTTGTTGTATGTTTCTTTGCGTTTCAGTGTATGAAACCCAGGACTGATGAAGCTATAGAGACAGCAGGGAGAGTAAAGGTTGCTGATGGGTGCAGGGACATGGGTGAAGCAGAGCTGATGCCAAGGAGCTCAAGAAGGAAGAGAATGTTTGGAAACTGATTGTGATAGCGATGGTACAATACTGCTGGATGTGACTGAACTATGGAATGATGTATCTGGATTAGCTCCCAATAAAATGCTTTTTTTCTTGGGGGGGGGTAGGGGTGGGGAGGTATTACTATGGATTGAATTGCAGGCTTGAGAATATGTGTTGGGATCCTAACACTTATACCCGTGGATGTAATAATCCAATGCAATCACTTTCCATAATGCAATCTAACGCAACATAATCTAGCAGTTGAGGTCATACCAGTATAGGGTATATCCTAAACCTAATCACTTCTAAGTTTTAAAATACAGAGCAGTACAAAGCTGACATGGGAAGAGACGGAGTAAAGGCTTACTAAGGAAGCAGGAAGTATTCAAGGTTACTGACAAGGAAGGAAAGGACAGAGCTGAGATCCTGTTTGGGATGTTTAGCCACCTGAACTGTAAGAAAATGAACTTCTGTTATTTAAAGTCACCCACTTGTGGGACTTGTGCTATACAAAGTAAGACAGGCATTAATGCCTGTATTGTAAGGCTGCGGACAATTGAAAATTTACTCATAGGGACTCTGAATTTCAACGTCTTTCCTAGCTATTCATTTTATAAAGGTTAGATGCTTCATACACAACTCGCTATAGCATACGTTTCAGCTTAAATTACCCATATAGCTTATTGTATTATTATTTCCTTTAAGTTTTCTTTAGTTATTAACCTTTCCCCCAAGCTGTTATCACCCAAGGACTTTCAGATTTCTAAAAGAATTGTATTTGAAGGACATCATTACTAATATTTCAATATTAACTTTGAGCACTTCATTTCAAATTGTGATGTTTATGAACAAAATTGAAGGCCAGAAAGCTAGATTTTATTATTCTTGTTTTAATACTAATATGCTTAATATTTCCATCCATGCCATTTTTTTGTCACCAAAGCTGTGGCCTTGACTGATTTAGTCTATGGACCATTCAAGTTTGACAGATCTCAGGATCCCGCTTACATCCAAAATAAATCAGAGAGTTCAGAAAAGAGAGGCTACAGGAAACAAGCAGCACATTTTGTTCACTTGAAAGTGTTTCCTACCAAAAATATCTCGTAGAGCCATCATTAAACTGTATAGCAGTTTAGCTCAATTAATAAAGAATGTTCCCCTTGTGCTTAGCAGTCTTACAAACAAGCATCTACATGAGTTCAAATTAAGTTAATCTAAAGCACAGATGCAAACTTTAAAAGGCCCAAACTCAAACCCATTGGGTCAATGCCAACTCATATAGGCCATACCAAGCAGAGGAGAAGTGCTCCCAAGATTTCTGAGGCTGGAAGCCCTTACAGGGGCAGATAGCCCCTGTTTCTGTCTGAGGGCAGTTGGGAGGTTGGAACTGCTGACTGTGATTAGCAGTTCAATGAATAACCCTGGGTACCATCAGGGCTAAAAGTCTATCTGGGGTCTTAAAGGCTTGGAGGTAAACAAGCGGCATCTAGCTCAGAAGCAACAAAGCCCACATGGAAGAAGCACACCAGCCTGTGTGATCATGAGGTGTCAAAGGGATGAGGTATCAGGCATCAAAGACCCAGAACAAAAAATCATATCATTGTGAATGAGGGGGAGTGTGGAGTGGAGACCCAAAGCCCATCTGTAGGCAACTGGACATCCCCTTACAGAAGGGTCACAAGGAAGAGATGAGCCAGTCAGGGCACAGTATAGCACCGATGAAACATACAACTTTCCTCTAGTTCTTCAATGCTTCCTCACACACACACCTGCCCCCACTATCATGATCCTAATTTTACCTTACAAATCCAGCAAGACCAGAGGATGTACATGGGTACAGGACAGATAAACCGCTTAGGACCAATAATGAGAGTAGCGATACCAGGAGGGTAAGGGGAAGGTCGGGGAGAAAGGGGAACTGATCACAATGATCTACATATAACTTCTTCCCAGGGAGACAGGCAACAGAAAAGTAGATGAAGGGAGTCATTGGTCAGTGTAAGACATGAAAAAATCATAATAATTTGTAAATTATCAAGGGTTCATGAGAGAGCAAGGGTAGGGAGGAAGGGGAAAAAATGAAGAGCTGATACCAAGGGCTCAAGTAGAAAGAAATGTTTTGAAAATTATGATGGCAACATATGTACAAATGTGCTTGACACAATGGATGGATGGATGGATTGTGATAAGAGCTGTATGAGCCCCCAATAAAACGATTAAAGAAAAAAGGATGCAGAGTCTAAATTAATGGTGATAAAACATTATCGGTAGAGATTGTAAGAATAGTGAAATGTGTATCCAGTGCCATTGACTTGTTCCTGCAGAAATTGTGCATGTTTGGGTTTATATATTGCCACCAAAAATAAAATAGAAAAACGTTTCTTGCTTGATCCAAAAGAAATATTTCTATTTTGTAGATGTCAAAAGCGGTCAATATTATGTCACTTTTCATTCCGCTATCTGGAAGCCCTCTGAAGGCAAGGACGGGGCTGTCCATGTCTCTGGTCCTGCCAGCATGACTACAGATGGTGAGCCTTCCACCATTCCTGGATGAGTGCGTGCCTGCATGTGTAAAATGAACAGATTAATGAGGTGTTAGATACACCTCTGATTTTAGAGTCTGGCTCTGTGTGCATAAGCCCACACTACCCCTCTATCATAGCAGCAAGATTTCCAAAGTGGAATCTTAAAAGTTTCAGGTCTCCAAAGGCAAAGACTGCCCCCCAAAGACTGATTTTTCCAATTTTGATCATATGAAGCCGTAGGGACAGCCTCATCTCCTCTATGAGTGTCATTTATGCCAAATAGATTTCACAGGCTAGACAGTCCCTTCTTAAGTGGGTGAATTTATTTCAAAGTTTAGACTGTAAATAGGGCACCATGGAAACCATAAAAATGAAGATACGGTGATTTACAGGGAGATGTGTGCTTAAATCTGAGTATCTGCTTAGGTGAAAATGCATCACCAACCAAACAGATTTTATCAAGGGGCAGATTCAAAAGTAATGACTGTCTGACTGGTGTGAGAAATAAACCTGAGCAATAGCCAGCCAGACCTATTGAAGTTGGACGTCCATGAGGATTTCCTTCCAGCAATTCCTTCTAGAACATGGCCCACGGGGAAAACTACCCTGCCAGTGTGTTATCTGTGAAACTCTGGGCCTGGCAAAGAAGTTTTTCAGAGAGCGGGACTAAAATCAATTCTACTCCTCTTTAGGCACTCGTTCTTGGCCCAACTCAAAGACCTTTGCGGCCAGGACTAGAAATGGAAACTTACCCAGGCACCCTGAAAGTTGTCAGAGGACTGAATAGACTCTTTCCCCACTGTTTGGAGAGGAGAGTGACTGTTTTGGAACTTCATTTGTGGGGGTCCCCAGACTGCCCATTGGGCCCTTTCTTTAGTTCTGTGATAACATGGCTCTTGCTTTGCCAGAAATCCCTTGGTTTGCTGTCCACAACCCAGGAGCTTATTGCGGGCGTCTCTTGGAGAGAAATGTCAGATCTGTGATAGGAGTTGCTTTCCAAGTCTCCCATCCCCACCCCATTCCATCCCTCAAAATCCCCTGCCCCCTATTAGGGGGAATCTTAAACACATGGCCCTACACAGGAGCTCTTTGGCAAGGCTCCACAAGATGTTCTGAGAAGACACACCCTTAGATACAATGCAAAGTGCTATTACATTAATTATAGCATTTATTATAGAACTATTTACAAGGTAAAGCCATGCAACGTAAAACATTAAAGAAACATAATTACGCAGAAAAGAAAGGTAGATGGGAGGCTATCGAATGCAAGGCACTTGTTACTAAGTTGGTCCTCACCGAAAATAGATTAGTTAGGCTTATCCCTCTGAGCACAGAGAGAGTGCCTTCTCCTTGGGAAACGTCAGGCAACTTAGAATACACATGCTTGTTGCCACCATTTTAGTTCTTTACTTTCTTTCCATTTTAGCGATAAAATGCGATGCTTTCTTACTCTTTGTATTTAAAGGAATGGAGAACCTTCCCATGGAATCATCACCTGTATCTCTCCATGTCAAGAGGTAGGGTATCATCAAGTGTGAGCAACTGTGATAATCTCCTAGGCAATGGATATAACAGACACTTATCACATTATGCATCAACTTAAAGGAAGTAATGCTGGCTGCGTTATAGTCTTTCCTATACACAATTCCCATAATTCCCAGGGCTTGCTAGAATGATTAGAGTGTCATTGCACTCTTTACTCTCTTATTCATGTTCCCAGTCACTGAGACCAAGGTGCTGTTAGTTGTCAATGAGTCAATTTTAAGGTCAAAATGTCGCCAAAACAGAATGGAACACTTCGTTGGGCTCATGAGAAACTTGTACATGCATCAAGAGGCAGGTGTGCAAACAAGATAAAGGCATACTGCATGGTTTTAAAACAGGAAAGGTATGCATCAGGGTTATATCTTCTTGCCATACTTGTTCAATCTGTATGCTGAGCAAATAATCTGAGAAGCTGGCTTATGTGAAGAAGAATGTGGCATCCGGATTGGAGGAAGGCTTTTTAACAGCCTGCAATAAGCTGATGGCACAAGCTGATGCTCGCTGAACGTGAGGAGGAATTCAAGCATTTACTGATTGAAGAGCAAGGACTGTAGTCTTCAGTATGGACACGGACTCAATATAAAGAAGACCAAAATTCTCACAACCGGACCAACAGATAACACCATGTTAAATGGAGAAACTTTTGAAGCTATCAAAGATTTTGTCTTGTTTTGATCCGCAATCAATGCTCATGGAAGGAGCAGTCAAGAGATCAAAAGATGCATATCATTGGGCAAATCTACTGCACAAGACCTCTTTGGAGTATTGAACAGCAGGGATATTATTTAAGGACTAAGGTGCACCTGACCCAAGCCATGATATTTTCCATTGCCTCCTATGCATGTGAAATTTGGACATGGAATAAAAACCACTGAAGAAGAATGGGTGCATTTAAATTTTGGTTCTGGAGAATAGTGAAAGTACCATGGATGGTTACCAAACTGGTATCAGTATTGAAAGTACTGATGGACTGATACCAAACTGGTATAAGTACCAAACTGGTCTGTCTTGGAAGAAGTAAGGCCACAGTGCTCCTTAGAGGCAAGGACAGCAAGACTTTGTCTTACGTATCCTGGACATACTGTCAGGAAAGACCAGGACCAGGAGAAGGACATCATGCTTGGTAAAGCAGAGGGGCAGCAAAAACGGAGTCCCTCAACAAGATGGATTGATGCTGTGGCTCAAACAATGGGTTCAGGCACAGGAACAGCTGTGAGGATGGTGCAGGACTGTGCAGCATTTCGTTCTGTGGTGCATAAGGTCACTATGGGTCAAAACTGACCCAATGTAACCTAACAACAGCAACAGCACCACTTGATAGAGTAGAATTGATCTATAGGGAGTTTTAGGCTGGAATCTTTAGAGAAGCTAATTGCTAAGTCTTGCTCCCTCGGAGCTGCTGTGTGGGTTTGAACCACTGATCATTTGGTTAGTAGCTGAGCATGTCATCTTTGGATCATCAGGACTCCTTTCAGGTCAAAGTGTACAGACTTCATTCACCAAATCTTCAGTTTTCAAGAGGTTCTAGTTAGGCCTCCTCTTTAACAGTTTCTTTCTATTTGGGCCCCATCAGTCATTCATTCAAAGGGCAGCAACTCTACACTCCTATTTGCTCAAGCCTCAATATCCAGGAGTCATTGATGCCCTCTTCCTCTCACACCTGCACAACCTGCTTCAAGTCCATCAGGGAACACCATTGGGTCCACCTTCATAGTGGTGTATGATTAAGTGTATGATTAAGTTAGTCAAGACATATTGGGATAATAATGTTACACAGATTTAAAAAGACCAACTGAGAAGATTACATTAATGTGGCAGATACATTATCTCCTGTCAACTTGCGAAGGAGTGGAGTCTAGCCTGTCAATCAGATTGCAGCTTGATGACTTCATTTGAGAGGCACAACAAGAGATAGATAGCTCACTGGAGGCCAGATACATGTTCATTCCCTGCAAGACATTCCTGTTGCCAAGCCACATAGAGCTACACTGATAGAGCCAGAGCCCTGGATCTGGAGGAGCCATGTGGAGAGCCACGGGAGCACTCAGATACTTCCTTCACCACTGGATCCACAAGACTTTCCAACCACAGGCCTGTGATCTTCCTGCATTTGACGTCATTGCATGGCTGCATGAGTCTAAAGAGGTATTTATGGATTAGTAGCAACATATGGGATAATATCGAAATTATGGATTTGATCTGGGCTGGACTGGGATGTTTTCTTAATGTACAATTGCTCTTTGATATAAAGTTCTCTTACACACATATTAGTGTCTCTGGATTTGTTTCTCTAGCCTACCCAGAGTAACACAATGAAATAATGCAATGTACCTGGAAAATGCTCATTAAATGCTAGCAGTTCTTTTGTTACCATAACAAGACTTGTATGACAAATAAAATCATACAGTATATGCCATACTTTGATAGAATGTTAACAATTTGAAGAGTAATAAAAATAAAGCATCAGTTAATTTTTCTAAATGGTTAGCTTGGTTAAGAACATGAAAACAAATGCAGTGATAGTTAATACTTAGGAAACAAGATTAGCAAGAAAAGTTCATCAGAGTTCTTAAAAATGAGCAACACATTAAAAGCTTTAAAAATATCACAAAGTAATATTGGTAACCAGGTATTTGGCCACCCAGGCCAGCAACATCATGGGAAAGTCAGTAAATGAATGAATTGTAACAAACTATTATATTTTAAAAATAATGCATCCTAAATCTAAGCATCTCTAATTACCTGAATTTATGATTGGTCTTGAAAATTTCTACAGTGAAGGATATGTGTAACTTTCCTTGTTAGAAAATACATTTTAACATATCTCTTTACAAAAGGGTAGATACTTATAAACTAATGTTCACTGACAGCACTATTTACAATAGAGCAATGGTAAACACAGACTAAGAGATGAACGAACGAACAAGATGGGGTACATACACACAGTGGGGTATGATTCAGCCGTAAAGAGAAATAAAGTCCTGACACATGAGTGGACCTCCAAAACATTATGCTGAGTAAAATCAGTCACATGAGGAAAATATTCTTTGATCTCACTTCCATAAAAAATCCAGACTAAAAGTATGTACGGAGACCAAAAAGGGAAGATCTGAATGTTTAGGGGACATGGGAATTGACAAGTCTGAGTACAGATAAAGTTGATGGCTGAACAATTTGATGAGCTTAATGTTACTGAGCTATGTATATGAACGGTGTTGAAATGGGAAATGTTTTGCTATCTACGTATTTACCACACTAGAAATCAGCATCTGCAGCTTTCTATACCTCTAAAGAATTACAGTCTCTCCCGGAAAGGGCAACTCACCCACGGTGCAGTATAGCACTGATGAAACACACACCACTCCGTTAGTCCCTTGACGCTTCCTCCCCTGACTATCATGACCCAAGTTCTAGCTCACAAATCCAGGAAGACCAGAATACGTATCTTGGTACAGATAAGAGCTTTTGACACATGGAATCCAGGACAGAAACTAACCGGAATGGCGATACCATGAGGGTATGGGGAGCGTGGGTGGGGAAGGGAGGTAGAGGGAACTGATTGATAGCAATGATGGATGCAGAACCCCGCCCCGAAGAGATCAAATAACAGAAACGTGAGTGACGGTGTAAGATATGAAAATTATAAGCATTCTGGAGGGGTGAGGGGAAAGGGGGAGAAAAGAGGGAGGGATATCAGAAGACTTAAATAGAAAGATAGTGCTTTGTAAATGATGATGGCAAACTATGCACAAGTTCACTTGATATAATTGATTTATGGATTGTTTTAATATCTGTAAGAGCCCCCAATAAAATTAGGTAATAAAATAAAATAAGGAACCACAGTCTCAGAAACCTGCTGGGGGCAGTTCTACTCTGATCTATACGGCTTATGAGCTGGAATAAACTTGATGGCAGTGGGTTTTTTAGTTTAGTGCACAGATCATTTTATTTATTCACTTATTTCTGACTTCCCTGGGTCTGGCTTTGTGTATGTGCATTTTGATTTCTCTTTTCTGTGTTTCTCTCTAGGTGTATGCTTTTTCTCTTTCTCCCTCTTCCCTTTTCCCCCCTTCTCCCTCTTCCGCTCCTTCTCAAAACATGGCCCCATCAGAAACATTCCATTGCTAGCTCTGCTGGGGTGGTAGGGAAGGAATAGACTGTTTGCTGGTGTATCTATGTCAGGCCTTCCCTGGGGTAGAATTCCTCCTACCTCAAATTCTCTTTTCTTTCTTTCTTCCTATTTTATTGGAGGACTAAGTTGTGGCCTAATCCAAGCTACAATATTTTCATTGCCTCATCTGCATGTGAAAGGCAGACATTGAATAGGGAAAACCAAAGAATAGATGCATTTGAGTTGTGGTGCTGGTGAAGAATATTGAAAGTACCATGGACTGCCAAAAGAATCAGCAAATGTCTTGGAAGAAATATAGCTAGACGTCTCCTTAGAAGCAGGATTTCACATCATTTGCTCACGTTTTCAGGAGAGACCAGTCCCTGAAGGAGGAAATCATGTTTGGTAAAGTAAAGCATTGCAAAGGGAAGACCCTGGACAAGGTGATTCGACACGGGGGCTGTAACAAGGGACTCGGGCACAGGCACGATTGGAAGGCTGGTGCAGGCTGGCTGGTATTTCATTCTGTTGTACGTAAGACAGCTATAAACTGGAGTTGGCTCAATGACACCTAACGACAACTGGGAATCCCTCCCTTCAGTTGCTTCGTTCCATTAAAATCAGTCCACCTTTTTATGAGCAAAAATTCCAATAAAAGATTTAAACATTTCCATGTTTAACCTAGTTTGCAATTATTTTATTAAGATATAAAATTTTCAAAGCTTAAATGCTGAACTAGTGCCCTCCAATAAATTGCATTTTACTTGTAATTTGAAGGTAAGTGAAAAATATCCAGTTTTAGGAAATTTTGACGATGCACTTATTTAACAAACAAACCTTATGTGAACACACACATTTCTCAGTGAAGGCAGCTGTTTTATGGTGTGTTTAGTTGTTTGGTTTCGGCTTATAAGTGATGTTATTTGAAATGTTTATAAAGGTTCAGCGTATATAAAACTAATAAAAATGATCCTCAGAGTTGCTTCTCCCACAGATTTGCCTTTGAAGTACAGTTCTGTGGTCTAGGCTGTTTCAAGGCTATATTTATTCTATAATTTTAAAATATAAAAGTTAATAACTTAATAGTAGCAACTTGAACTATAATTTTAATTGTGAAACTTCTTCCTCTTGACATGGCAATTCAACAGAGTTCGGGTTTGAAATTCAGGTCACAAAAAAGAACAAGTGCACTCAGTTTTTTCCCAAGATGCTATTTTATGGTGAATGAGCTTCCTAACCATTTGCTCTTTGTCCTTATAAAATCAAAATCCAAACCTACGGCCAGCTACTCAATTCCAATGTCTAGCTACCCTGTGCAGAGTGTTTGAGGCTTTGTGAATCTTTATAGGAGTGGTAGCCTCATATTTCTCTGACAGTGTGACTGGTGGGTTTGAACCATTGACCTTGTCCTTATAGCCCACATCAAACGTATTGGTAGCCTGAACTTGGTGGCAAATAACACAAGGAAACGAGAGCACCTCACCTGTGAGTTGTGTGCTAGCAACTGTGCAGCAGTGAGAAGTTGTGTCAGGGACTGTGCTGGTTGTTTGCATCATATCACATCATCCAGTACTCGAAATACCTCCAACAGTGAGGAATGGAGGCCACCATCATACACAGAGAGAAAGTACACAGCAAGTACTTGTCCTGGCAAACAAACAATGTCAGGATTTGAGCCTTGTCTAATTCGAGGAGTTTCTGGATGGTGCAAGCAATGAAGTGCTGAGCTAATAAAGGAAAGGTTAGTGCTTTGAATCCACCTAGAGGAGCCCTGGTAGAGATGTGGCTTATGCATTAGACTGCTGACCACAAGGCCAGTAATTCAAAACCAACAGTCACTCCTTAAAAGAAAGATAAGCTTGGGTACTCCCGTAAAGATTTACATTCCCAGAAGCCCAGAGGCGCAGTTCTATTCTGTGCCATGAGTTGGAATCACCAAGATGGTAATGAGAGAGGGTGTGGGGGAAAAGATATAGCAATTCCAAAAAAGATACAGATACTGGGAATTCTATGTTCAGTTCCACTCACACTGTTGCCCTGAGATAGGATTGACTCCCCAGCAGCATTTCCCCCCCTTTCTTCCCCTTTCTGTCTAATTTTAAGCAGACTGCACACCTTTCAAAAGTCTGAGTGAAAATGAATTTAGGAAAAGATAGTGAGATAAAAATATATCACATTTCAACAGAACCCACAGCAGGGCAGGGCATGCAACCATTCTGACGAGAACAAAGGGCCATCGATTGAGGTCTGGTCGGCTTATCTGTAGGCATGCTGATGTGTCTTGTCATTGAATTTCTATTACTCCCAGTGTCCTTTGGTTCTAGGCAGGTTAACAAGAAGAGGGAATCATAGTACTCATCTTTGAGTGGTAGCCTACTCTCCTCTTCTCCCATTAGAGGACGATTAATGCAGAGAAAACGGACATTTTCAAGCCTCCAGGATCCTTGTACAGCTTTGATGTATGGGAAGGCTGAGGAAACTCAATGTACTTGTGGTCTACCTGTAAAGCCATTCATAAGACTAGACTACCGAGAGCAGAAAGTTGGGACAAAATCATTTATTTATTGGATGTTAGACTATTTTTTGGTCCCTATTAAGAAATTTGATATTGCTAAGTAGGCGCTTTTCTGGGTAGACTTGTGAAGTGAATAGCGTGAAATTTTATTCAGTCACAGAATAAGAGAAAGGTCCTGATTTGTCCCTCGTGCGGATATTGTTGAGGATGCTGTTCATTACAATGAAAAGAAAACAAATTTTTTGAGGTGGGATTTTTTTCCCCACCTAGACGCTGCTAGAGGAAGTGAGTGGTGCTGGGGGACAAGCATTGCTTGGCTAGCCACAAGGTTGAGGGTTCCAAACTACCAGATGATCCACAGGAGAAATAGAATGCTGTGGTAGTTCCATAATTGTGTGTCAACTTGAGAGTATTAAGTCAAGTGAAGGGGTGGAGTCTCGCCTGTCAGTCTTGTCATAGTCTGATGATGGCTTCTTGTGGGCATGGCCTGCACATGAGTTGTGTTAGCCTGGCTTGACTAGAGAAACAAATTCATAGGCACTCATATATGTATAAGAAAGAACTTTATATACAAGAGCAATTGAATAGTGAGAAAACTCCCATCCCAGTCCAGATCAAGTCCATAAGTCCGATATGATCCCATACCAATTGATACATTCCTTTTCAGAATCACAAAACACATGCAATGATGCCAAATGCAGGACGATCACAGGCCAATGGGTGGAAAGTCTTGTGGATCTGGTGGCGTTGTAAACATCTCAGCCCTGGCAGGGGGCTCCATGGGGCTCCTCCAGGTCAGGGCACTAGCATAATTCCATGTGTCTTGCCAGTTGCAACGTCTCCTGGGGGTGAGCCTGCGTCCTGCCTCCAGCAAGCTATTTATCTCCTTGGTGCCTCTAAATGAGGTCATTAAACTGTAACCTATGGACAGGCTAAATCCTACCCTTCACTCCTAATCCTTTCAAATTGACAGCAGTTTATATAACTACCATACCAGGATTCTGGGAACTTCCTGTCTCTCTGCCTTCGTATTCCTGTTGACAAGTCACACAGAGAGTTTCTGAGCCTCTGTGAGAGCCTCTCTCTCTCTGTCTGTCACCTTCCTTTTTGAAAGCCATACTCAGAGAGCTAGAGGAGCTATATGGAGGCCCGCGCAATGCTGAGATGCTTCTACTGCCATTGGATACACAAGACTTTGTACCCACCAGCCTGTGATCTTCTTGCATTTTGCAACATTGCATATTACTGTGTGAGACTGAAGAAGAATTTTTGGATTAGTATCGGACTTATGGGCTAATATCAGACTTATGGACTTGATCTGGACTGTGTTGGGATGTTTTCTTAATATATAATTACTCTTTGATATAAAGAGCTCTCTTACATATATATGAGTGTCAATGAATGTATTTGTCTACTCAACCCAGCCTAACATGGAGGCTGTTAGCTCCCATAAAGATTTATATATAGCTTTGGAAACTCTATTTAGGGTCAAAATGAGTTGGAATACAAGGGGGTACCCTCCAAAAACCCAAAATTGTGCTGGGCCAAGCACAGGTTCATAGTACACATTTTTCCCACTAGGAGAGCATTGAGCAACTCACTCTGATTTAGTGTATCCAGATGCCTGAGATGGTACCCTCTGGTCACAGTGAATTTTTTCATAAAAGCAGCTTCCCTTGAACTTCATTTTTTGTGATGCAATTTAAGAGAACAGCAGCGTGGGACTGTGAAATTTTGTTTCCTGCTCAGAAAAAAAATGCCCCAGAAATTGTTGTGAACACTGCTTACAAGGACAATGCTATGGGAAAATTAAAATATACAAGTGTTTTTCTCATTTCAAAAAAGGTGAAATGTTAATTGATGACAAACCTTGTTCTGGATGTTTGTCAACTTCCAGGATAAAAATGTCCATTCGTAGTACATTTGGAGTTCGTTCCACCAGGTCAGAGTGTTAATTAATTTTTCTATTTAGAGGTTCTGAAAAGACAGCGCACCAGTGTGTGACAAAAAGGCCTGATTTGTGGCAGACAGGGCACTGGTTTTGCCACCATGGCAATGCAATGCATTTGCTCACACAACCATCTCAGTGGGCCAGTTTCGGGCAAAAACCAGCATGCTTTTCTTGCACTATGCACCTTACTCACCTGACCTCACTCCTTGGGACTTTTTTGCTTCTGTGAATGAAGCGGGACATGAAAGGACAGCAATTTGACGATGAAGAAGAGGTGAAGAAGAAAACAAGGGAGGCGCTGGCAGCCATCTAAACAGATGAGTTTGAAAAATGTTTCAAGAATTGAATCACAGATTTGACAAACATATTAAGTGTAATGGAGAGTATGTTGAAGGTGATAAAGTTGTTTTGTAAAAAATTTAAATGCATGGCTTTTTAAAAGCAACTCTGGTTTCTTGGGGATGCCTTCCTGTAGACTCCATGGCAGTCAGGGTTGTTTGTTTGTTTGTTTGTTTGTTTGTTTGTTTGTTTTTGGAGTCCTGGGTGTTTTAGTGTAACCTTCTGTGAAGGTCATCACTTCAAAGATCAGATAAGATGATCATGTCCCATCAAGTCACAGGTGGAACTTGGTCCCTGTGGTGACCGTCCTTTCTAATGATGGCATTGAGGGGAAGACGCTGAGCTGGCTGTGACTGGTCCTGGAGCGAATCACAGCTTGGCTGCATCCCAAGTGCATGACTTGGGAAAGGTTCTTTCACCTTTACTAGCCTCCATTGATTTGTCTCAAAAATAGAAATAAGGACAGTACCCTGACATCACAGGACTGAGGCCAATGAGATAATATGTGTAAAATATTACCTCACAGCCTGGTTTACAGAGAGTAATACTAAGAACTACTATTATTGTCATCTTTGTTATCATCACTATTAAAACAGGTTACGAAAAATTGATGTCCTCAAAAACCCAATTGCTTTCTTACTTTTAAGCACACACATGTAGTCTCTCATACATTGGCTCTTGCATCCCTGCCCTCAAGTGGTGTGGGAAACAAGTATATGAATAGGCATGTGAATGTATAACAGAGCTATGAATGAGTGCTCTTGGAAAATAGTGAAGGACGCAAGTGTGGGAAAAGCAGGATTGGGTACAATTAGATGTGGTAGATACAGAAGGAGAACCCAGTTTCCTTTGCCTCACAGGTTTTTTAAGTGACCGTTTGTATGTCTTTAGGACTTACAAGGAGAGAAAAGGCCAAATGGACTCTCCCACACTGACTGTAAGCACGGTGCCGTCTTACTCTATCAGACTCTGCCATCCTCTTACATGATGAGCACCGTGGATAAGCCAGAAGTCGTAACAGTCAAACGGAGCCCCTCGCCCAGCTGTCCTGCTCGTTCACTCCCTGGTCAGCCACACAGGAGTTTCAACAGAGGCGGGGCTTTCAAAGGGCTCTACCAAGCACCTGAGTGTTCCTCTGATGAGAGAAAGTAACTGAAAAGTCTATTTGAGTAGGAATGCGCCCCCTGGCACAGGTGCACGTTTTTCAGACTGTTCTTCCATGCATGCTCTCATGCATGCCCTCCCCTATCTCCACCATGCCCCAATCCTTCCCGCCCTCGGATACGTAGAAATAGACAGCACAATTTCCACCCAGGGTTCCCTCCCCGTAGGATCTTGTTATAAGAGGCAGTAGTTATCTCATTGCTGACACTCTCAAAGCATGCTTTCTATGACTTAAGATCTAAGTGTGAGTCCGTTCCCCCTATTTTATGGGGAACAAAAAGCAGAGAACAGTTAGTCGTAAGAGCTCTTTGAATGTGACCAGACTCCTTTTAAGAAGATCTGTAGAGACTTGGGGGTCTTTGAAGGAAAAATTATTACTTGACACAGAATATTAGAAACTCAGGTATAAGTGTGGAGCAATTTAAAATAGCGAATGAGTTTCCATGTTTTAGACATGTTCACATTGCTCTTCAGCACGAGAAGCGAGTCTACAACCACAAGTCTATGTAGACACACAACATTGCAACTTGTAGCTAGATGGAGTGTGAATGCAACCTCATTCTAACTGTAGAAATATGTATTCTTTAATGTGGAAAAACACAAAACCCCAAAATAACCTGGTTACCAGAAAAATAAATAAATACTTATTTATCCATCTCATCGAGATGGTTATCAAAATACAGACATTTTTTAAAAGAACATATCTCTTGGAGAAAGTTTTACTATCTGTGAGAATTTTAAAAGCAAAGACCAAAGTTAGCTAGAAAAGATGGGAGGAAAACCAACAATTTAAAAGCCATTGAGACTGATATAATTAAGAATGTCATTATGCAGATATTACCATAAAATATTATTTGCTTTGGTGACTCATAATAACATTAGGCATTTGAACTGAAACTAGTGAAATATTATGTGATGAAAAAACAATTGATCTTAGTTTTTATATGAGCAATCTCATTGCCTAGAGTTTCATCTTGTTAAATCAGCTTCTTTACACCTTTCAAACAGTTTGTGTTGCATCTTAGCAAATTAATAGTGTAGAATAATTACTCTCACCACAAACATAGCATGACTTTACTGGATAACTCTGTGCGATTTAAGCCATACTAATGAAGGAATAATGAAGCACATAACCATGCATGTAAGAGGAAATATTTAAGACTCATAACTAAATTTTCCAGCATTTTGGGTGCTATGCTAGACTTTATTATTTTTTTTGTTTCATTGATTTAAGTGACATCATTTTCCTGTGTCTTTAAAGAACTGTGCTAGACTTTATTCTATTTAGTTCAGTTAATTTAGGCAGATTGTCATGCTTAATAATGGTGGGTAGTGGGGTTTAATAGAATGTTGCAGTAGTAAAGGAAGTTGCTGTTCAACTCCAGTGCCATTGAAGCAACTCCAACTCAAAAGGACTTTACGGACAGCACAAAGAAGCCCTGCCCCATCCTGCAGCAGCCCCGAGCCTGCAACAGCCTCACCGTTGTTTCCATCATGGCTGGCACTGCCCTCAAATTCAATCCACTCATTTCATTGATGTGGAAACGAAGGCTGGGTTTGTCTAAAGACTAGAAACCAGATTCTTTTCCTCTCATGATTGATTGTGGACACCCCCATCTCTTTACAAGGGCTTATGACATGTTTAAGAAAATATGTACCCCATGATGGCTATAAAAACTAACTGACAAAGAAGGAAAGAACTGCACTGTCAAGGAATGACAGCTAGAGAAACGGCGCATTGCCTACGGGGTATGGGTAGAAACACTACTGCAACAAAAATGTTGGTGACTCACAGCTAATAGCTTATCATAACTAACTTTTATAGATGAATACTTCTTTTTCATATGAAACACACACAAAAACCCCACTATTTACTTAAAGTTGCTTGTACTTTCTGCTGAGAGTTTAGTTGGCCAAGACACTGATGTCTGCTACAGTGCAGTTCAACCTGACAACTCATTGACTGGACAGATGGACGAAATTGTTCTAGAAACTGTTCAAACTTGGCAGATTGGGTTTCTGAAGTCAAGGGAAGAGTTAGGTGATTTTCCTGGGCAATTTAAGTAAAAGAGATTTGGATCCAGAGGGAAGAGGGCACAGGAGGGAAGAGCCGATTGCCGAGAGAAGGGTAAGTGATTCATTTGACCATCCACGGTGCTTTATTTGAGGAGCATGGCTCTAATGTGGCAAAAGGGCAGTATGTTAAATATCCTTTTGCAGTCAAGGTCCACCGTGGTTTTTGTCAAATTCCACAGCAAAGAACAATGTGTTCAAGAGGAACAACGAACCTTTTCAGTGAATGTCATTGTCCTGGCAGATTCTTGATTAGTGAGTGGGCAATATTCGGTTAATATTTACTAAGTATATCCCTTCATGTGTACAGTGCAGCTAGATATCAGAAAGCCCTCAAGCCAAGTACAGTTTATCTTAAGGGATTTTCAGAGTACTGATTGCAATCTATCAACATAAATATTTTGAAGGCAAAGATACTGCCTGACCAAATCAGTGGACTGACTTCAGGTGAATGTATGAATAATGACCATCTAGCTTAATGCTGCCATATGGAAGGAGTTGGATAAATATTTGCTGAGGGAGTGAAAGACTAGAATCCATACCCCTTTCATAGATGGTTGCTGTTGTTTCGTGCTGTTGTGCTCACTGAAACAACAATAACTTGTTCAAAGTGGCTTTAAGAAGATCCTCCCAGCTTGGGATTTTGTCTACCTATTACACACAAGCAGTAGTACTCTTTTACTTGACTGTCTTTGCCACTTAAACTGAGAGCTCCTAAAGAGAACACTCTGGTGATGCTGAGGGTTAGCTGTCAGGCTGCTACCTTCAGGGTTGTTGATTCAATCCCAGGAGCCACTCCAGGAGAGAAAGATGAGGCTGCCTGCTTCGGTAAAGCTCTGTGGTCCCTGAAACCCATCATTGGGCTGTAGAGCTTCACTGTGATTGGAATCCACTTGATGGCTATGGAGTTTTATTTTGTTTTTAAAGACGATGGCGTATTTTAAAGTTTTGTTTTAGTCATCTGTACAAACCCCAACACAGCCTTACTCTATCAGGGATTAATCTTAAGAGCCTGTAGGGTGCCTAGCATGCCACATACAGCAAGATTCCCAGTGAGACATCAGTGCACTCACTGCCAGAGGAAGCAACTGATACTCAAGGGGCTTAAGTAACTGGCCTAGCATCAAATGAATGCAGGAGCCAGGATTGAAGCCTAGATTTACCCAGCACCGAAGCCTCTGCTTTTCCTATTGTGTGATGTGGCTACCTTACCAACACAAACCCTCCCTACAGAGTGCAGCATTCCAGGCTGAGGAAGGCAAATAGTGTTACAACTTGATCCTCTTCAGAGAGTTTGTACAGGGGCACATCAAAAAGCATTGTTACAGAATCATAGAGACATTTATTACATGAAATATCAAAAGGTGGAGCTATTGTTCTCCAACACAGCCTCAATCTACGTCTACATCATCTTCTGGAGGCGGGGTTCCATGTCTCTAACTGTGTTAGTACGCGTAGACTTGAGAAACAAATCCATAGAAACTCATATGTGTATGAGAGAGTTTTATATAAAAGGTAATTGTACATTAAGAAAGCATCCCAACCCAGTCCAGTCTAAACCCATTAAGTCCAATATTAGCCCATATGTCTGACACCAATCTAAAAAGTCCTTTACAGGCTCATGAAACACATGCAATGATGCTGAATGCAGGACGATCAAAGGCCAGTGGGTAGAAAGTCTTTGGATTCAGTGGCGTTGTAAGCATCTCAGCGCTGGTATGTGGATTCTCTGGCTTCAGAGGTCTGAGAGGTCTGGTTGCATCCGGGTGTATCCATGTGGCTTCTCCAGCTCCCAGGGCACACGTCTCTCAGGGTAGTGACATATGTCTTGTCAGTAGAGCATCTCCAAGGGAATGAGCAGAAAGAGTCTTCTGCCTCCAAAGTGGAAATTTAGGAATTCCCAGAATTCTCAAGAGGGGGCCATGCCCACACAGAGGCCTCATCGGTTATATCTTGACTAACAGGCCAGGCTCCACCTTTTCACTCATAATCCTCTCAAATTGACACCAGATTATGTAACAAGCACACTCACCCTTTCCTAAATAATTCTGTGCTCTTGGATTGACACCGCCTCAAAACAGCAGGTTGGGCTTCCTCAAAGGCCTCCAAGCAGGTTCTTGTTCAGGGTTCTTTGGGTTCTGAGAGCTAAAACGAGGTCTGAAGGCACAAGGTCAGAGCGGTAGGGTGAATTGAATAAGGTTCTCCAACAAATTTCTCATAGAACTGCCCTTGCTACCCTCCAAGAATAAGCAGTTTGCCTTTCTCTCACTAATGCAACTTTTGATTTTCTTAAAGTTCCATCCTAATAAACCTTTATGATGGTCCTAAGTCCATCATGAAAAATCTATCACAATTAGCCCATTGGGATTCTTAAAAAAAAAAAAAAAGATTGCCAAACTTCTGCACTGACCTCTTTGCTTTGAATTTAACTAGCCAGTGAATTCCTTGGGAAATCATGGTTTTGATTGCATTTTGTTTTTAAGAGCACCCTAATGTGACTATTGTTGTTGCTAGGTGTTGTCCAGTCAATTCGTACTCACAGTGACCCCACGTACAGCAGAATGAAACATCACCCAGGCTTGTGCCAGCCTCACAATTGCTCTTATGTCATGAGACTAAGACAAGTATATTACTAAGATAAATTGTCTTCAGCCATCCACTAATTGTTTAAACACATTGTATTTGGAGTAAATCTGTGTGCATGTGTGGTCTGTAACCCTTCTCTCAATGATTGTTTGTTTGTTTGTTTGTTTTTACCTGGTATCTTGTCTATCTTGGGCATGCTCTGTGATTGGATAGTTAACGTATGTGTCTACCAATGTCTATCACCACATGCTATTGCTGATTGGTGCTGTCCAGTAGGTTTGGACAAACATTGACAACAGATCACCCAGTACAACTGCCCTGTGGTGTTTTCTACACTATAATCTTTATGGAAGCTTAATGAAGATTGAAAGCCGCATGGGCTGCCAAAAGAACAAACCACTCTGCCTCAGAGGAAGCACAGCCAGAAGGGGTCTTGGAGGCAAGGTGGTGAGACTTTGTCTCATGTCCTTCGGCAGGTTACCAGGAGAGACTAGTCCTTGGAAAAGGACATCATGTTGGTCAAGTAGAAAGGCAACAAAAAGGAAAAAGCCCCTGACAAGATGGCTGCTACCATGAGCTGAGACACGACGGTTGTGAGAATGGCAAAGGGCCTGGAGGTGTTTGGTCTGTGGGCTACTGTTGAAATCAACCTCAAACTCAGGATGACCACAGAGAGGGACCAGAGGGATATATGGATGAGGTTGATGGCTCAAACTCACCAGCTACTCAGCCAGAAAAGATGAGGCTATCTGCTCCCGTGAAGATTAGCAGCCTCAGAAATGCTATATCGGGTCTCGATAATTTGGCATTGACTGGATGGCAGTGGAAGGCTGCTGGGATGTACTAGTAGATAGGGAGAAGCTGGATGTGCAATTTACACCACCACCACCCCAGCCATATGTTGCTGTTCATGTGCATTGTAACTTCCAAATTCCCAAAGCACAGACACAGTATCAGTGACTTGTTATGTTGGCATACAACTCCCAGCAGGGAGGGCTTAGTCTGTGGTGGTTTATTGTAGGTTAAGAGTAACAACATGTCCTGGTCCACCAAACCCTGAGGACAATATTCCCACTCAGAGCAGCCAATGCACAGAGAGGACAATAGGGCTGGCCTCACCATGAGACACGATGTCCCTCACTGACCCATACCGCTATAGGGGACAGCACTGGAGACACAGTGTGGGAATTGTGCCCGAACTGACCCCATCACACCGAGGTGAAACACTAAGAGTGGGCAACAGAACAGCAAGGGGAGTAGAGCAACAAAGTCCCCGGGGAATACAAAAAATAGACTGTGGGACCAGGGTGTGGCACCCCATCAGACTCAACTGGAAAAGACTTTTAAAAGTCAACAAACAGACCTTGAACTATTTATAAGCTTTTTTCTTGTCGTTGGTTTTTTGGTTGTTTTGTTTTGTTGCTTTGTTTTGCTCCATCTTGTTTTTGTGCATATTATTATCATTGCAGGTCTATCTAGATAAGATAGGCGGGATAAACAATCCAGAGGAGAAAACAACCAGACTGATGCTTCCGGGGGGACATGAGAGAGGGGGAGGCGGGGGAAAGGAAGTGGGTGTTAACAAATCCAAGGACAAGGGAGCAACAAGTGATCTAAAATTGATGGTGAGGAGGGTATAGGAGGCTTGGTAAGGTTTGATTAAGGGCAATGTAACTGAGAGGAATTACTGAATCCAAATGAAGGCTGAACATGATAGTGGTACAAAAGGAAAGTAAAAGGAAATAGAGTAGAGAACTAGGAGGCAAAGGGCATTTGTAGAGGTCTAAATAGAGGCATGTACATATGTAAACATATTTAATTATGACAATGGGGAAATAGGTCTATGTAAAAATATTCATAGGTTTAGTATTAAGGTAGCAGCAGATGGATAGGCCTTTACTCAAATATTCCCTCAACACAAGAACACTTTGTTCTATTAAACTGGCATTCCATGATGCTCACCTTCCTGACACGATCCCTGAAGGCAAAGCAGGTGCATAAGCAAATGTGGGGAAGAAAGCTGATGGTGCCCAGCTGTCAAAAGATATAGTGTCTGGGGTCTTAAAGGCTTGAAGATAAACAAGCGGTCATCTAGCTCAGAAGCAGCAAAGCCCACATGGTAGAAGCACACCAGCCTGTGTGATCATGAGGTGTTGATAGGATCAGGTATCAGGCATCAAACATCCAGAACAAAAAGTCATATCATTGTGAATGAGGGGGAGTGTGGAGTGGAGACCCAAAGCCAAGCTGTAGACAATTGAACATCCCTTTACAGAAGGGTCGCAGGGAGGAGACAAGCCAGTCAGGGTGCAGTATAGCACTGATAGAACATGCAACTTGCCTCGAGTTTTTTAATATCCCCCTCCACTATCATGACCCCAATTCTACCTTACAAATATGGCTATACACGGGTACAGATAAGATCTGGAAAGACAGGGAATCCAGGACAGATAAACCCCTCAGTACCAATATTGAGAGTAGCCATACCAGGAGGGGAAGAGGAAGGTTGGGGGAGAAAGGGGAAACCTATCACAATGGTCTACCTATAATCCCCCTCAGTGGGATGGACAACAGAAAAGTGGGTGAAGGAAGACATTGGTCAGTGTAAGACATGAAAAAATAGTAATAATTTATCAATTATCAAGGGCTCATGAGGGAGAGAGGGTGGAGGAGGTAGGGGGAAATATGCAAAGCGGATGCCAAGAGCGCAAGTAGAAAGCAAATGCTTTGAGAATGATGATGGCAACATCTGCACAAATGTGCTTGACACCATGGATGGAGGGAGGGATTGTGGTAAGAGTTGTACAAGCCCCCAATAAAATGATTAAACCATCAAAAGAGATTAACACCATGACTGCTGATCGGTGGATATGGGTTTCCCTGTGAGCCTGTCACTCTTCTGCACATCCCATTCCTAAATGGCTGAGTTTCTAATGTCTGAATCTACAGATACATAGAGAAATGAGCTCCCGCCATCATCTTCTTCTGTACAAGAGGCCCTGCCTCAAGTGCATGTTACCGAGGAGTGTGCTCTGTGCTACCACTAACCTGGACATGGCTGATTAGGGCAGTGCTGATGTCTGAGCCAGAGTTAGCGATAGAGGCTACCCACTTGAAAACTGAATTCTACCTAAATGCGGGGTTTTATGCGGGAGAACAAAAACCAAACAAAACTCACTGCCATCAAGTCAATGTCTCCTCAAGGCCATCTGCAAGACAGAGCAGAACTCTCCCTAGGATTTCCAAGGGTACAAATCTTTACGGGAACAGCCTGTTTCGTCTTTCTCTCTTGGGGTAGCTGGCAGATTCGAACTGCTGACCTTGAAGTTAGCAGCCCAAGGGAGTTTAAGTGTGAGGGAGAGAGAAAAGCGTTCAAAGCATACACAGACGAGTGACTGGAAAGAAAGAAGTCTGGGGTAAAAGCTGCAAAAGGAAATATATCAAGAGTCAACAGGATTCCAAGCAACTGAATATCTACATGGAGAAAGAAACCCTTCAGGCCTGCCTTTCACCATGCCCCCAGATCTACTCAGGGCTGATTGTGAATGTAAATATGAATTTGAAAACAATAAAAGCATTTGTAAGATGGCATGGAATAATATTTTCGTTTTGAAAAGTGCAGGTTTCTTAAACACAACAATAGCATTTAGATTTCATTGAAAGGCGCCATTAAGCGAATGACCATCCAAAGAGTGAGAGAAAATAATTGCAATGAATATATATATATATTTGAACTCTGGCAATCCTATAGAAAAATAAAAGGTAACTAAAGTTTTAAATTGTTTTAAAAAGAAACTTGAGTAAGGTGATTCACAAACAAAAAACAAACAATGGCCAAATGAGAAACATCTAATGGTTCAACCTCATTCTTCATGGGAAACACAGATGAGCTATACGTATACCAATATACTCACCAGTAGAACAAACTGATTTCTTAAACTGATTAAGTCCAAAATTTGACATGTTAGGGACCAACTGGAACTCTCACACACTTGAGATGAAAATGTAAATGGATTCATCTCTTTTGAAAATTGTTATAAAGCCCTACCTACAAAAGCTGGTCCAAATGTATAGGCTATGAGCACACAATTCCACTCCTAGAAACATCCAACGGAAATGCATACGCCTGCATATGTTCATAGCTGCACTCTTCAGAATAATAAAAATCACACACAATCCTTGCGCCCAGCAACACTAGGATGGATACATCAACCTTATTAGAATCAAGACATCCCACGTAGCAATGAAATAAGCAAACCCCAGGTAAATATGCCAATATGAATGAGTCCATAAGCATAATTCTGAGGAAAATAAGCCAGACAGATGAAAAATAGTACAGACTGCTTGATTCCCTTTACATTAAGTTAAAAAACATGGAAACTAATTCATGCTTATAGAAACCAGAGGAGTGACAACTTCTGGTGGGTAATGACTGAGTAGGGCAGGAGGAGACCCACGGCTTCTAGTCCTGTTGCTTGACCTACTGGTTGGTGGGCGTTCTCATCTTTAAAACTTCATCAGGCAGGACTCTCACGAGTTGTGTACTTTTCTGCATGCATCTTAGGACCTAAATATGGGAGTCAGAGTATGGTGCTACTTTTGTGGAAAACCTCCAACTGAGAAGTTTCAAAAGCCATCAACCTATTTATTAGTAACAGAGCCCCAAGTTATGTATAATAGCTTTACCCCTTGCACACAGAATAAAGGAGATGCACAATGATCACAGATTTCTTTATTGGCAAACATGGAACAAGAGGCTGCGAGAAGCCAGCCGGCTTTGATGCGTGTGCCTATGATGACATTGCAGAGACATTAAATCTGACATTCGAGTTTCTAAACAAACACTATGAGCAGAATCCATGTGGTAAAGACATTCCAGAGATTCAGAACAGACACGGGCCGCAGAGACACGGTGTGCAGCTCAGCCACAGGATGACAGGCTCCCAGGGCGGCTTTGTTCAGAACTACGGCCAATCTTGTCTCTGAAGGGTCCCTGTGCGTCTTCCCTTCCCTTACAACCAGTGCCCATCACCTGAAGAGACGCAGGCAGGCCTTCCGCACTCTTAAAGAACTCGCTAAAACAGCAGCGAGTAGAGCACGAAGGAAGAGTACCCTGAATCAGAATGGAGACCTGTAATGGCTCGATCTGGACCTGTCATTTAGACCAGCATCGTGGGTCCTTCTGAGTCTGTCCTCTCGCCTCTCTCATGTGAGCCGTGCTAACTTGGACCACCATTTTGAACAGGGAGTAAGTTGTGTTCCTCTGCAGTCAGGTGATCACAAAGGGGCTTATACTCACATTCACTGTGGCTCTGGGCCTCTGCCTGGTGAAATACCAGGTGTAAATAGCCTTGATTCCCACCAGAGAGAATGCCATCTATGTCCAGCCTTTATATGTGCAACATACTTCCCTGAAAATGTGCCCTCTTATATTAATATATGTCATATTATTTCATAGTTCAATCACATGGAGCAGAATTGTACAATTGCTACCATGGACACCTTGACATTGTCTTCCCTTCACACACACACACCCCCACCTCCACCACTGAATCCCTCTCCCCACAAAACTCTTATGCTACTTGCTGTCTCTATAGGTGCATCAATCCTGGGTTTCATATATTGAAAACAGAAAAACGTAACACAACTACAAGAGGGTGGTCTCCAATGACTTCAACAACTTCAGATTCCGTAATAGATAATGCTGTTATCAAACCAGTCCATTCCACTTGTCCTTTCACCCCTGAAGTCAACAGCCTTGCCTTATTTCATTAGCTCCTTTTTTCTTCCCTTTATTTTCTTCCCTATTTCCTCCCTACATCAAGCCAAAGTTTTCTCTGCGTGTTTCATGCCCACACTTTACTCATTTCCTAACACCATTAATGTTTACAGGGTCTGCCTCTAATCAAATACTTGAAGGTGATATTTTCACAAAGATGGGTTCAATGCCACCTAGCTGTTTTCCCTTTTTATTTGCCTATGGGTAGCTCCCAACTTATGAGAGGGTTTGACTCAGACAACTGTATGGTAAGTCAGGTTCTGATGTAAGCTGAATAATTCTTCTATTAATTTATTTATTTCTAGTGTTCATAGTTATTGTCTCTTATTATCATTATCTTTATAAATCTGATCTATGAACATCTGCAAGTGGATATCTGAAAATGATATCAGCAAATTTCTCACTGCAATATGTATCGCAATTTACTAACAATAAGATGTTAGTAAAAAATGAAACAGTCATAAGTGAAGTTTTTATTTCTAAGTACAATAAAGTTGAGGATGCATTTAAATGTACACTAATAGATATATTATTACATGTAGTTGATTAGATGTATTCTAGAAGAACGATCATAGGTAATGTATAGATACTAATAGTAGTTCTTACTAGTATAGGTCGATTGTAAGAGGTGTAAGAATAGCATCTGGCTCATGTCTTTTCATAATTCCTGCCGAATGATACACAATGACTTACCCACAATGAGTAATCAGTAAATTATGAAGTTAAAGAGATAAGACATTTATGCAAAGAATAAACAGATGGCTGAGCTTGCATCATTTCCAACATAAGCCTCTGGCCTTCCACCGAAAGGTCCTGCTAAGTCAGGAGTTAACACTTAGCTGCTAAGCAAAAGTTCAGCAGTTTGAATCCACCAACCTTTCTGGGGGAGAAAGCTATGCAGTCTGCTCCTCTAAAGATGTACAGTCTTGGGAGGCCAAAGAGGCAGTTCTACTCTATCCTAAAGGGTCACTACACATCAACATCAGCTCAACGGAATGGGATTTTACTTTTTTTTTTCATTATAGACTATTATCAGTCATTTTACAAAGGAAACACAATTTTTAGCCAAAAGAACATCAATAAAAATCCTTTTTCTAATGGCCAACTCTGTACTTCTCAGAAACTCTCTGGAGTAAGCTTGTTCCATACTGGTCTAAAACTCTGTGAAGGGTTGTGTTCATTTAAAAGGTATTCCAAGGAGAGTGACTCACCTGAGCTAACGTCTCTGTAATGCACCTTACTTTCTGGACTTACTGGAGCCAATGATTGATAACTGCCTATCTTTTAAAGGGCTGGCCACTGTGATGATGATGGAGAATTGAGCATCGTTTCTTTCACAAGGTTGCCACGACTCAGAGATGACTGGATGTCAATCAACAGGAACAGCGATAAAAAGAGGTCAGAATTAGGGCAAATATAAGAGAGGTACAGTCTCACAGTTCCTGTGTTCAGACAGCAAAGAACTTCAATGATGTGGCCTGTCTTGGAATGTCATGAATGTCCTTATTATTAGGATTATAATTCAGGCAGCTACCACAGATTGAGTATATATTGTGCACTAGACCCTGAACTAAGTGGGCATTTCCTATTTGTTGTTTCCAGTTATTAAAATAAAATAATATATTATAAATTATATACAATATATATTATTATAATGCAACTTCACAGGTGAGACAATTAAAACACACAAAGGTTGAGTGGTGACAGAGCAGGTAACTAGTTGGTGTTCAAGCAAAGGCCAGTGATTGGTTTTAGAGAAGAAATTGCTTGCGTTGGTGTGCCAGACCTCTGCTAGTCCGCAGCTCCATCTGGCTATGAAAACCTAGGTTTGTTCTGAGGACAGAACGCACCTCTGAAAGTAAACGAACTGCAAAGAGAACTAGAATGGCAATGCTGCCGGGCACCCTGTGTTAGGTGGGCTCAGGCTAGAGAGAAGCAGTGCTCTTTAAGAAAGGCACCGCCCGGGGCAGGAGAGAGGGGAGCAGAGCCCCTTCTCTAATCTCTGTGAAGCCGGGATTGCTTTGCTCTACTTGGCAAAGCAGAGCAATAAGAACACAAAGAACTCAGGGGAGGGGGGCTGCGCAAAGGGGGATTGAAAGTAGAAAAATATACTGAAGCAACGAAGGCATTGGTTTGTAAGAACAAACTGGATGAGCTGAATGTGGCTAAGAAGTGATCAGCCCAACTGCATATGTACGCTGCAGAAATACCTGTTGACTGACTGGCTGTCCACTCCAGTCAGCTTTACAAACACCAAAGGATAAAATAGAATAAAAAATTAAGAAAGAGTTTGTAATGTTTTTGTGTTTTAAGGACAAGGTCTGTCTTTTTGTGGGCAATTCAGTATTTATTGAAACCGAGTGGTCCTTTGTGCCAGGGAAAGCGGAAGCTGGACCTCATTCTACTTAAGAAAATCCCACTGAAAGAAGTGAATTAGACTGAAGGGAGCATCCAAATTGGCCACTTTGTCAAAGGAAGAGGATTGGGTTTGTTCTTCCTAGTACTTACTATCATAAAAGTAATAAACACTCATTTTAAAACTTCAGAATGTATTATCAAGGACATGGAATAAACTGCAAATCCACCACCATCTTCATGTTTCCCCTTCTATTCGTTCTTCCAGAATGCTCCCTCGAAGCAAGGATGATGAGACTGACTTCATCTCACGCACTTCAGACATGTTGGCAGGAGAGACCAGTACCTGGGCAAGAACATCATGTTTGGTAAAGTAGAGGGGAAGCGAGAGAGAGGATTGACACCATGGCCGGAACAACAGGCGCAAGCCCAGGAGCAATTGTGAGGAGAGCAGAGGACTGGGAAGTGTTTCAGTCTGTGGTGCATAAGGTCATCATGGGTCAAAACCAACTGGATAGCCCCTAACAACAACAATAACATTCTTCAATAAAGGGAAAGTTTTTCAGTTGTTATTGTTTTTAAATAGCATTCTAATGTGTAAAGTTTTTCACATCCTGCATTAACATACAATGAGTATTTTTGGAGATCTTGTCACCAGGAGGCTTCAAACATTTTGTAGAAAGATTCCATTATCTTTTAATTCCATCTACCCACAAACTTTTTAAGGCCTTCCTCTTATATTGTCTTAAAGCACCATTTCAAAAGAGATTTTATATTTTAAAAGTTTTAGACATAGAGAAAAAACTGAGAAGGGTCCTACATCAGTTTCCCCTATTACTAATATCTGACATTAATATAGTCCTATGCCAAGAAATGAGGAAGACCGCTACCTGCCCAATCAAGTGGAAGAAATACATATTCATACTAACTCCAAAGAGAAGTGATTCAACAGTATGTGGAAAGTATTCAACAATAATCATTACTGTCACATGCAAGGAAAATTTTCTTAAAGGTAATTCAAAAACAGTAGTGACGGGGAGCTTCTAGAAATCAGGCCAGATTCAGAAGAGGATATGTCATGAGAGATAGCATTACGAATGTCAGGTGGATCTTGGCTGGAAGGAGACAATACCATAAAGATGCTTACTTGTGTTTTAAAAACGATGCAAAGGCTTTCAATTGTGTGGATCATAGCATGGAGGAGAATGGGAAGTCCAGAACACTTCATTGTGCTCATGTGCAACATGCACATGAACCAAGAGGCAGTCTTATGAACACAACTAAGGAATACTGCCTAGTTGAAACCCAGGAAAAGTGTGTGTCAGAGTTGTATCCTTTCACCATCATTTTTCCATCTGTGTGCTGAGCAAGAAGCTGAACTTTATGAAGGGGAACATAACGTAAAGATCAGGGAAAGCCATATGCAAATGGCACAACCTTGTTTGCTGAAAATGAAGAGGATTTGACGCACTTATTGTTGGAGGCCAAAGATGTCCATCTTCAGATAGGTTAAAACTCAGTGTAAAGGAAACCAAAGTCCACACAAAGGGACCAATAGAAAGCAACAAGATAAAAAGAGAAAATATTATGAGGAGATGAGCCAGTCAGGGTGCAGTGTAGCAACAATGAACACACAACTTTCCTCTAGTTCTTAAAGGCTTCCTCCCAACACCCCCCCACCCCCACTATCATGATCCCTGTTCTACCTTACAAATCTGGCTAGACCAGAGGATGTACACTGGTACAGATAGGAACTAGAAGCACAGGGAATCCAGGATGGATGATCCCTTCAGGACCAGTGGTGAGAGTGGTGATACTAGGAGGGAGGGTTCAGTAGAGAGGGGGAACCGATTACAGGGATCTACATATAACCTCCTCCCTGGGGAATGGACAACAGAAAAGTGGGTGAAAGGAGACATTGGACAGTGTAAGATATGACAAAATAATAATTTATAAATTATCAAGGGTTCATGGGGGGGGCGGGGAGGGAGGGGGAAAAATAAGGAGCTGATGCCAGGGGTTTATGTGGAGAGCAAATGTTTTGAGAATAATGAGGGCAACGAATGTACAAATGTGCTTTACATAATTGATGTATGTATGGATTGTGATAAGAGTTATATGAGCCCCCAATAAAATGATTAAAAAATACCCCACATACTAAACATTAAAAAAAAAATGACATTAAAGTTGTTAAGGATTTCATTTTACTGGAACCCACACTCAACACTCATTAAACCAATAGTCAAGAAATCAATAATGCATTGCACTGGGTAAATCTACCACAGAGGACTTGGCAGTTAAAACCTAGTAATCCTCCATGATATGAACTAACACAGTGTCATTGTTTCCATAATGATATCTGCTATGAGTAGCCAATCAGCTGTGAGAAGTATAGGATGGAATATATCAGCCTTACTCAGATTACAGTCCTGATGTCATCGATTGAAAGAAGTTTCCAGGAGGTGTTGCCTGCTTCCAATGTCAATGGGTGATGTAGAAAAGTTTGCTTGATTTTTGCTGACCTGAATCCTGCATCTGGTTTATTGACCTCTCCTTTTTTGACCTTGAGTCAATAGCCTGTCAGAATTGCCTGCTGATTGTGGGAGCTGTCAGCAACCTGCATATGGCCTGCCAATCTTGGATCTATTCATCTTCTGTAGCCAGTGTGACCTGTTTACCTTGGATTCATTTGTTTCTGTAGCCATCAGCCTGTGACCTTCCAGACGATTTTGAAACCATCAGCCATGAGACCCAAAAGAAGCCTCTAGCTTAGTATCTGACCCACGGACTTGGAGACTGGCTGTGCTTAAATGTGGCTGTTTCTAAAACTGTCTGAGCCATTTCCTTCATGTGTGTGTGTGTGTGTGTAAATCCACATCTAAGCTTTACAGGTTTTGTTTCTCGAGAAAACCCAGCATAAGACACACAATATTTACTTAAAGAGTGGGAAGTTATGCTCCTTGAAAACACTAATTATTACCAAATAGTTTAGTATGGTTTGTCCAAATATTTGTTTATATACTGTTTTCACAGCTTCACTGTTGAAAATAATGCTCCGTGAAGTAATAGGTTTAAACTTCTTTTTAACCATCTCTGATTAATTTGTTAGGGCAGATTCTGAAAGGATAAGTCAACATTCAGTACCATCGAGTGGATCAACTCAGAGTAACCCTGCAGGTCATCGTAGAACTACACAGTGGGTTTCGGAGACTGTCACTCTTTATGGGAAGAAAAAGACTCGTCTTCCTCCTAAAGAGCAGCTAGTGGCTTCAAACTGCTGACCTCGCCATTAGTAGCCAAACACATGACCAGTATGCCACCAGGGTTTCCTTCTGAAATAATAAACTGGTGTAAAGGGTCTGAACAATCTCCTTATCAAATATTTTAATATATTCATTACTGCAGTTTGTTTTAGAAAACACTGAAACAATCTGTGGACCCACAATTGTTCAATGACTCAATGGCAGTGTATTTGTGTTTCCGTGTTGGTTCTCATCTCACTAAATCATCACCAATACTATTAGTATTTTAAGTGCTTGCTGTCTCAAATAATAGTAGGCAAATTTTACTTTGAAAGTGTTTGTGAGCCAGTTTGAACACTTTAAGGAACTTTCTTTTTAATATTGTTTCAGGGAAGCAACTAAAACATTGTTATTATGTAGTATTCTCAAAAGAAATCGCTCAATCTGAATTGGTACTCCAGCGAAGATAAAATTGAAGGAGAAAATTGTATTTGCCCAAGAGCTGTAACTCTAGAGAGAAGATGATTTCAATTAGTTGCTGAAACAGATGCTTCATGCTAAAGAGCTCTGGTGGTACAGTGGTTAACTCTCAACTGCTAAGCAAAAGATCAGCAGTTTGAAGCTACCAAGCACCTTCCTAGGCGAAAGATGGGGCAGTGTTCTGCTGTACAGATTATAGCCTCGGGAAGCTTATGGGTAAATTCCATTCTATCCTGTGGGGTGGCTATTAGTCTGAATTGGCCTGCTGATTGTGGATTTGCTTTTGGTGCTCATGGGAGGGGAAAACCGTCAGTAGCACCCATCTCTTAGATGGGTTGTAATAGGACCTTTAAATATTTCACTAGATGTTTTTGCTTGGTTTGCTAAAGTCAAGAGATTTATTTTTAAATACCTTTTAGAGGAAAAGGTTGATCCATGCTCTTTTCTATTTCTCCATTATTTCAGGATTCTGAAATTTACCTGAGTAGTCAAAGAACTAGAAATAGAAGAAAATGAGACCCCAAATTGCCATATGCAATAAAGCGTTTCACTTTTTGCATTTATGACCGGAAGAATATAGACAAGCGTTCCTTCTCAGAAATTTACAAAACAAGCCCAAAAGAGGAGTTTTCTAAGTAACTTACAAATATGATACAGTCCTAATGGACAAGCTTGCAAATCCACTTGTTAAAGTCATTTCCCCTAGGACTGGCTGGCCCTTGAATTCAGCTTTATGGAAAAAGGCACAAAGCATCTGGAGTCATGAGAGCCGGTGCTCTGAATGGTCAAAAAGAGGGAAACCACTCCCTTGACCACACATACCACAGTTCTTCAAATAAATATGTCCTCTGGCTTGAGCCTTTTCTCCAAGCCCTCAAAGGGCCCTTTGGGGTGGAGAAATGGGTGGAAATGGAAGGTAAATCCTAGCAATGAGGTTTGGCGCGTCTTGGTTTTGTATTCCCAAAAGAAATAGCCACTCTCTTCTGTCTCACCTCCATCAGGACAGGGATTTAGATGTCATTGCTGTTACTACAAATGAGTCTCCCTCAGCTCATGGCAGCCCATGGGATGCTATACTAGCTTAAGAGCAAAGTCATTATAAAAGCAAATTACTTAAATAATCATCATTCAAAAACTAACAGTCTTTTGTTCTATAGTTTAGCTTGCTGGCACATCAACATCAATATCTAAATATAGCTAAAAACAGACTGCATTTAAACCATTGGGTTTAAATGTTTCCCACTTCAAAAACGATTTAAAAAAATAATTTTATTGGGGGCTCTTACATCTCTTATCACAGTCCATACATTCCTCTAGTGAGTCAAGCACATTTGCACATATGTCGCCATCATCATTTTCAAAGCATTCTCTTCCCATTTGAGCCCCTGATATCAGGTACCCATTTCATCCCTATCCCGCCCCCCCTCACAAACTCTTGATAAGTTATAGATTCTTTTTTCCATATCTTACATCATCCTCCTTCGCTCCTCACCCACTTTTTCGTTATTCATCCCCTGGGAGGGGATGCTATGTTGATCCTTGTGATCAGTTCCCTCCTTTTCCCCCAACCCTCCATGAATCTTCCTGGTATCTCTACTCTCTTTGTTGGCCCTGAGGGGTTTATCTATCCTGGATTCCCTGTGTTGCGGGTTCTTATCTGTAGCAGTGTGCATGTTCTGGTCTAATCCGATTTGTAAGGTAGAATTGAGATCATGATAGTGGGTCGAAGGAAGCATCAAAGAACTAGAGGAAAGTTGTGTGTTTCATTGGTGCTATATTGCACTCTGACTGGCTCACCTCTTCCCTGAGAGCCCTCTGTGAAGGGATGTCCAATTGTCTACAGATGGGAATTGGATCTCCACTCCATGCCCCCCACCCCATTCACCTTGGGTATGGTTTTATTCTGGGTCTTAGATGCCTGGTACCTGATCCTATCGACACCTCATGATCACACAGGCTGGTGTGCGTCTTCCATGTGGGCTTTGTTGCTTCTCAGCTATATGGACGCTTGTTTATATTCAAGCCTTTAAGATGTTTCGATAGCCGGGCACCAGCAGCTTTCTTCATCACATTTGCTTATGCACCCATTTTGTCTTCAGCGATCGTGTCAGGAAGGTAAGCATCACAGAATGTCGGATTGTTAGGACAAAGTGTTCTTGTGTTAAGGGGCACTAGGCCTAATGTCCATCTGCAACCTTAATTCTTAACATATTGATATGAGTACATAGTCCTAGTCCCTTCTCATTAGGTATATATTTACATATGTACATGCCTGTATTGTGGCCTCTATAAATGTCCTTTGCGTCTGGTTCTTTCCTCTATTTCTTTTTTACTTTCCTCTTGTCCCACCATCATGTTCAGCCTTCATTTGAGTTTAATAATTCCTTGCTGCTACATTGATGCCCTTGATTGAGCCCTACTAGGCATCCTATGACCATCCTTCCATTGATTTTAGTTCACTTGTTGTTCCCTTGTCCCTGGGTTAGTTCTCCCTCCCCTTCCTTTCTCCCACCTCCCCTTCTCCTGTATCCCTCAGGAACCATTGGTCACATTCTTTTCATCTCTGAATTATTTATCCCTCCTTTCTTAGCTAGATAGACATGCAGATACATTAATAAGCGCAAAAAACAGGCAAAGCCAAATGAAAGAACAAAGGAAGTCAAAACCAACAAAACAAAAATAACAGCAGAAAACAAACACAAAATAACAATAACAAAAAGAAAGCCACTGACAAAATGGAAAAGCCTATAAACGGTTCGAGGTCTGTTTATTGGCCTTTATGAGTGTTTTCCAGTGAAGTCTGATGGGGTGCCACACTCTGTCTCCCAAGTCTATTTTTGGTATTCCCTGGGGGGTTCATCAGTTTACTCCCCCTGGTGCTCTGCTGCATGCCCTCAGTGTCTCGCCCCAGCGTGATGGGGCCAGACCGTGCACTATCCCCACACCGTGTCTCCAGTGCTGTCCCCCACAGCGTCATGGTTCAGTGTGGGATGCTGTGTCCCATGGCGGATCCTCCGGTCCTCCTCATGCATTGTCTGTTCCGAGCAGGAACCTGGTCCTTGGGGCTTGATGGGCCAGGATGTCCTCTCTTCCCTCTCCATCTCTTTGCATTTCTCCGTGTGCTCTACTCCGATGACGTGCCCCTCTTCCCAGGCTGTAGTCCCTTCTTCTGAGGGGTCGGAGGTGGGAGGGATGTCCACACAGTTCAGATTGAGGCCAACTCCGCAGACCTCTCTGTTGGTTCCCTGGTACATTCCAGTCTGTCGTATTCGTGTCTTGGCACATCGGGTTGAAGCCTTGTCTTTCTTTCTCCCTCTCTTGTGGAGATATAAACAACACCCTCCCCTTAGGTGGATTAGTGCCCTGCTTGCCCCCTACCCATGTCTTTTTCTCTCTTTCTTTCCCCCTCTTATTTAGTTGGCTGCCGTATGTATCCCTGGATTGAGGTGGCCCCTGTCGTAGTTTCTCGCCCTCACCCCAGGGATGTAAGTATGTAGTAGCTTTTCCCCTATCCCCATTTTGTTTTGTGTTTTTAAGCTTACCTCAGTGGACTCATGTTGTATTTGTCCTTTTGTGCTTGACTTACTTCACTTTACATGATTTCCTCCAGACCTTTCCAGTGCTTCATGCATTCATAGATGCATTTTAGGGACCTGTAGTACTCTATTGTGTATGTTCCACAGTTTTTTTGATCCATCCATCTGTTGATGGAAATTTGGGTTGTTTCCAACTCCTTGCAATTGTGAACTGTGCCGCGACGAACATTGGAGCACAGATGTCTGGCTGTGGTTTGTTTCTTGCCTCTTCTGGGTATATGCCCAATAGGGGGATTGCTGGGTCATATGGTCGCTCAATTTCTATCTGTTTTAGATATCGCCAAATCGATTTCCATAATGGCTGTACATACCTACAGGTCCACCAGCAGTGAACAAGCACTCCTATCTCTCCACAGCCCCTCCAACACTTGTTACTTTCTGATTTTTTTAATTGGGGTATCTTTGAGGGTGTTAGGTGATATCTCATAGTTGTTCTAATTTGCATTTCTCTTATGGCTAATGATCAGGAGCATTTCCTCATATGTTTATTGGCCATTCAGATTTCTTCCCCTGTGAAACTTTTGTTCAGGTCCTTTGCCCACCTCCTCAGTGGGCAGTTAGTTTTTGTTCATATCGTAAGCTTACAAAGTACAGTAGATTTTAATAATAAGGCCTTTGTCTGATGTGTCATTGCTGTGCATGCTTTTCCAGTTTGTGGGTTCTCTTATTACTCTCTTGGTGAATTCTTTCAATGTACACAGATGTCTTATCTTCAGTATATCCCACTTGTCAATTTGTGACTCCTCTGCATTTGTATTCTTCTCTATTTCTGATAGAGAAGATAGAGATGTATTCCCTGTGCCAAGGTTCTCAGGTTTGTCCCAATTCCCTCATTAATGTCCCTAATAGTTTGGGGTTTTACCTCTAGGTCTCTGATCTACCTTGAGTTTATTCTTGTGCATGGAGTGAGTGAGGTAAGAGTCTTGTTTCATTTTTCTGCAGATAGATATCCATTTTTTCCAGACCACTTATTGAAGAGGGCATCTGCTTCCCATTTGATATTTTTGGGGCCCTTATCAAAAATCAGTTGCCTGTATGCCGATGTTCTTAATTCTGGGTGTTCAGTTCTATTCCATGGGTCTGAATATCTGTCACTATACCAGTACCACACTGCTTTGACCACTGTGTCCGTATAATGCATGCTAAAGTCAGGTAAAGCAAGCCTTCCCACACTGTCCTTCTTTTTGAGGAGATTTCTGCTAATTCTGGGCTTCTTCCCTCTACATATGAAGTTGGTTATCAATTTTTCCAATTCTTTGAAGAAGGATGGTGGTATTCCTCTCTGGATAGCATTAAACTTATAGAGTGTCTTGGGCAGAACTGACATCTCTACTATATTGAGTTTTCCAATCCACGAGAATGGGATATTCTTCCATTTGTTGAGGTCACTCTTAGTTTTTTGTAATAGTGTTCTGTAGTTTTCCTCGTACAAATCTTTTGGTTTTTTGTCAGGTATATTTCCGAGATATTTCAATTTGTGCTTGGCTATTGTAAAGGGTACTGCCTTTTTAATTGTCTCTTCGGTGATCTTGTCTGATGTGTATAGCAGTCTAATAGACTTCTGTTTATTGATCTTGTATCCTGCCATTCTGCCATATTCCTCTATCGCTTCCAACATTCCACTTGGGGAAATTTAGGGTATTTTCGATGTATAGAATCATATCGTCTGCGAATAATGATAATTTTGCCTCTTCCTTCCCCAGACGAATACATTTGATGTCTTTTCTTTGTCTTATGTTGTTAGCTAGGACCAGTATGATGTTAAATACGAGTGGGGATAAGAGTCATCCTTGTGTGGTCCCCTTTTCCAGTGGGATTTATTTCATCTTTTCTCCATTGATTACCACATTGGGTGTTGGTTTTTCATACATAGCTTATATAATATTGAGGAACTTTTCTTCTATTCCTATTTTCTTATGTGTCTTAAACAGAAATGCGTGTTGGATATTGTTATATGCTTTTTTCCGCATCTATCTTTATTATCATGTGGTTCTTATAATTTTTCCCGCCAATCTGACAAATCATATTAATGATCTTTCATATGTTGAACCATCCCTGCATCCCTGGTAGGAATCCCACGTGGTCATGGTGAATTGTTTTTTATATAATTTTGTATTCTATTGGCCAGTATTTTGTTAAGGATGTTTGCATCAATGTTCATTAGTTATACTGGTCTCTAGTTCTCAATTCTTGTGGGATCCTTGCCCACTTTATGCATAAGAGGTATACTAGCTTCATAGAAAGTTTGGGAGTTTTCCATCTTTTTCTCATGTTCTGGAAGAGTTTCTGTAGGATTGGTGTCAGTTCTTCCTTGAATGCTTGGTCGAATTCTCCTGTGAAGCCAGGTGGCCTGGGAGTCATTTGTCGGTAATCCCTTGATAACCTTGTCTATTTCTTCTACTGATATAGGTTTGTTGAGGTTCTTGACGTCCATCTGGGATAGTATAGGGAGGGATTGTTTTTGCAGTATGTGTCCATGTCTTCCAAGGTGTTGAACTTGTTAGAGTACAGGCCTTCATAGTACCGTGTAATTATCCTTTTGATTCCATTAGGGTCCGTTGTAATATCTCCTGTTACATCCCTCATCCTCACTATTGAAATCTGTTCCTTCCTTTCTTTGGTTAGGTTTGCCAGTATTCTGTCAATTCTGTTAATCCTTTCAAAGACCCAACATTTAGCTGCATTAATGTTTTCCATAGTTTTCTTGTTTTCCCTCTCCTGTATCTCAGGATTATTTCTTTCCTTTTGCTATTAGTATGATTGTTCTGTTGACTCTGCTCTAATTGGTATAAGTTTTGTGCCAGCATATCAACCACAAGTCTATCTTCCTTTTTCATGTGTGCATGTATTGCTATCAAACTTCCTCTGATAAATGACTTTGCTATATCCCAAAGGTTTTGGTCGTATTTTCATTCTCATTGGTTTCTACAAATTGATCTGGTCCAATACCCACTCCTTCTTCAATAGAATTATTAATCCTCCAATGTTTTCCCTTGTTCTCTTCATCATCCTTTTGTTGATTTACAGCCTTATGGCACAGTGGTCAGAGAGAGACACCGGTATAATATCTCTGTTCTTGAATTTACTCAGGTGTGACTTGTGTCCCAGCATGTGGTCTATCTTTGAATATGTGCCATGTGGGATTTAAAAGAATGTGAATCTTTTTTGCATTTGAGTGGAAAGCTCTGAAAATATCCATCAGGTCAAGTCGTCCAATTGTGCTGTTTAGATCTGTAGCCTCCTTATTGAGTTTATTTCCCTGTAATCTGTCTTTTTAAAAGAGTGGTGTATGAAACTCACCTACTATAATTGTTGAGCCAGTGATTTCTTCTTTTGTCTTTTGGAGAGTTTGATCTATGAATTTCGAGGGTCTCTCATTGGGTGCATATATATTTATTATGCTCACCGGTCTTTGGTCTACTGTTCCCTTGAGCATTATATAGTGCCCATCCTCATGTTATGGCTTGTACCTTGAGATCAATTTTGTCAGAGATTAAAATTGTTACCCCTGATTTATTTGCATTGCCAATTGCTTGGTATAATTTTCTCCAGCCTTTAATTCTCAACTGCTTTTCTCTGCAAGCTTGAGCTGTGTCTCCTGTACGCAGCATATCAATGGGTTATGTTTTCAGAGCCAGTGTGTTAGCCTCTGCCTTTTAATGCCTGAGTTCACTACATTTTTATTCTGTTATTACATTCATCTGTGGACTCTGTAAAGAGATAGTTGATCCCTGATTGCCTGAAAATGGGGCCAGTGGGGTTTAAGCCCTGCCCCAAGGTGTCAGGTTGGTGTGCCCTTTTAGTGCAGGGTCCCACTGGTGCTGGGTGGAGTTTCCCTAGTTGGCAAGATGACCGTAGAGCCCAGGCTGAGGCTTCCTCAGTCGTGTGCGGCCCTGCAGGGGGCTGTCACAGCTGCCTTGCGTGGCCTGCAGCGCTCCCACGGAGGGCAGGTTGGAGGTCCTCTGCTGTTTGTGTTGAGTTGATCTAGGCAGAGGGTAGGGCCCAAGCCAGCAGTGGTGTGTGAAAGGAAAGAGATGGAGGGAAGAGAGGAAAAGAAGAGAAACAAAACAAACGACTTTTGAGAACGACTGCAGTGGGAAAGATAGAAGGGAGAGAGAATGAAGAGAGAAGAAAAAGAGTAGTAAGTAAGGAGATAATTGAGCGTGATCTCCTGACCATAGGGCTGGAGGAGTTCCAACCCCTCAAGCTAGTGGGGTGGTGTGCCCACTTGGTGTAGGGTCCCTCCGATGCTGGGTGGAATTACCCTCAGAGGCAAGATCACAGCAGAGGCAGGGCAGCGGTTCCCACAGTGGTGTTGGGCACTGGAATTCACTGGTATGGGGGGGGGGGGTGTTCCCTCAGTCCCATGTAGGGCCCCTGGACAGGCAGGACCTCCCCAACTGTGTGTAGGATCACTGAAAGCGGACTGTCACTGCCCCCCCCCACCCCCCCACCCCCATGTTGTCCTAGCTTGTCCAAGGACCGCTGATTCCCTAATAGCTCAGAGGATTGTTTTAACCCCTAGCCAGCTGGAATTGAATTAAGTTACTCTGAAACTGAGGCTTGCTCCAAGGGGTCTTTGTTATGTAGATAGCCTCTGTGCTCTGCAGCATTCCTTAGCAAAGGCTCCCTTATTATGCTAATGTATGTTAAAGGACTCATTTTACCAGCTGTCTTGGAGTTAAACAATGAGCCTGAGATTTGCAGTTTTTACCGATAAAATATTTTCTCTCTCTTTTTTATATTGGGCTTATGGGGTGCCCTGATTTGGGGGCTGTTGCACTGACCCCCAGAGGGGGAGATCCAGATTATCAGAGAGGTTGTTTCCTTCTCAGCCAACTGGAACTGAATTCACCCCTGGACTATGACTACCTGCTGATTTTTCTGCCACACCTGACTCAGGTAAATTTCCTTACATCTTTTCAATTGCTCCAAATCTGTGACTACCCACCGACCCCCAAGCTATGAGCTCCAGGCAGCTAAGAGTGGGGAGCTCTGGTGTCGGGTCCTGTGACTAGCTTTCAGAGGTTCTCCTTGTGTCTGGGATTATGTCCCCTTTAGGTGTCAGCCTGGGGAAATCGCTAGTCACTTCCAAACTAGGGCGTAGGTAGCTCTTCAGCTGGAACCCATAAGCCCAGTCACGCCAAACCTATAGAAATTTCGTGTGCTCTTGGTGCGCTTTGTGAGTGGAAATTTTTTTTAAAGCAGTGTTCAGGACAGACCCTAGTACCCTCATTCTAATTTCAGGACTCAGTCTCCCAGTCTCCTTCACCTTACCTCCCAATTTCTGGTCTAGCAGCAGGAGCTTGGCTGGGTGAATCTAACTAGAATCATCTTCTTCTGTCCCACCCCCCCCACTTCAAATTTTATTTTATTTCACCGATGTATCAGTTAATACTGTAATGCTTTTAGTTTGTCAATATTGCAGGGAAGGGAAGCAAAATAGTAATTGTTTATAATCATTCACCCCAACATTTTTTATTGGGCAGTTCATGTAGAGCAGAGAAAGGGAATCTTTTTTCTGCCAAGAGCATTTGGATTTTTATAACCTCATCCATGGACTGTACTTCTCAAACAGTTAGTTGTGTAACTCACACCTAATGTAATGGCTGGAGCTTCTTTCCTTTGGTGATGCTTGCTGGTACTGATGACATTTCTGGCTTGATACAGCCAGTGGGCTGGACATTTGCCACCCTGATGTAGATAGAGTATAAGCTTCAGGAGGTCAAGGATGGTGACTGCCTTGTTCATCACTATAGATTGAGCCCACAGCACTTTGGACCTTGTTCTTTGAGTACGCAGCACTTAGGGATATATTCCCCCTCAAGACAACCATATGAGTTACAAGAGAAAACTACTCCCTAGGGTTTTCCGAGCTGCAGTCTTTAAGGAAAGGGTCCCTGAGTGGCACACATAGTTCAGTGCTTGACCAGTATCATAAACATTGGAGACCAGAGCCTAATCGGAGGCATCCTAGAAGAAAGGCCTGGAGATTTCAAAGGGGCAGCTTTGAAAGCCCTACGGAGTTCTACTTGGCCGACATGGGCTTGCTGGGAGTCAGGATCAACTCAACCACAGCAACCAGGACAACGTCCATATGGATACAGGTCACCAGACTTCTTTTTCAGGGCTCTGCCTTTTGGTGAGTAGCCAAGCACAGACAGTTTTCAAAACACAAAAACTGCTGAGTGCAGGTTGATCCTGTCTCAAAGCGACACCATGGGTCAAAGTAGAACTGCTCCACGGGGTTTCCAAGGCTGCAAACCTTTACAGAACCGACTCCTGTGGAGCAGGTGGTGCGGATTAATCACTCATCTTTTGGCTAGAGGCTGAACACTTAACCCACTGCACCACCATGGCAGGTTTTGTGCCACCCCCCACGGGCCACCCCCAGCTCTACAAATACTGGATGCATTTCTGGATAAACAACCCACTGTAGTTGGCCCTGTGCTAGGTGCTAGGGAGCAAAAGTTAGACTTGGGTTTCAAGTAGTTCAGAATCTGGAGGGGAAGGGATATGTCTTGAGCAAATATTCCAGGGTTGCCTCAGAAACCCTGTGAGCAAAAAATAAATTGCACAGCTCAGGAGAAGTGGATGCAGACCTGCATCTATCTATCGAGGCTAATGGGGTCCAATTTCCCCATTTTTCATAGGAGTATTCGTTTAGGAAAACCCAAAGAACCTTTCTAAAATTTGACGGCTGCGTGCATGAAAATGAGTCATCACGGACGCAAGAGCAGTTAATGACTTTTCTATCTCCTGAAGCATTTGGACAGCTTTTTGGAATCGGGGTCGGTGCAAGAAGCACTGGTCCGCAGGCAGAGACGTGTGTGTCTCTTGGACGGGAGTTTCAGAGCAAGGAATGTGGCTGCTGGCAGGAAGGAGCTGTGTAAGCACTTTGCTCGCCATTTTCAATCCTTCTGTTGCTCCGCGTTGCCCGGCAGCAGTTGGCTAGCTTTTATTAGCATTCACAAGCACTGGACTGTCTCCGGGCCACCGCAGCTGTGGAGCTCAGGGGATGCTGAGCAGTGAAACCTCCGCTGGTAGAGAAGCCCAGGTCTGTTCTGATGGGAGACAGGCTTCCCATCTGCAACTTGTTCTTAGCAACTTCTCTTCACTGCTACCCTCTAAAGAGAAGGCCCTGCTGGCGGTACAGAATGCCAGGTGTGGGATAGGGAGCGGATGGGGGTGGGGGCTGGGGGCAAGGGGGAGGAGCTGGAGGACCAGCAGGGGCTGGCCAGCAAGCTGTTCCCAGGGCAAGGGGCAACCAGGATGTGCCTTCCCTCCCATGGTCATCAAAGCACAAAAATCTAATTTAAAAGAAAAAGCATAGTTTGCCATTATTGTACTTCTGCCTGACAAATGCCCCCATAAATTTGCATGCCAGACATCTTCCAAAATAGATGGTGCTGCGCTTATTATGAATTCAGGGTTGTAATTGTAAGTTAAATTCTCTCTGTGCCACATCATTTGATGCCTTCAAAAACTGAATTTTGCCACAGCTTGCCAAATGAGCCTATTAGTCCCAAGCTCAGGAAGACTGAAAGGTCCCGTTTCCTAAGAACAGTGTATCGATTCTTCGTCCATCTTTGCTTACATAGGAGGTGACTGAAAATACCATGGCTTCTGTCAAGTGCCCTTCAGTCCACAAGGAGACATCTTGGTCTTTTGCAGCAGATATTGAAATATGATGTGAGTTTCCAGAAGAATAACTAAGTTTGTCCGGAAGAATTACAACCGGAATGCTCCTTCAAAGCGAAGATGGCAAGACTTCATCTCACGTACTTTCCCCACGCAATCAGGTGGGACTAGTCCCTGAAAAATGACATCATGCTTGATAAAGCAGGGGTCAGGGGAAAAGAGAAGACCCTTGACAAGAGGAATCGATGCCGTGGTTGCAGCAAGGAGTCCAAAGATTGCAGCAATTGTGAGGATGGCGGGGGACCTGGGAGTGTTGTACATGGAGTTGCTATGGGTTAGAAGTTACTCTTAGATGACTCCTAATAGTAACACCACCAATCAAAAGGGTGCAATAAGCAAGCAGAACCTATCAGGACAATGGCTGTATTTGAGTCCTTGCATGGCTTTTAACACCTGCTTCCCTGTTGGTAAAATTATCATCAGAGCATCTCAACAATCCTAGCAGAGACCTGCCGCAGGGGTTACTGCCACGGTGCCGACCCAGACAGTATCAAACGCTCCAGGACCACCCTCCTGTCGTTCCAACAAGTGTTGGCTTGAACACTGGTTATTCCAAACTCTTCTTGGGGAGGAAACGGACCCTACTAGTGAATGTAATTTATTGAGATACACTTATTAAATCTGAAACTGGACAAAGACAAAAAGATATTTCATTTGGTTGAGGAGGCCATCGCCTTAGACCATAACGGTGCCCACAATGTACAGAAATGTAGCCACTTCAATAGGACGTGGAGAATAAGGAAAGCCGTCAGAAAAGCAAGATTGGTGGCAGATTGATGGGTCACAATGGCAGGCAACACTACAGAATTGAGAAAGGGAGCATGATCGAGACCCATGCACTATTCTAGGTAGAAGCAATCACAAGATTGGCTCAGCACCCTGCAACCAGCGAAGTCAGGAGATGACTCATGATCCTAAAGACCCTGGTACCCCACATGCCATCAATGGCACACTCAGGCAAGTCCAGAAGCGATAGACCACCCCTCCCTGGTCTGGCAAGAGAGGTGGTCACAATTCACTTCCAAACACCCTCTGCCTGGGGGTAAAGTTATTCACCGCAGTGGTTAACGGTCAAAAAGAATTCAGTGGAGGTTGAATCTATAAGGAGACTAAAAAATGGCATTAGGGCTTTTGCTATAAATGGTTGCTTTCTGAAATCCTAGCTCTCCGAATTTCATCTCTACTGTAGAACTATTAGTCAGTAAATTAATTCACGGAGGTTCTGCTGCAGGATGAAAATGTGATGGCTGAAGAAATATAAAAAAAAATAAGAGCCAGAGTCAGGGCTAACCACATGGAGTCTGTAATGTGCACATGAAACAGTGTGCTAATTGCTTGGCAAGAGCAAACAGTGCACTGGAAATGTGACAAAAGAGAAGACATGTGGGCAACCTCAAGAACAAACTAAGCATCACAGGTCAAACGTTAGCGAGCCCTTCCATCGTAGAGGAGATCAGCAACATTGCATTGGTCTGTGTCACCCACTGCCGAGCCCCGGTGGCTTGGTGGTTATGCGTTGGGCTGCCAACTGCAAGGGCAGCAGTTCGAAGCTAAGTTACTCTGTGGAAGAAAGATGGGGCTTTCTACTCCCATAAAGAGATACAGTCTCTGAAACTCACAGAAGCAGTTCTTCTGTATCCTATAGGGTCATTATTAGTCGGCAGTGACTCGATGGCAGTGAGTCTGGAGTTTTTGCTGTTATGTCACTTATCTGTAATGACATGTTATCCAGCGTATCACGTAACATAGCCTCTGTTACTTCTAAGAAGAGAGAAACCACCCACGATGATGCTTCCTGGAATAGACAGCCGCTTCAGAAGATCTAAGTTTGGATCTTGTAACCAGTTTAGGCACCTATATTCCCTGGGTTCCCCAAACTGTTGATGTCTCCTCTTCCTGAGGGCTATATGGTGGTGTGTGTGTGTGTGTGTGTGTGTGTGTGTGTGTGTGTGTGTTGGTAAACACTTTTGCAGCAATGGCCATGGGGGCGCTATCTTTCCTTCTATTTACACTTCTTAAGCTGTGGACATAAAATAATAATAAAATGCCTATGCCTCCCTGTTTCTCTTGGTTCCTGTCATCTGCTATTTTACAAGTAAGTGAGGTTGCTTTGTTTTATGTGAAAGCGTACTTCACACATGCCCTAGTCCTGGTGCGATTCCTTTCATTAGAAGAGATGGGAGCGGAGGGGGGAGGTGACAAGGAGGAACAGAGAGCTGAAAGGAGACATGGCAGGTCCCTCTGTGATGTGAGCTCTTGCCACACACTCGGTTCAGCCTACTCTCCCCACTGCCATGGGAAAATGAAGACGAGAAAGAGTGGAAAAGGAGGAGAGGAGGTGGAAGAAGAGGCAAAGAGAAGAAGGAGAGAAAAGACAACTCACTTTGTTGTTGTTGTTGTTGTTGTTGTATGTGTGCTTTCACGGCGGGTGAGGGGGTGAATCAACTTTCTCTTTCAGACCAAAGCCACGGACTTTTATTCAGTGACCGGTGAGCACCACTAACTCTCCAGTTACTAGAAATAAGAAGTAAACTTCTTGTGTTGTCAGAAATGCCTTTAAGAAATAAGTTACACGTGTTCAAGTAGTCACCCAAGAGAACCTAGAGTTACCTGAACATGTCAGCGAGGACTGAAAATCCAACAGAGCCAGGTGCAGTGTGAATGCGGCCAGCAGAAGGCAAGGCACCCTGGGAATGTGTGTGGCCAAACTCACTGCCATGGAGGTGATGCCGGCTAATAGCAGCTCGATAGGACACGGTAGCGTTGCCCCTGTAAGTTTCTGAGACTGTAACTCTTTATGGGGGTAGAAAGCCCCATCTTTCTCCCACAAAGCAGCTAGTGGTTTCAAATGGCTCACCTGGCAGTTAGCAGCCCACTGCGTAAGCACTGCACCTCCAGGACTCCCCTAGGGCACACACAGTGGGCTCCAATTCTAATTTTGCAATGCATTTTCAACGGACCCACAACTTTACAAGTTATCAAAATAATTCCTCTTTGACATCAATAATAATTTTAAAGGTTTAATTGTGGGAAGCTACCTTCTAAGAGCAACCCACAAGTTATGGCAATAAAATTCTGCTCTGAGTGTCGGACAGCATGAAAAAATTCTAAAACTCAGCACAATGAATAGGCTTGTGCCACAAATCAGTGACTCTTCTAATAGTTGGATACAATGTTGCAAGTAATGCATATGCTACTTATTTCATACGTGGCACTGCAAAATTAGCCAGTCAGCACACTTTGTAAAACGCATAACATGAAACAGGGGCCTCTGGGAGATGGGCCTGAAGTAGAAACAGACCCTGTCCTTGATATCCAATGTGGAAATATTTTATTTGTGCCAACGAAGCATTTGCTCGGGAGGCAGCCCCAGAGCTGTCGCCCACCAGATAAAGTTGTCGTCTTGTCCCCACCTTGCATCTTCCCCGAAGGTGAGATCATTTAAAAAAAAAGAAATATGCAGAAAACATTTCAAATCTATTTGGAGGAGTTAATCATTGTTTCTCCCAGGTCCTCCTGGATTATTATTCCTTTTCTTTGCCTGTCCTTCGAAACGATCTCTGTTCTTCTAGAAATGTCTTATTAGTCAAAAGTTTCTGGTAGTGAGAGTGGCCCTAAAAAAGACCCTGGCCACTCACAAATGGCAGCAGAGAAGGCTCCTGGCAAGCCAAGAGTGCGGGAAGGGAGGAATACTGTCGGGGACACCGAGTGGGTGAGCTCTCACAGTGGCCTATGACCGGCGTGGTCTGTCGTTCGAAACTACCTGCCCCTCCTCCAGAGAAATCCTGGGCTTTCTAGTGCATGGACCGTTCCAGTCTCGGAAACCCACAGGAAGTCGCTTTCAGCTTTGACGCGAACCAGTGAGTTTGGTTTGGTGTTTCAGGAAGCTGCTGGTTTCCAGCTCAGGCCACCTGTGAGCAGATGCCTGCATGTCTCAGGCAGGGCTGCTCCGACGCAGTCCCAGCCCAGCGAGGGTCTGCCCAGCACCACAGGAGAGTCTAGCATCAGATTCTGGCTCACCAGGCCAGGGTTAGCTTCCTTATTTCCCTCAGAAAGACTAGTCCTATCGCAGTGGTGCTCAGAGAGGCCTCCTCAGGCTGCTGTTGGCTTGCCTTTCTTGCCATTGGACTAGGTATACAGGGACCAGCTACAGCGATAGCTGCTGGAGAGACAATGGGCATCTTCCTGCACCAGAGGTCCTGAGGCTTGGAAGTCAGATGTAACTGCAGCAGGGCTTGTCATCCAGCTGCTAAGGCACGTCCTGCTGTCGGTTCCCTGTGTTCCCTATGGAAGAGAAGGTAGCTTTGATCCTTGATGCTAGAATTGTTTGTTTCCCTTTAAATCCAATTTATTTCTTCAGTGGAATGTTATTATGCTCTTTAAGTTTATTATAATTTTACTGAGTTTGGGTTTTTTGGTGGTGGGGGGGTTATAATACAGTATAACTTTTATAATATAAAATGAAAGGCAAGATTTTTTTCCTTTTGCTTTGTTTTCAGGACAGCTTGTGTAAGTGACCAGATTTCTAACTAAACGGGTCATAGCTATAAAAGGAGATGATGCAACTAAGAGTTATTTCTTTTTATTGATTTGCTGACTGCTCATCGGTTATAAGAAATCAGCATGTTGTGCATACACGTATGCACACCGTTTGGAAGGCTAGAGTTTAGTCCCACAACACTGTGCTTTTTACCGACAGACTGGCCCCTGATTGCTGTAAAGAGAAGGTCTCGCCTACGCCTCAGGTATTGCGTCCGTGTTGCCGGTGTCCTTTGCTACCATTCTGTGGCTGTAAATTCCAGAGAAAATCGGCAAGGCGACTGAACATCACTGTGGTTTTGTTAGACTGCAGTTCCTGACCTTGAGAAATACGAGCCATCTCTTCTGGATGAGAGAAAATGCCAAATGGAACCCTCTCCTCCATCCGGTCAGACTGTGGGTGCAATGATTGTACCATTTGTGTTTCACGAAAATAAAATAAAATAAAAGTGACACAAAGCCTTTCTCAAAATGTGACTGCCCCTTTCCATTTTACTCTTGTGCACGTCTTTTAAAGCTCACTTAGAAACACTCACCGAGACCATTAACCCCTGCTGTCCCGGCCCTTGTTTCAATCATCCAGCTGAAGCCGGGAAAGGTCTTTACAGATGATGACATTCTTAAAGGGTTAAAAAGCAGGCAATGTCTGAAGAAAATCCGCTTAAATATGCTGTACAACAAAACATGTCATTGCCGGTATTGGAGTTAGGCTGTGATAATGAATTTCAGACTCAAATATTTTATTTGATTGTTACCGAGGGGGTGGGGGGGAGAAAGCACGTGAGGAGGCCAGGGTTGGCTTTCAGTGTTCAGCAAGTATTTGGTTGCATTTCATTACCAGAGGCCAATTGTCCGAGGAACTGTTTCCACGCCCCCAAATCCTGATATGGCAAAAGGAGTGGAGAAGGGCCGGTAGGAACCCAGATGCCTTATGAGGATGAATATTTAAAAGAGGAAGGATTAGCGGTGGCAGTCATAGTTAAATCATTTTTGAAGGAAATGCAGGGTGACTCAGTGGCCAAGGGCAGGCTTCATAAATCACGTCCATCTGAGGCTAAAGCATGGGGGGGGGGGGTTGCTTGCTTCAAGTATAGCAATCGTCCTTTCCAAGAGAATATGGAAATTTCTTTGGAGGGCCGTAGGAGTTCTTCATTCGATCATTAAGCAAGTCAATAATGTTGAACAGTCAAACTGGAAGAAACTGTGCTAGTAATCCACTTCTTCCAACGTGTTTATTTATCATCGTTGTTCATCACCACACGTCTGAGGGGTTATTTGCTTTTTTTTCCTTTTTCCTTTTTTTAAATTGGGTTGAGATAGGACGCCTCCACTAAAAGCCGCACAATATGCAAACGCTATAAGCCTAAGAGAAAGATGCACATATTGCTGATAAAGAATTACACTGGAAGTGAAAGGCTGACCCACAGTCAGGAAATGTTAATCATTTTCACACCAAAGTGAGTGTAACGTTTCTATAGGGAAATTACTTCAATCTGGTCAGTGCAAGGAGCAGTTTGTATAATCGGATTGCAAATAAGGTTTGATCACATTCCAGCTTAATCTACTCTCTGAGCACCATTTACAGCACTAAATCAAACCCAGGGAAGCTGCTGGCCCGCTTCACAGTCATTACACCCAAGGGGCAGGGACTCGGTCATAAACAGCAAATAAATTGAAGCACTGACTTGCCTGCTATGGGGCATTTCTAATTATCCTCTGGTTTAGCTAGAAATTGTCATGCTCTCATCGCAGCCTATTTTAACTGCCACTGAATCAGAGCGATACTTAGAGGCTGAATTAATTGAGACTATGAGGAAATGCAGAGTCTCCCTCCCTCCGTGCCCCCCACCCAGTGATTTACCCATAGGCATTTAAGAGGACCTGAGAAGACTATGCGTACCACAGCCATCTGTTTCTCCCTTCTTGTGAGGGACTCTGAAGAGTCATGTCACAACAACATGCCTTGTTTGTTTCAATGATGGCCTGAGGTCCCACCAGAATGGACAAGACTAACAAAAAGAACTTGGACATCTTCCCAGATGTGCTGGGTGCCTGGTGCCATTCCGGAGCTCACAGGCAAGAAGTGTTCCCCAGGTGCAGCATGGAAGGATAGACCTTAATTGAGTCAGATGAAGTGACTTGGGCAATGGGGCCCAGAAGTACCCTTCAGAGGCCCCTCCACCATCGCCTAATAGAAGCTGGATGTTACGGAAGTAGAAGCAGAAAGGCTGTGGTCCAGAAGAGTTCGTGAGAACGGACAAGGTCGTGGTCCTGCTTCCTGCCTCCTAGGAAACTTACTTGCTTAGCTAAACTCAATGTGGAGGCACAAACTGAGAAGAGATTCCTATCCTAGGAAAACCCCCAACCACACAAGTCACTTTCCAGTCATGGGGACTCCACAGGGGACATGTGTTGTCAGTGGCTGTGACCTCTTAGGGAGAAATGGCCAGGCCTTTCTTCCCAGGTGCCTTAGGGTGGGTTCCAACCATCAACTTTCATACGAGTAGCTGAGCACTTAACCATTGCACTACCCATCCTACAATTCGTCTAAAATGAAGATATGGCATCGTAATCACTCATGTACGCTGATCCTGGTGCTATGACTTTAAGATAAATTTGAACAAAAGGAATGTTTTGAGCACCCAGCTAACAAGGAGGCTTAGACACGTGAAGGTTATATTCCTGGATGGGAGATGACCAATCCCTTTTTGAACTTAGCTTTTCAAGTGAGATACAAGGTATGACCTCATCAGGAGGGCCCAAGATCTTAAACTCTGGGAGGAATTCAGCAACTCAAGCAGGTTATAATGGCACACTGGTTACAAGTTGGGTTGATAACTGCAAGGTCTCAAACTCATGGCCATCGAGTCAAAGTTGACTCATAGCAACATTACTGTGGGTTTGTGAGATTGTAACTGTTGATAAGAGCAGAAAGCCATCTTGTCTTTCTCCTGCAGAGCAGTGGGTGGTTTTGAACTGCTGACCATGCACATTGCAGCCCAATTCAAAACCACTACACCCATCATGGTTCCTACTGCAAGGTCAGAAGTTCGCAATCACCAGCCACTCCTCAGGAGTTAGGTGAGGCTTTCTACTCCTGTAAAAAGGTTCACTCTCAGAAACCCACAGCGGCAATTCTACCCCATCTTAGAGTGTGGTTAGGAGTCAGAATCCACTCGGTGGCAGTGAATTTGCTGACTGCCAACTATCCACTCTACAAACTAACCTCTATTTGCTTGCCTGACTTTAAAATACACCTGTTAAAGACTTTTGCTTATTTGTTTGTTTATTTGGCAGAGGTGGTGAAAGGGAGCTACCCTCGAGATCTTAGATCAAGGGTGGTAAAATTCATTTCTCTGTGAAGCTCTCTAGCTTCCCTCCATAGCAGACAGTACAGGCCCCTACTGGAGCCTACCCTGCCCAACCATCAGAGCACTGGTACCTCCAGCTGGCCCAAAGGAGGGTATAACTTGAGACTAGAAGACATTTCTCTTCCACCAGCCATTCAAACCAGGGCAGGCTTTCCACAATCATCTTGCTTTACCACATTTTCTGATGCTGATGGAATTCAAAACACCTTTCATTATGCTTGTGAATTGGCCAAAGTGAGAAAATGCCAAGAGTATGGAGATGTTGTTGTCTACTGCTTCTAATGGAGCAGACATTCTCCATGACTGTCTGAAAGCAACGCACCCAGTTCTCTTTGGGAACTTGGAGAAGCATCTGGAACTCCCAGGAATGCTTATTTCCAAGCTTTCTCTCGCCTGCCTTTTCAGCAAGACTTAGGAGAATTATCATGGGAAGGAGAGTTCACTACTAAAGTGTCAGTAACAATGAGCCATCTGCTATCTGTTCATTCTCTATATGGTTGAAACCCACAGAGAGCAAGGGAAGAGGGGCCTCCACATTATAGAAGGTCCCTCACAGGCCTTTTTCCTGGAGTCTAGCTCCACGGTGAGGCAAGCCCCCACCTCTGGGGGCTGTTACAGTGGCTCTTGGTCACCCCAAAAACATTCTTGCAGATATGGGGAAGAAGTGAAGGCAGGGGTGGATTACCCAGTTCGCACGGTAAGCAGTGGCCATTTGCTGTCTTATGAAACGTTCATGAATCTTTGATGTGGTGATAAACATGAAACTGTTTATCACGGACTGTAAATTGAAAAAGTGACTCTGATTCTGTGGGGTGGGGTTGGGAGAGAGACAGATGCCAGCCATACCTAGAAGTGGAATCTATGGATGTGGAGATTATTAATTTTTAATTTCAAATTATTAATTTCATATTAGCAACTAAGCACAAATAAACCTGTGCTTATCTTGCTTGTTGGATGGCCCTATATTGATCCAAAGATTCAGGGTGCAGGAACATCCTCCTACCACATTTTTTATAAAGAATGCAGAAATTAAAGTTCCTCTCGTGGTGCCAGGGAGCTGGCTTCAATTTAATAAAATTAGGGTAATTTGGACTTAGAAAACCAAGTCCAAGTGGTACTGTCAGAGCTCTAGTGGTATCATAGTTACATATTGAGGTTTTGACCCCAAAATCAGCAGTTCAAAGCCATCCGCTACTCCGTGGGAGAAATATGAAGCTTCCTACTCCCATAAAGAATTACAATCTTGGAAACACACTGGGGGAGTTCTGCTCTGTCCCATAGGGTCAGTATTTACTTGATGGCGGTGAGTATGGTTTGGGGGCGCTGTCAGGTAAGTGCTAGACTGATCAGAAGTTCAAACACACCAGCCACTTTGAGGGAGAATGATGAGAATTCTGCTGCCATAAGGATTTATGTCATAAGCTTTGGAAATGCTCTGTAGAGTCGCTATGATTCAGAGTCCACTTGATGGCAAGGGCTAGTTTTTGGACTAAGAAAGGAGTCCTTCAGTTAAAGGTGGGTGGTTTGGACACACCCAGAGCCACCTTTAAAAAAAAGGTATAAGACTGAAATTTCACAATCTTGAAAGACACAGGAATCAGATTTATTATAACCATGGAAAGAGACAATGGAGAAACTTAATATCATCAGTCAGAACTAGGCCACAGCCTAACTGAAGAATAGACCACCAGTATCATCTATGAAAATTCAAGATGAAGCTGAAAAATATATAATTGAGTCCATGTGTGTTAGACAGGGTTCTCTAGAGAGATAAAACCAGATTGCTGATAATTTTATATATTTATTTATAAAGATAGTTAGAGATATATAACACAAGAAATGAACTGTTAAATTATATACAGATATATATAGATATACAATACAAGAAATGAACAGTTAAATTATAAAGCAGTACAAATGGCTCAGTGCAACTCACTCCCGTGAGAGAGTTGTGAGACACTAGCAGTCCTTCAAGTCTAGTCTGCTGCCAGGCCTTCCTCTATATAGAGAGAGAGCTAGGCTATCTCAGCACAGCAACCAACTGCAAGGCAGGTCACCAATTGTCAGCCAGGTCACCGACCGTCAGTCCCCAGCTCCAGAGATGTCTTAAAGGGACCTCAACTTAAAGCAACACAGTCCACAGGCTAGACGTCCCACAGGTATTGCAGCCTGTAAATTGAGGCACAGAACAAGCAAGGCAGCCGCACACTGGTCTGATGATCAAAGAGCGAGAGACAAGAAAGGCGAGGCTCACCAAGCCATTTATCTCTCTGCCCTTCAGTTAATCCCACTTGTGTTTATCGGCCAGGCTGGCACAATAAACTATCTCACCATGGGAACCAAAGTTTGACCTGAGCATCTCCCACCTGTACTTGGAGAGCATCTTAAAAATAGATTAGACATATACTACATTACTGATTGAAGACCAGACAAGTGGTAGGGTGACAGTAAGAACAGCATACATAAAGAGAGCAAAGTGTAATTAAAGAGACATGAATGAAAGAAAAGAACAAAGTGGATGTCAGAAAAAACTCTGAAGCTTGCTTTTGAACCTAGTTTATCTAAAGCAAAAGGGAAAAATGATGAAGTAAAAGAGATCATCTTGAGCTTTAAAGGAGAGCCCAAGAAGACAAAGTCATATAAAAACCAGTGTGTCAACTAAGACCTGCAATTAGAAAAGAAATAAATGAATGAACAAATAAGTGAAAACATTCACAGGGTATCTTAGGTAGAAAGAACTGCAGGAAAAATTCAAGGCTTAAGTTACAATATTTAAGGATTCTATGGGCAAAATATTGAACAATGAAGGAAGCATCAAAAGACAATGGAAGGAATACACAGTCACTGTACCAAAAAGAATCAGTCAGTCAACATTCATGCATTTCAAGAGTTAGCACATAATCAAGATGGTACTGAACTAAGAAATAAAAGCTGCACTGAAGTCATTGATAAAAAATAAAGTTCTAGGACTTGATGGATTACCAATTGAGGTAATTCAAAAAAGGTATTCAACACTAGTGGTGCTCACTCCTCTATGCCAAGAAATTTAGAATACCTGGCCAACTCCCTGGGGGAAAATCCTTATTTGTGCTCATTCTCAAGAGAGGTGATATAGCAGAATGAGGAAATTATTGAACAATATAGCTAAAACAATATAGCTAAAAAACATGCAGGTAAAGTTTTGCTGAGAATAATTGAAAATAATTGCAGCAGTACATTGACAGAGAATTGCCAAATATTCGATCTAGATTAAGAAGAGAATATGAAATGAGGGATGTCATTGCTTATTTGAGATGAATCTTTGCTGTGGTAGAAAGGGGGAACCAATTACAAGGATCTACATATAACCTTCTCTCTGGGGGATAGACAACAGAAAAGTGGATGAAGGGAGATGTTGGACAGTGTAAGATATGATGAAATAATAATAATTTATAAATTATCAAGGGAGGGGAGAGCGGGGAGGGAGGGGGAAAATGAGGAGCTGATACTAAGGGCTCAAGTAGAAAGAACATGTTTTGAGAATGATGATGGCAACAAATGTGCTTGACACAATGGATGGATGGATGGATGGATTGTGATAAGAATTGTATGAGTCCCAAATAAAATGATTTTTAAAAAATTAAATGCATAGCTTTGAAAAAAAAGTATCAGTCAAAAACCTAACACAGCATTGCAGGAGGCATCTCTGCAAAACACTGTTCAAAGCATTCTGCAAAGCCGTCACTTGGAGAAGTGAGGTGCACCTGACCCAAGCCACCATCTTTTCAACCACATCGCGTGTGCATGAAAGCTGTACGTGAGTAAGGAAGAGTAAGGAAGACAGATTCCTTCGGCGTATAGTGTTGGTGATCACTGTTGAATAGACCAGGGGTGTCAAACACAATTAAAGGGCGGGCCATTTGGTGCAACAGGCAAGATTCAGGCGGGCCACATCACACTGACAAATTTTGTTAAATTTATATTTTGAAGTGAGGATTCAGGAATATGGATAGGATAATTAAAACACTATATAATTGCTTTTATTTAAACATTTGTTTTATTTAAGGTATTTATAAAACTAAAATTATTCTATTTCACCTGAAACTTGCCAGCACTTTCCTCCTACTGGTTTCACTTACCTCGTATGTTGTGACCGGAAAATAGAACAAAGTAACTAATAAAAACACACAATGTTGGACAGCTGACAAACGTGATGCACAATCGTAATGGCTTCCCTCTAAAAATGTTAACTAGCGCTGCCGTTCGGTATAATTCATAACCACACATCCCAGAGTGCTCGTTTTAACCTTTTCGCTACTTGGATCTGTTTACATTACGTGACACTGAGAGTGGCAGACGTATTGCTTCCAAACATCGCAGGAACTGAGTCAGTGCGTGTATACACATCCACTGGCCCCCAGGAAAGGCACTGGGCCATGTGTATACTCATCTTCAGTAGTTAAAGGGTTAACGAGGGATTGTGGTCTGGTATTGCCTCGACCTCCCGTAAACGCTATTTTCTTCATAACAATTTTTTCTATTTTCATTTTGTTTCAGAGCATCGCGGGCCACAAAAAATTACCTTCGGGGCTGCATGCGGCCCACGGGCACCAGTTCAACACCCCTGGAACTGACCATGGACTGCCAAGAGGACAAACAAGTGTATCATGGAAGCAGTAAGCCAGAATGCTTCTTGAAAATAAGCATTGTGGGTGTATTGTGGACATGTGATTAGGAGCAATCCATCCTGGTGAAGGACATTGGGTTGGGAAAGTACAGGTTCCATGAACTCGAGAAAGGTCCTCAGTGAGAAGTATCGGCACAGTAACTGCGACAACGGCCTCAGACATGCTACTGTTTGTGAGGGTGCAAAACAGGGCAGTGTTTGAGTCCCTTGTCCGTGGGGTTGCTATTAGTGAAAACTGAAGACCTCTAACAGCAACAGGGACAGAAAGTAGTATTTATGAAGCAACTACAATATGCCTGGTCCTTTACAGATGCGTGTTCTCACAATGAAGGCTCACAGTGTGCTATCTACTCCATGGAGGAGGTGCTAGGAATTCCGCTTTACAGATGAAGGACCTGAGCCTGGGAGGTATTAAGCAGCCTGCTTAGGTTACCGATGACACAACAAATACATGGATATTACCCTGGAATCACGTCCTGGCCTGTCTGACTTCAAAACCTTTGGTTTTTCTGCTACAGTGGATTTTAGCTTTCTTCTCTGTCAGCCTCAACTCTTCTCGGATAATGCAATGTGAACTTAAACATGAACCAAATTCTGAATCCTAATATGGTCCCAAATAACAAGCTCACTGCCATTGAGGCCATGCTGACCCGTCGTGACTCTATCAGACAGGGTAGAACTGCTCCCGTGAGTTTCTGAGACTGTAATTCTTTACAGGAGTAGAAAGCCTGCCAATCACCCCCGGAGAAGACGGTGGCTTCGAACTACTGAGCTTGCAGTTCACCCTGCAATGCATAGGTACTATGCTACCAGAGAATGGCCAGCAATTGGAAGACACCAGTCCCCGGCCTCAGGGAAGGGCCTTCCCTACCTCTCCAGGTCCTCCTCCCATGTGCTGCTGCTTATGTCTCAGAAACACAGTCAGACGCCATATAAAGTAGCTAAAACTGGGTCACCGGGAACCGGGAACCTGCACATAGCCCAAGGTCCCCTGACCCTTAAACCACTGCTTAGCTGATAAATTGCACGTGGTTCGTCTTACCACCAGGTTGCCTGATGGAAACCTTTACTCCGTTTTAACATTATTCAGCATTCCTTTCTTACTAACAGCACACATCAGCATCACTAGTTTACCTACTGTCAGAAACATCCAAGCCCACACTAGCCTGGATAAAAAGTATCATTTATTGAAGTCACAAGTAAGAGGGAAGACAGTCTAATGTGTTGCTCAGTGCAGGTGACAGACAGAACTATACAATGTAATGGCCTGTACGCCCGCTGCCATGAAGGATCATCATGTGTGAATTTTACCACATGTTAAAAAAACAAAAACAAAACAGGCTAAAGTTTGAAAAAGGTCTGCTGTACCTCTGGGCTGAGGAGGGAGAATGTGTCCGAGTGAAAGTCACTCCGGAGAACAACATTTCCGGTTCACTGACTGTCTACAGGGTGGGCGGAAGCCACTAACTGCCAGGTTAGTGATTCAAACCTACCAACTTCTCTGTGAGAGAAAGATGAGGCAGTCCGCTCCACATGAAGATGGGCAATCTCAGAAACCCTGTATAAGAGTCATGGTTACACCTTGGGCTATGATCCTCAAGGTCAGCGGTTCAAAACCGCCAGCTGTTCCAAGGGAGAAAAACAGAGTTTTCTACTCCCTTCAAAAGTTGCAGTCTCAGAAATTCACAGGAGCAGGTCTATCCTGTCCTGTAGGGTCGCGATGAGTCAGCATCAACTGTTTTTAGTATGAGTGTGAATGGATTCCAGAGCAGTTGGTTTGGTTTGGGTGAAGCATGTTAAACCAGGGCGTGGCCTATCCAATTTACAAAGGTAGCACCCTGTAAAGGCCTTACTGGTGTAATGGGTTAAGCATTTGGGCTGCTTACCCCAAGGTTAGTAGTTCAAAACCACCTACAGCTCTGCTGGGGAAAGATGAGGCTTTCTACTCCTGTAAAGAACAACAGTTCACAAATTCTGCCCTATAGGGTTTCCATGAGTCAGAATGTGCTAGATGGCAGTGAGTTGATGACCCTTGATGGTACTGTGGATTAGGCATCAGGTTGCTAACCTCAAGGCTGGCATTTCAAACCCACCAGCCACTCTTAAAAAATAAAAAAATAAAAAATATATATAGGGCTCTCTGCTCCAGTAAATGAGTTACAGTCTTTGCAACCCCATGCAGGCTCACTAGGAGCCAGAATCTACTCCATCATCGTGGATTATACAAACGTGGAGATAGGCCAGGTAGTGGTATATTCCCCAGACCTGCTGTGTTCATTTTTCACATCTCCTGTTTGATTTTTCAAACTGTGACACTCCCCTAAAGGCAAACCCCCTTCCACCGCACAGAAAGCAGTGGCTGCTACTGTCGTTCGTGGGCCCTCTCAGGAGTCGCAGCTTCCCTTTTCATGAAACGATGCCTGGACTGCCCTTTCCCTGAAGGCCAGTTGGCTTTGGGATCTGCATGTAATGTGTCCGCATGCTGGCGATGAGCGGGGCTGCTGCGCATTGTGCTCTCTCTTTGGGTTTGGGGGAAACGAATTAACATGATACAGAAATGGGAGAATGCGAATGCTGAAGCCCTCACTTGAAGCCCTCGTACTCTTTTGTTCTCCATTATTGCACCAAATTATTTAATTGGGCCTCTCTGATTGTGCCCAGACACGGGAAAGAACACAGTCTATTGTGAGAAGCCCTACAACCATAATGCAGTATCAAATTCAATTCCCATCCAAAGTCCTTGCTGCTAAAAGCCTGTACAGTGGCTGCAGATTAACGAAGATCTGCACTGAGCAAAGTGGTGGACGTGGAGCATTATTTTTTTTCTCCAATAGAAGGCCTATTCTTGAAGAACAATAAAGGCACAGAGAAGCGTTAGTCTGCTTATGGATAAAAATAAATCAAAATGAATAAGAGGGCTGATGGAAATAGTCTGAAAGCCGGCAAGGAGAATTGTGAAAACACTGTTTTTGTCTGGTGAGGACATTTGCTTTCCCCTCTCTCTCCCCCCAGCGCCCCTCATAAAATGCTGCTGAAGGCGGGATCAAAAGCCGCGAGTGAAGGCCAAATTTGAAAATTCAAAAGCCAGTTTAGCCAATCAACATGATATGAAGGCAGCCCAGCCAGGCCGTCTGTCATGCTCCCAGTGGGGAGGCGGGTCAGGGGCGCTGGCCACAGCGATGTGGTGGCAGAGAGAGATGCGGCTGCTTTCAACTAACTGTATTTACACGGACTCTCTCCTCTCTTTTATTTCTGGACTGTGATCTGTCTGCTCCTGCTTTTTCCCTCTCCCCAGGTGTCACTTAGGCGTTTTTGCCATGGAATGGCTTGTTCCCACCTCCCTCCCACTCATCCTGGTTATGAACCCCATTCTCAATTCCATAATGAAGTTCTCAACCTGACAACTTTGACATCTACCCCGAAGGATGAACTTTCCGTCCTGTACTTTTCCTCAGGAGACTTGGTGGAGCAGTGATCTAAAGTGCTCGGCTGCAAACATGAAGGTTGGCAGTTCAGGCTCATTAACTGCTCCCTGGGAGAAAAATGTGGCAGTCTGCTTCTATAAAGAGTACAGCCTTAGAAACAGTATGGGGCATTCTGCTCCATCCTCCAGGATGGCTAAGAGTTGAAATGGACTCAATTGAAAGGGGGCAGGGACACATTGGCTATGGGAATGTATTAAACTGTATCCCTGAGTTGTTCAGTATGGGAGCCAGTGGCCACATATGGCTACTGAGTACTTAAGGTGTGGCCAGTCCAAACTGGAAAGTACCATAAGTGCAAAATTCACATGGTTTTGTACCAAAATAATAATAATAATAAATCATTAGCAATGTTTAAAATTTGGTTATATATGAAATACTACTTATTCTGCTGGGTGAATTAAATACCCTTTTGAGTCACCTTTCCGCACTACATCTTACCCTTTAATGTGTCTACTAGGAAACCTGAAATGACATATGACCCACATTCGGGACTGCATTCTATGGGTCGGTAGTAATTGATGAGATATAGGACATCTATCGCCATCTAAAATGATGGCAATGTGAGCTGGTATATAAACACAAGAGTCTGGTATTCAACTGAAACAGCCAGTTCTCCAAATGAAGGCCAGAGACAGGCAGTCTTCATTCTTCTAGACTAGCTGCACGCCCTTCTCCGTGGGCCCCGTGCTTCTGACGTCCTCCAGTGACAGCTCTTCAAGGTCACACTGACGGCCTTCAAGACCTCCAGTCCTTCCTTCCGGGAGCCTTTCTACCCACCGCTCTTTGAGCACAAGGCTCTCTTGCCTTGTCGCCAGGGTGCCTTATCAAAGCTCCATGCACATGTCAATGTGAATGATTGATTAGTCTTTACGTGCAGCCTCTCTCAGAACATTGTCTCTTTAGCAAAGGCCCAAGCATCCAAGTTGGCTTAAGGCAAATGAATCCCTGGTTGAGTGACCATAGACATCAGAAAGTTGAGTGAAGGCACCAATGTTTTAAAGATCAAAATCCCGGTGAACCCTCTGAAGCCCCACCCTTTTGTGGCATGCCTACTGTCTACTTTCCTAACTGGGCTGTGGGCTGCATCGAGTCATTTACGAAGGATTCCTGTAAACAAGCCAATGCAGGATTCTACTCTCTGCCTGGAGCCTCTTCAACGCTTCCTGTGATCCCTTTAAAATTATTATTATTTTATTATGATTGCTCACCAACGTATCCTTTTCTACCTTATTTCTTCTCTCTTGTCACGGTCACCTATCAGTCTTTTAGACCCTTTTCCATCTCTCCTACCTATCTTAGTCTCTAGCTCTTCTTCAGTGACACCATCCTGTTCACTGATAATCCTTCTGTCTTTATACAGTGGGACCATGGTTATTTCACTGTTGGGAAAGTGGAAAAGCAAGTGCATAACCTTCCAACCCTCACCTGGACCAAGTAATCAGAATCCCAGGCCTGGAATATTACTTGATGGTGGAGGCTAGAACTGAGTCCCCCTCTGTCCAAGTACCTCCTGTTATGGGTACAAGTGTGTACCATGTAACTGATACATGGCCACTTGGCTACTAACCAAAAGGTCTATAATTTGAACCCACCAGTTACTTCTTGAGCAGAGTGGTGGGGGGAGGGGGGTAGTAGTGGCAGTCTGCTCCCCAAAAGGTTTGTTGTTGTTTTTGCTGTTAGATGTCATTGAGTCAGTTAAATTCCTAGTGACACTATGTAGAACAAGGAAACACTGTCCAGTCTTGCACCATTCTCACAATTGTTCCTCTGCTTGAGACCCTTATTGCAGCTACTGTGTCAACCCATCTTGTCAAGGGGCTTCCTCTTTTCTGCTGCCCCTCTACCTTACCAAGCATGATGTCCTTCTCCAGGGACTGGTCTCTCCTGACAATATGTCCAAGTATGTGAGATGAAGTCTTGCTATTCTTGCTTCTAAGGGACATCCCAGCTATACTTCTTCCATGACAGACTTATTTGTTCTTTTGGAAGTCCGTGGTACTTTTAATATTCTTCACCAGCTCTACAATTCAAATGCAACCATTCTTCTTCGGTCTTATTTATTCAATATGCAACTTTCACATGCATATGAGGCAGTTGAAACTACCATGGTTTGGGTCAGGCGCAACTTGGTTCTCAAAGTAACATCCTAGTTTATCAATACTCTAAAGAGTTCTTTACCCATCAGATTTACCCAATGCAAGTCATCATTTGAACCCTTGACTGTTGCTTCTGTGAGCATTGATTATGGATCCAAGCAAGACAAATCCTTGACAACTTCAATCTTTTCTCCATTTATCTTGATGTTCCTGATGGGTCCAGATGTGAGAATTTCAGTCTTCTTGACAATCAGCTAGAATCCATATTGAAAGTTGTAATCCTTGATCTTCAAGGACTTCACGTCTTCCTCACTTCCAGCAAGCAGAGTTGTGTCATCTATGTATCATAAGTTGTTAAACTTTCCTGATGCTGCATTCTTCTTCATATAACCCAGCTTCTGTGAAATTTGGTCAGCATGCAGATTTAATAAGCATGGAGAGAGGACACAGCTCTAACACACATCATTCCTGATTTTAAACAGTATTTAAACCGAATACTGTTCCCTCATTCTAGTCCCACAATTGCCTCTTGGTCCATGTACAAGTCCTGCATGAACAAAATTTGGAATGTTGGAATTTCCATTCTTCTCAAAGCTATTCATAGTTGCTTATATTCCACACAGTAGAATGCCTTCGCACAGTCAATAAAACAGAAGTCAACTGATAAGAGATGTAAGAGCCCCTAATAAAAGTATTTATTAAAATAAAAAAAACAGAAGTAAACAACTTTCTGGTATTCTCTGCTTTCCGTCTAAATCTTCCTGATATCAGCAATGATATTCCTTGTGCCATGTCCTCTTCTGAATCCAGCCTGAATCTGTGGCAGGTCCCTTGATGTACTACTGAAACCATGTTTGATGATCTTCAGCAAAAGTTTACCTGCATGTAATATCAATGATATTGTTCTATAAGCTGAGCATTTGGGTTGGGGCACTTTTCATTAGAATGGGTACTGATATGGATCTTTTCCCAAATTTCCTGGCATTGACCAAAAATGTTTACAGCCTTGGAAATCCTATAGAAATCATTCTACTCTGTACTACAGGGTGACTATTGCCCAGAATTTGTAGCAATAGGTTTTCCATGTATATCATCACAAGTATTCCCTTCTCAATGTACTATTTCTAAGGAAGAAATTCCAGTTCTCCACCACCCCTTTTAATTAAATTTAAATTCTCTTTTTGCAGTGTCTCCTACCTTTCTCATCGCTTTGGCCCTTTCCCCTGTGCCTACTCTTTTCTAAAATTCTTTCTTCTGGCACTTCAATCCTGTTTCAATTTTCCTCTTACAGTGAAATCTATTTTCAAATATTCTATACTCATTTTCCCTTGTTATTCTTCAAACTTGTAATTGGACTTATTTTTTCCCATCACTCTACAAACTTTCTTCTTCTTCTTTTTTAAATCATTTTATTGGGGGCTCGCACAACTCCTATCACAATCTATACATCCACCCATTGTGTCAAGCACATTTGTACACTTGTTGCCCTCATCATTCTCAAAACATTTGCTTTATACTTGAGCCCTTGGTATGAGCTCCTCATTCCACTCCCCCTTCCATAAACTCTTGATAATTTATAAATTATTATAATTTTGTCATGTCTTA
>NW_022111305.1:952982-954011 GCF_000313985.2 Echinops telfairi | reverse complement strand
ATTTTAGTAATAAGGCCTTTGGTTGATGTGTCATTGTTAAAGATATTTTCCCAAAACATGGGCTTTCTTGTTACTCTCTTGGTAAATTCTTTCAATGTACTCAGGTGTTATATGTACAGGATCCCACTTGTCAATTTGTTACTCATCTGTATTTTTGTCCTTCCCAATTTCTGATATCCTATGTATTCCCTGTGTCAAAGTTCTCAGGTGGTTCCCAATTCCCTTATTGATGGCCCAAAACCTTGGGGTTTTACCTCAAGGTCTGTGATCCACCTTGAATTTATTCTTGTGCATGGAGTGAGATAAGGGTCTTGCTTCATTTTTTTCTGCAGGTTGATATCCATTTTTTCCCAGCACTACATGTTGAAGAGGGCATCTGTTTCCCATAGGATACTTTTGGGGCCCTGATCAAAAATCAGTTATCTGTATGCTGATGATTTTGTTTCTGGGTTTTCAGTTTGTTTTTTTGGGTTTTTTGGGGGGTTTTCAGTTCTTGTCCATTGGTCTGAGTATCTGTAATTATACCTATATCATGTGGTTTTGACAAGTGTGGCTGCATAATATGTGCTAAAGTCAGGTAAAGCAAGCCTTCCCACTGTGTCCTTCTTCATGAGTAGTTCTCTGCTAATTCTGGGCTTCTTCCCTCTCCAAATGAAGTTGGTAATCATTTTTTTTTCCATTTCTTTGAAGAAAGATGAGGATAATTGTATCAGGATTGTATTAAACTTATATAGTGCCTTGGGCAGAACTGACATCATTACTATTGAAGTCTTCAAATCCATGAGCATGGGATATTCTTCCATTTGTTGAGGTCACTCTTGGTTTCTTGTAATAGTGTTCTGTAGTTTGCCTCATAAATCTTTTGGTTTTTTTGGTCAAGTATATCCCTAGATATTTCCATTTGTGCTTGGCTATTGTGAAGGGTACCCCCTTTTTGACTTCCTGTTCTGTGGTCCTATCTGATGTGTGTAGCACTCAGTTAGACTGCTGTTTGTTGATCTTGTATCCTGTCACTCTGCCAAACTCCTT
>NW_022111305.1:950274-951790 GCF_000313985.2 Echinops telfairi | reverse complement strand
TTTCCAGGTGTGCATGTATTGCTATGAAACTTACTCTGATAACTGCCTTTGCTGTGTCCCATAAGTTTTGGTACATCGTGTTCTCATTCTCCTTTGATTCTAGAAATTTCCTAATTTCATCACTTAACTGTGCCAGTATACACTGCTTTTGCAATAGAGAGTTATTCATCCTCTAATTGTTTGCTCTTGTTTTATTTATCTTCCTTTTGTTGATTTCCAGTCTTATGGCACAGTGGTCTGAGAGAGAGGTCTGTATGATATCAATGTGCTTAAATTTATGCAGATTCTCCTTATGCCCCAGCATGTGATCTGTCTTTGAATATGTGCCATGTTGGCTTGAAAAAAATGTGATTTTTTTTGTATTTGGATGAAAAGCTCTTTAAATATCTGTCACGTCAAGTTATCTAATTTTAGTGTTTAGATCTCTAGCGTACTTGTTGAGTTTCTTTCCCTTTGATATATCTTTCTCAGGGTGATGTATTGGAGTCACTTACTAGAATTGTTGAGCCTTTGATTTCTTTTTTTCATCTTTTGGAGCGTTCGGTTGATGTATTAAACAGGTCTCTCATTTGGAGAATATATGTTTAAAATTCTTTGTGGTTCTTTGTCTACCATTCCCTTGAACATTTTATAGTGTCCCTCTTTATCTCTTTTTATGATTTGCACCTTGCGATTAATTTTATCCAAGATTAGGATTGCAAGCCCTGCTTTTCTTGAATTGCTGTTAGTTTGGGATGGTTTTCTCCAGCTTTTGATTCTCAGTTTAATTTTGTCTGGAGTCTTGAGAAGTGTCTGCTATAGGCAACAGATTGATGGGTTGTGTTTTCTCAGCCAGACTGCTATCCTCGGTCTTCTAATGCCTGAGTTCAGTCCATTGATATTCAGGGTTATTATTTCCATCTGTGGACTCTGTGGTGCCATCTTATACCTTTTGTGTTGGGTGCTTTCCTACCTCTCTTTCTTATCAGTGTGTTGTGCATATGTGCATGTGTATGTGTGTATGTGTGTTGGGGGGGGTGTCATTTTGCTTTCTTTCCACCCTTAAGCCAATGCTATCTTGGGGTCTGTTTTCTCTTTGTTGTCCTATAGGTGGGGTTGTTCTATGTGGCAGTCTCTTATTTATGCGTGGTGAGTGCTGGTCTTCTGCCCATACTGGGTCGACAAGGAACTTTTGTAGGGCTGGGTTTCTTTAACGTATTCTTTGAGTTTTTCCTAGTCTGGGAAGACTCTTCTCCATCTATCTTGATAGATAATTTGGCTGGATAGAGTATTCTTGGGTTTGTGTTATTTTCCATAATTTTTTGGAATATGTTACTCCACTCTCTCCTCTTCATAATGTCTGCTGATAGGCCTCACCATATTCTTATTTGGGAACCTTTATAGGTGATTGCTTGTTTTTCCCTAGCTGCTCTCATGATTTTCTCCTTTTCCTCAAAGTTGGATATTATGTGCCTTGGTGACTTCTTCTTGGGATTCAGTCTAGCTGGTGTTCTTTCAGCCTCCTGAATTTTTGCCT
>NW_022111305.1:947739-949197 GCF_000313985.2 Echinops telfairi | reverse complement strand
GTGGGAACACAGAGGATTGATATAAACTCCCCCAGCCATGCAGGCAGGATTTACGCAGCCAAGTGTTAAGTACTGCGAGGGAGGGAGAGCAAAATTTCACCAGGAAGAAGTTGGATAGGCTGGTGGAGGGTGGGGGGCTTTCCCAGCCTCAGGTTATGTGCAGAGGGTGGAGCACTCACAGCGAGGTGGAAGGAAGGCATAAATGTCCTAGATTAGGGGGAGTGGTCTGGAGGTAGGCAGTAGTGTGTGAGAGAAAAGGGAAGAGAAAAAGAAAAACAAGGAAAAAACCAAAAAACTAATCTCAAGGACAGTAGGGGGATAGAGAGAAGTGAGGGAAACAAAAGTAACAATATAGCTAAGCCCCGATCCCTGACTGTGGGGTGGAGGGGTTTAATTTTCTTTTTCTCATATATATATATGTATAACATACACATATATCTACGTCCATGCATTTTCAAATAGTCAAGGCATTTAGCTATTTAACATATGTAAAACAAAATTAAAACATATAGGCAGAACAGAGGATTAATCTATGCATCTAGAAAGCATGACGTGGGCTGTTATATGGGAGCAGGCTCAATGTTATATGGGAGCTGGTCACGAGGGGATACAATGTTGGAAATTAACAAGCTCATAAGAGGTTGCTGTGTGCTGTGTACTTCTAAATGGATGTAAGCATATAAACAATGCAGTGACAGATATATGTATAGGAGAGAACACAAAAGGGGCATGATATTCAGAGGTGGGTCCTAAAGATATGGAGGATTTTCCAGGTTGTGAAGTTTGGAAAGCTGTTGGGAAGAGAAGTCTAGGGAAAGTCGTGTCTCTTCCTATTCCATTTAAAAGTAATAAATATCTGGAAGCTTAAACTCACATACAAGGATGATTGCTTTACAACATGCATTGTTTAAATTAAATTCTCTTTTCTAAACATTTTTCTGTTTGAAAAGAACAGTTAGATTGTTTAAAGACCAATTTGTTTGGTGAATGGATTTGTTTCTGAACTATCATGTTTAAGAAATCACAACATCTGGAGAAATGGTTTTCTGTTAAAAATTGGCCAGATAGTCCTTTGAGTGCTTTGAATTCAACTAACATGAGAAGTCTCCTTTTTTTTTTTTTTTTCAAATAAAGTAATTAAAAGTTGAATATTGTTACTGTTGTACAATGTTCTTTGTGAAGAAGTTGATCTCTTTGATAAAAGATCCGTTTCCCTTGGGGAAACACCCTTGAGAAATGAAAATATTTTTTCAGCAAATAATCTATTGGTTTAAATTTATTTAAATTGGTTTGACAATCTATTTCAATTCCTGTGGCAAATTTCTCTGTGAAAATAATTTTAATTAAAATAAAAGTAATATATGCATATAACTTTAAAAAATCAAATAGTAGAGAAGAACTTAGGATGGAAAGGGTAATTTCTTGCCAAACCATCCCCATCATGTTACCTCCCTAGAG
>NW_022111305.1:926902-946601 GCF_000313985.2 Echinops telfairi | reverse complement strand
ATGTTGTACAACCATTATTTATGTTCTTCTCCAAATTTTGCCACCACCATTAACATAAACTCAAAGCCCCCTAAGCAAAACTCTTCCTCTTTCACCCATGGTAGCCATAGGTCAAATTCGGTTTCTTTCCTTTTTTTTTTTAGTAGTTTTCTTGATATAATATGCACATAACATACAAAGTTAAATCACTTTTTAAAAGAGTTTATATACATCATCACAATCAGTTCCCCATCCCTCATTCGTTGCTCCCTCCCCCATCCCACATTCGGTGTTTGCTACCCAATGCTCCCCTCTCTCTCCACTCCTATCCTTACAAACCATTACATCAGTTATTGTCTCTGTGCATCCACTCCATCTGTGTATTATAAATTGGGAAACCTAACAGAAACAACAAAAAACATAAACTAACAGAAAGAAGAAGATAATATAAAGAGAAAAATTAAAAATTATTAAGAAAGAAAAGACCCACCAACACCATTTAAAGAGTCAGAGCAGAAGTTTCTGTCGTGGAACAAGTAAGACATATTTGAGCCTAGGACAAATTTAGGTTGGGTCAAGAGGGAGGCCAACTAAACAAATATCTTATTGTACCATGGTTCAATCTACCATAATCAAATGTACAATCATCTCCGACGCATAGTTTGAGTAATACTGTTTTACTGTCCCTCGCCTTTGGCTAGAGGAAGTCTGCCAGAGGCCTACCTGACCGGATACTCTGCAGGTGGATATGGAGCTCCCACTCTCCTCCACAGTCCTCTACAACTTGGGTATTCACCATTTAAGCTCTGATCATTTTCCCATCATCATATTTGGATTTCGTTATCATCATCTTTCTTTCACACAGGTTGGTGTGCTTCTTCGATGTAGGCTTATTCGACACCTCACTTAGAGAGATGACTGCTTGTTTGAATACAAGCCTTTAAGGCTTCAGACACAATTCCAATTGATAGATGGACGCTAGCTGCCTTCTTCACCCCACTTTGCTGTCGCACCCTTGTCTTCAGGGATCGCTTCATGAAGGCAAGTATTGCACCAGGCCATGTGATCAGAACTAACTGTTCCTGGATTGGGGTAGAAATTACGTGGGAGCCCAGGATCCATCTGCTTGTTCACAAATTGTAAACTACTCCAGTTTGTTTTGGCAGTTATATTATGACAAAATAAACAAAACCAACAACAGAAAAGCAAAACAAAAGAAACAGAAGAGAAAAGCATTGTCAGTCATCTCCTTGCTGTATAAGGTGATTGCATCGATAACATCAATAATTTATCCAATGACTTAGAAATAAGGTATGGTTAATATGAGGAGTCTATGGGAGTATAGTCCAACTTTGAGCTGCAATCCATGAGTTGTTGCTTTGTACAGATTGATTTCTGAATTGGTTGAGCTCTGTTTACATTTAGCATGGGGGTTGATGCTGGGGGAATATTTCCTGTTTAATTTCTTATAAGAGCAGATTCTTGCCTCTCAGATTAAAAGCTGTCACATTAATGCAGAGGGAGAATTGAGGTACTAAATATATGGTGGTTCTGGGTCCTTTTTCATTGGATGCCAACTAAATCTGGGGTCCCAACCAAGGACCACCATTCCCACAGTCTTGGGATGGCCATCCTTTGCTTCCTCTCCCATCAAAGTATTTCAGTCCTAAATCCTAGGGTATAGGTAATTTTGAGATAGAGCCCTGTTCGTTCAGTCAGGCTTCCATGCTGGGTCCTTCTGGTGTGGCTCTTGAGGATGCTATGTTCCCTGTAAGGCCAGTGTCTAAGGTCATCATAATGTTCAGTCCATGGCACAGTTCATTGAGGGTTGGGTAGAAATATACTCAAAATGTCGACCCAGGACCATAGAACGAGGTTTGTTCTCCCCGTAGGTTCCCTACAATTATTGTTTAGTATCCCTTCCCGAAGTGAGGTTGCTCCTCCTCATTGAACATTTTGATTTTCCAAGAGCTTTTAACAGACTTTTTTGGGGGGTTAGGGGGGAGGGTGTTGGCAAAAGAATCATCTATCCTCTTAAAATAATCTAAGTCTTCTTCAGCTTCTCATTAATTCTGCATATTAATTGAAATCAGTTTTTTGTTTGTCATGAGCCTATTTACTTTCTATAGTAATGAAATCAGTCAGTGGCTTCACATTTAGACCACCACTTTTTTGTGTGGCTCTTTCCTATACCCTGGACTTGCTAGTTCACTTTTTTCTTTAATATTCTCCATATTTTTCTCTAGTAAATTATCAAGTTCTTATGCTGTTTTAGTTTTATTTTCTATCTAATAAAATCCTTTCATTCCTAGAGACTTGGCTCAGGAGCTCTCTATCCACTTGCATAAAACCAGGCTGAATATTTTCTGAGCTTCTTGCATAACTTGTCTTTTCAAGGCTTTCCTTCATTGCTCATTTGGATTGGATATACAGTTTCTTGAATTCTAAGTCATCTATCTTTTAGCTGTATGCTCTCATTTTCTTGGAAAATCCCCCTAAAAATTTCCCAAGGAAGAGTGCATGAAAAATAAAACTGCTAAACTCCCATGGATCTGAAGGTACACTTATTCTGCCCTATTGTTGGAGGAACATTTTGGTTGAGTAGCTCCTTTTCTCACTGTCATCGAGTCAAGGCCGACTCACAGCAACTTTGTAGGACAGCATAGAACTGCTCTGTGAGTTTCTGAGACCATTCATCTTTATGGTAGTAGAAAGCCCTGTCTTTCTCCCTTGATTTGGTAAAGAAGAAGCTAAAAATGCATTTTGTTGTAGGACTTTGAAGATGCTGCCCATTGCCTCTTAGCATGTAGTGTGTTATTGGTAACATATGTTAGTGACAGTTTGTTGCTTTTCTGTGATCTGATTTTTCCTCATTACAAAGTTTAAATAGATGCTATTATGTTTGTCATTCTGCAAGTTCATGACTGTCTACCTGTGGCTATTGATCCATGAATTCTACTTGGTATTTAGTCCCTTTCAATTTGATGAGTGTGTGGCTCTTTAATTCTGGGTAATTTCTTGATAAGTTCCCCCTAATTTCCTTAACCACCACTCATCTTTCAGTTTGATTTGCTGTGGTGAATTGCATTTTGCTGTGATGTTGGAAGCGATGTCACCAGTACTTCAAACACCAGCATGGTCACCCATGGTGAACAGGAAACCTAATAAAGACTAGAAGATGAAGTCTACTTGTGAGGGATCAGTCATTAAACAATTTATGAATAGGATTGGACTATTGTCAGATTCATTATGGGAAGATACGCTTCTTTGGTTGAAAGACTTTCAAGATACAACTAGGGGAGAGCTGCCACCTCAAAATAGAGTTCACCTCAATGCTTGTGTACCCTAAATCTTTCAAAGCCTTCACTTGCTGATGGAGCACGACCAAAAGATGAGAAGAAACAGCTTCAAACATCCATTAATAATTGAAGCATAGAATGTGTAATGGATGAGTCCAGGGAAATTAGAAATCATCAAAAATGAAATGGAATACAAAAAAGTTGATGCCCTGCTAAGCTGGTATTGGTCTGGTATTGGACTGGTATTGGTCACTTGGAATCAAATACTAATATAGTTTACTATTCCAGGAATGACAAGTTCAAGTGAAATGACTTTGCGCTCCCCTTCAAATGGATCATTTCAAGATCTGTCTTGAAATGCAATACTGTCCATGGTAGGATAACATCTGTGCACCCATAAGAAAGTCCAATTCATACAACTGTTATTCAAATTTATGCACAAATTAGTAAGGTTGATGAAGAAGATACTGAATAATTCTACCACCTTCTTCTGTCTGAAATTCATCTAGTATACAATCAAGATGAATTGATAATTATTGGAGATTGCAATTTGTAAGCTGGAAACAAAGAGGAAGAAACAGTAGTTTGAAACTACAGCTTTAATTATTTGAAGCTGGTATCACATGATAGAAATTTTCAAGACCAATGACTCTTCATTGAAAATATCTTTCCCAACAACATACAGGGCAACTATATCCATGGACTTCACCAGATGGAATGCATAGGAATCAAACTACCTATATCTGTGGAAAGAGATGATGGTGACACTCAATAATATCAGCCAAGCCAAGTCCAGGGTAAACTGTGGAACAGGCATTAGTTGCTCATATGCAAGTTCAGGTTGAAACTGAGTAAATGAAACAAGTCTATGAATGTCAAAGTATGACCTTTAGAATACCACCCTTGAATTTAGATCCATCTCAAGAACACATTTGGCTCCTTGAACACTAATGACAGAAGAGCCTGCAGATTGTGGGATGCCATCAAGAACATTATGCATGAAGAAAGCAAAGGACTTTTTAAAAGATGAGAGAGAGAGAGAGAGAGAGAGAGAAGGAGGATGTCAGAAGACACTCTGAAGCTTGGTCCTAAATTTAGAGTAGTTAAAGCAAATAGAGGAAATGGTGGAGTCAAAGTGACCAACAAAAATTTTCAAAGGGCTGTTCAAGAAGGTAAAGTAGACTATTATAATTAAATGTGCAGAGACTTGGAGTTAGAAAGCCAGAAAGAAGACCACACTCAGCATTCCTCAAACTGAAAGCCTTATTTTGCAATATTGAAGGATTATATGGATAAAATATGAATGATGCAGAGAATTGCAAAAGAAGATGCAAGTCCCTGATGTGATTGAATGATTGAACTATTGAATTATATGATATACAATTTACTTGCCAATAAAACTGCTGAAAAGAAAGAAAGAAAAGAAAATGTTATTGGTAGAAAGTTTTTTGCTATCAGGCTATTAAAAAAGGAAGATGTATGGAATACACAGTCACTGTACCACAAAAACAGCCAACCATTTCAAGAAGTAGCATATGAACAAGAACCAAAGGTATTAAAGAATGAAGCCCAAGTGGAGCTGAAGACATTAACAAAAATCAAGGCTCCAGGAATTTTGATTGAATGCCAATTGAAATATTTTAAAAATCCGATGAAGCACTGGAGGCCCTCACTCATCTATGCCAAGAAATTTGAAAGAGAGCTGCCTGGCCAACTCACTGGAAAAGATCCATATTTTTGCATATTCCAAAGAAAGGTGACTTAATAGAACTAGGAAATTATCAAAAAATATTATTAATATTACCCACAAGTAAAAGTTTGCCGAAGACAATTTTTAAATAGCTGTAGCAGTACATTGACAGCATACTGCCAGCAATTCAAGCTGTATTCAGAAGAGGATATGGCAGGACGGATGTTGCTGACACCAGATGGATCTTGGCTGAAAGCAGAGCATATCAGCAAGATGTTTACTTGTGTTAATGATACTGTTTGAGATGTCTCAGAATTTGTGCTCTAATTTCCCCCTCAATTTTACATCTCAAATATTCTATTCATACTTTTAGTTCAATAATCAAGCTTTTAATGTCTAAGGGCTCTTTAATTATTCCTTTGTATTAATAGCCTTGCTTTTGTTTTATGAATATATTATTCTCTGAAATCTTTCTCAGGCTAACCACTTGAGGATTTGTTTGTTAAGTTCTTTTTCATCTCCTGGATTACCCTTTGTTTACCTGATTTTTCCCCTCGTTGTTTATCTTGTTACTTGTTAGCTATACATTAGGCTACATAACTGGTAATTATCAGTTAGCCATTCGTACTTATGGATGAGATCACACACACGTTTTAGAACTCAATGTAGATGGGCAGTAATTGTCAGTTGAGAAGCTTTCCTTGAGTTATGTGCACATATACCAATAGTAGTTAATTCTTTGTTTAAGGCTTGCTTCTCTCTCCTGACTTTCTTTGCAATTACTTTATCTAAATATGTGGTCTGCTCTGGAGTGGCAGCTGGGTTTGAACCCTGGACCTTGCAGTTAGCAGGGCCAAATTTACCTGACACCACCACCAGAATTCCTTGCAAGAGAGCTAAGGAGAGTGATACTGGGTAAGCAATTGACAGTGTGTGTATCAAGAAGTCAACTATAATTCTTAAAAAACAATCAAGTGTGAAAAACCATACAATCATACAATAATTCGAAGGGACTTTGAACTTTGTGGGAAAATGGAATTAAAGATAATGACATTTTTCCAATGACTCTTTAAAACCTCCTTGGTAAGGGATCAATAAAATCCCCAAGATTATGCTTGACATCATAATATGTGATATAATTTTAAAATTATTTTTTGAATCAACTTTGTTAGGTGTATTTGTTGCAATCACATGTCAACCCAAAATGCAGTATGAAGCTTCTGAATTAAAATGTTTATATGTATTGACCAAATTGCATAACACTCACTTATGAACCATCTACTTTTATCTATTTAAGCCTTTGAAAACCATGATTTTGGTATTCCTTCCTGCTTGTCACTCATTGCACCTGGGGTGGCATCACACCTGTAAGAATGCAGGGACCATGACAATCAAATATTTTTTTAAGGGGGAAGGTTAAAATGAGGCCCAAGAATTGCTGCTGATATGCAAATGCCTGACATATTAAAAGTGTTTACATATTAATATATAAATGTCTGTCTCAGTCAAAGCCTTATTTCTTTGCAAAATCTGCCATAGTTTCAGTACACTTAAACTCCATTTAAGCTCAATTTCCACTTGAAAAAGAAGTGAGGTTATTTAATTTCAAAAGGGCCATATCATTTAGGATTAGGTTTTGCTGCAAGTGATGAAAACTCAAAGTAACAGTGAGACGGAACAAAAATAGAAATTTATTTCTCTCATGCAAAAGCACCCCAGAGACAGGCAACCCAAGGCTGCCTGAGCAATTTCAAGCAATTTCATGAAACTGCCATGCTTCCAGGCTCCTTCCACTGTGCTACTTTGCTCAGTACATAGCTTCCTCAGATGGCACAAAATGACTGCTTCAGCCCCAGCCATTACATCTACATTCTAAAAAGCAGAAAAGAATAAGAGATGTACAACACTTCCTGAAAGTTGCACACTGCACTTCTTATAAACCATTGGTTCAGTACGTGGGTACTGCTAGTTGCAAGGGAGCCTGGGAAATGTAGTTTTAATTCCAATTGGCCATGTGGCCACTAAAATCAGATATTCTATTACTAAGGAAGACACGGCATTGAGGTCAAAGAGCTATCTTTGTCCCAAAAGAAAAGGTAACAAGGTTTCTTGGCCTAACCAACACAATGTGCCAGACCCTGTCCGAAGAGTTCTACATACTTAAATTCACGTCATTCTCATTACAATCTTGTGAAGTGTTATTATCTCCATTTTAAAGCAGGAACAGTCAGGTGAGAGAGACTATACTATTTGTTTGATACCTAAAACCCCAACTAAGACAGCACCTTATGCAACTGAAGTATTTGATTAATGTTTTTAGTGGCCTTGACTGACATTGAAAAGGTGTGGGTCTATGAGAGGCTAATTTAAGCCTATCACTTTGTGTAATTAGGTTTTCAAAATAAAGGAAATTATCAATGTTTATTTTCTAAGATGGTGTGCAATGAAACACACATATCAAAGCTATGTGTTTGAATGAAGAGGTCTCATGTTAGACTTGTCAGTTAAATATTCTAAGGGGGACTGGATGTACCAGCCAATGATTTCAAATTGCTGGGCCTTGGGGCACAGCAAGTCCAGACTTTGTGTGCTGTTAACTGTGATTGGTCTCAAACATTTTGGGGAGTGGATTCCGAAAAAGGTTAAAAAAAAAAAAAAAGGTGCTGATGAGAATTTAAGGTGGGATACACAAAGGTCTATACCTGCCAGAATGTCTGAAGTTGATGGCTTGGCTCTCACACCATTCCTTTTCAGAGTGTTTCTCTAGTATTATTTTCTCTGTGTTATGGATTGAATTGTGCCCCCCCCTCCTCAAAATATATGTTGGAGTCCCAACCATTATGCTTGAGCACATAACCCCAGGATTATATCTTGGCAATAGATGTTCTTTATTATGTTAACGAGGCTTTTGCCGCAGGATGTGTCCTAAACCTAATCGCTTCGGAGGGATATAGAGCGAGACAGAGAAAGGAATCAGCACTAAAGATAGAAGATAAATGCCACCTGGGGATCCCCAAGGAACCCAAGAAGAGAGACTCAGAGAGACAGGATCTTCCCCAGAGCCAACAGTGAGAGAGAGAAAGAGTGAGCCTTCCCCTGAATTTAGTGCCCTGAGCACAGACTGCCAGTATCCGGAGACCTGTGGGAAAGAAATGTTTCCTCTTTAAAGCTGCTCCTGGGGGTATTTCTGTTCCAACAGCCCTAGATGAAGCTGAGTGATTGGGGCCGGAGGAAACACCGCATGGCCAATGGCCATGTATCACTAGAAATGCTGTCCTTGTTAGGTGCCAGCCAGTGGGTCCCCAGTCCTAAAACAGAATGATACACTGTCTAAATCTGTGCCATCCTCACAATCATTCTCATGTTTGAGGTCATTGTTTGAGGCACGAGGTCAATTCATCTCATGGAAAGCCGGCCTCCTTTTTGCTGACGGCCGCTTTACCAAGCATTTGGTAAAGCACGGGTGAGCTACGTCTCCACGTTCTCGTTACTAAAGAACATTCCGCCTGTGCTGTTTCCAGGGCAGATTTGTTCCTTCTCCTGACAGTCCGCAGTCCTCTCAGCAGTCTTCGCCGACAGCATCAGTTCTTCTCCACTTTCCTTATTCATTGTCAGGCTTTCCTGTGATGATTGAAGATATCACAGCTTGGGTGGTCCATGGAAATGTGGAAGAAAATCACACAGGCCTGCCTCACCAGCCTTGGGCCCGAAAATCTCCCCCTACAGCCTCTGCTCCTGTCCTCTTTCCACTTTGCCACTCTGGTTGAAATCACAAAAGGACACGTTTCTAAAAGATGGTGGGCTCAGATGGTAGAAGAGCATTGGGCCCCCAAATAATGATACTGAGTAGATTCTCTTCTTTCAGCTCAGATTTTCATGAAACTATGATGTGAAGGAAAACCAATCCAATACAACTGTCATGCTTTTGCGCTATAAAATGTTATCGATGATAGTGGTTAGCTAGTATGACCCACTGTACCCCTATCTCACCACCAATTTGAACCTCTCTTCCCATTACATTCAGGTCCCAGGGGACACTAGCTTTCTGTTTGGTTTGCAATTGCTCTATGTTAAATATTAGGGAGCGCAGGTAGGGTGATGTAATGGTTACGACCTTGGCTGCTAACCAAAGACTACGGTTTGAAGCTACCCAGCGGTTTGCCAGGAGAAAAATCTTTGTGATCTGCTCCAGTCAAGATTAGTCTAGCAAATAGCTTGATAGGCAGTTGAAATTGACTGCATGCCACCCAACAGCAGTGTCTGAGATATTAATCACAACACAAGAAAGAAAAAAAAAGAAAGAAGCTATCACAGCTTGTGTCAGGTGTACCTTAGTCCTCAGGTGACATCTTTGATTTTACATGCTTTGAAAAGGTCTTTTGCAGTAGATTTATCTATTGCAACACTTCACCTGATTCCAGACTACTATTTTCATAGGTGTTGATTGTGAATACAAGTCAAATAAAATTCTTGGCAGTTACCATTTGTTCCTCCGTTTGTCGTGCTTTGGGTTCTGGTCCAATTGTGAGGGCTGCTGTTCGCTACATGTTGAGGTATAATCCAGGCTGAAGGCTGTCGTCTGGATCGCCAGCAGTGTTGCAAGTTCCTTTACCTTTCAACAATCATCCTGCAATCCTAAGGGCTCATTCTTCAGAGTCCAGACTTCCAGATTACTTGCTCTCTGCACAGACTGAATAAGTATGCTGAAAGGATACAGTCTTGACGCACACCTTTCTTGATTTTAAAGCACTCACTATGCCCTTGTTCTGTTGGAAGGACTACCTCTTGGTCTATGTACAGGTCCTGCAGGGGCACAATGAAGGGTTCTGGTCAAAAAAATCAATAAGTAAAAGTTTACATGTTCAAAAGAGAACTTCCATTTCTAATTGCAGTTTCTAGGGGTTGTTCTTGTTACTTTCTCCCCAATATTACCAGAGTAATAATTATGACAGGTCACAAGCCTTTTTAGATCATTTTGCTGTGAACTTTTAAATATTTCATGTAAATTATAGATTGGGATATTTATTAGTTTCTTGATCCTCTATAACATTTGCCAAATAAATCTCCAGAAGGAAAGCCTGAAAGATATTTTAACATGTGAACCTTTTAATACCATTGCTTAAATATATATTTCCTCCTTGAGCAGCAAAGGAACTTTAGGAGTAGGAAGCTTTGTGCTGTGCCATAACTCCCGTATTACCCTTTGCACAGCCATTTTTCTTTGGCTGCATGGTGTATATCATTCATTGAAAGTTTACTTCATTCCCCTGGATTCATAGCTGATGCTCTGTGGACCATAAAATTTCAGCTGCAAAACCAGAACATCTCATTATTTCTGAAATATCAAGCTTGTATCTTCTTGATAAATAATTCCTACTAGTATAATGTATCAGACTCAAACATATTTTCTGAGGCCAGTGAGGTTAAAGCGGCAATCTCACCTTTTTTAATTTTTCTGCCCTGAAGACAGTGATTTCCATATATAGAGTGACCCCGGTTTGTGTTGAACATGGAGAATGAGGATGAAGCATGAAACGGCACATATTGCTGTCAGAGATTTGAAATGAGGCCTGCTAACCTGTAGGCAGCCTTCCAGACTAATCAGCCCCTCGCATTACCAATGTATGCAGATAGCTGCACACCTGAGCTGGCAGCGGCCTGGGAAGGCTTCCTTTCCTCCTCCTTCTCTTATTTTTTTCTAATCACAGCCATTGGCAAACATTACATTTTAATGCATTTCTCCTTTTCCTCTGCTACTCCACTGCAAATAAAAAGAAGAAGTAAGCCATGGACACCGTGTCTCGAAGACACTGGTCTCATCTGGTTTCCTTGATGCTTGAAAAGTGGGTGCAACTGTTTGGATGTGCTTTTGAATATACATCAGTCAGCGGTGCTTAAACAGGCGATAACACTTTGACTCTCTCAGCTGACAACAGGCAACTCTGGAATCCAGCCCCTTGCTAGTTGACTGCCCGTTCTAGCACAAGAACTTCGTTGGACATCATATCATCACTCTGAGTTTTGTTTGTTGTGCACTAGTCACTAGCAACATTGGGAAAAGAAAGGGATTCTGAAAAATAAATCATTTGTTTCCTACAACCTGAAGTCTTCTCTCTTAGCCAGTCTTTCACACATAAGGAAGTTGCTACTGTAGTCTTGCTTGAAGACAATAGCTCCCTCCATATCTGCACTTAAGCGATGATAGCATGAGGCACGCACATACCTGCTTCTATTTATGCATAAATAAATATCTATCTATTTATCTAATGTATATCTACGCTTTTATAGGTATATATTTATTTATGTACTTATGTGTCTATAGCGATATGTCATGCTTCATATTTTAGTATGTTTTGTTGTTATGCATCTATAGTTATATATTTTATAGTATATAATTCATATTTTAATATATAATATTAAATATATAATCTATCGTTAGATGTGCATACACATACATATATGGTATAACAGGTGAATTACAGTAAGTCATTTCAATTGTCAATTTTTTCATTGTCTACTGGAGCTACAGTGATGTCAAGAAGCACTGTGGTAATTGGCTTAGTAAGCATGTATTTTTTATGATAGACTTGTAAGCAGCAACTACTACAGCAGTGGTTCCAATTTAAAGCCCTGGTGGATCCCAAATTATGTTTAGTCATATTTGCATCATATGCTTACTGTCTTCATCATCTTGTTCTGCTGTAACAAAAATGCCAAAAGCGGGTGACTCTCACAGACAGAAATTTATCCTCTCACAATTTAGCATGCTATGAACTCAAAGTTTTTAGGACTCTCGAGGCGAAGGCTTTCTGTCTCTGTCGGCTCTGAGGAAAAACCCTGCCTCCATTCCACACCTGGGGCCTAAGAGTCCTTTGGAATCTCCATGAATGCCTTTTCATCAATCTTCCCCTCGGTACAGGAAGTCCTCAGTGTAGGAAGGCTCTCGGATCCAAAGAGTATAGTCTTTTTTAAAAATCATTTTATTGGGAGCTCTTACAGATATCATAACATTCCATACATAGTCCAATCAGGCCAAGCAGTAATGTACAATTGCTACCACAATCTGTTTCAAAACACTTTCTTTCTTCTTGAACTCTTTGATATCAGCTCCCCTTTATACCCCCTAGACCTAGCCCCCAGGACACCTTATTTAGTTATTTATTTTCAGTTTATACCATCTAATATATCCATTCACATACAATTCGGTTGAGTCATCAGTACTATCAGTTCCCGCACCCCACCCCATACAGCACCCCACCTCACCTCCCACCCCTCTTCCCGTGCCCTCAGGGAACCATTACTCCTGTAACTGTTTCTGAAGGGTTAGCTATCTTGGCTTTCATGTACCAAACAAACTTAATTATACAAATCAACACATGCAAGTCTAACATGATTAATGAGGTAAAACAAATAAAAGCCATAAGAGTAAGGGGAGGAAATAGTAAAGTACTAGAGGATACAGAGGATGGCCCTAAAGATACGGTTTGGGAGCGCAGCCGGTCTGACCCACCCACACAGCGGCCAAGAGGGAAGGGTAAAAGGCTAGAGACGGAGTGAAACTACAAAGCCCCGAGGAATCCTGATTGCAGACGTCTGACGGGTACAGCACTTGGCACTCATCCGAACTGGTTGGGGGTCACACTGAAAGTCTAAAGGTATAATGGGGATCAGGGTACTAGACTGTCCCGTCCCTGACTACAGTAATAGCAGTGGGGACTTTTAGGATCTGCACCTTGTGGACACAAATGCTGAAGACCCACAGGGTATATGTGTCGTTAGGCAAAGGATGCACACTTGATGGTACTGAGGGTCCCTTTTCTGTCCTCTTCTTTTTCCTTCGAACTCTAATAAGATTCAAGACGATGCACGCCACACCCAAGGAAAACGTCCCTTATCATGGCTGTGACTTGAGTAAAGGTGATTCATTCTATGCTAATCCTGCCTCATTAACCTGAAGAAAATAACTTAGTCCTCATTGACATACCATAGCTCAGGATTTGCAACACAACTTAAATGGGTGATAATTATATCAGATCACACCTTAAAGGATGATTATATGACTAAGTACCTACCAAGCTCCATCATTATATAACTGCCAAACCATTGGGAATCCTAGTTTAGCCAAGTTGACACACCTTCGGGGGACATAATTCAATCCATGAGGTACATGTACCAAGTAACGAGACTCAAGTCACAAGATTTAATAAACAATATTCATGTGCATAAGGACTCTTTTTAAAGTAATATGAGTGCTATTATGTGGATTAAAATTTTAAATGCACTTTATGTCACCATTGAATGTATGGTAATTATGTTGTCATATATATCCTCCATGAAAAGTTCAATTCTCATAGTGCCCTGCTACCAAAAGATATAGCATCTGGGGTCTTAAAGGCTTGAAGTTAAACAAGCAGCCTTCTAGCAGAGAAGCAACAAGCCCACATAGAAAACACACACCAGCATGTGATCATGAGGTGTCAATGGAATAAGGTAACAGGCATCAGAAGACCCAAAACAAGAAAACATATTATTGAGAACAAGGAAGGATCAGAGCAGAGACCCAAAACCCATCTGCAGACAATAGGACATCCCCTCACAGAAGCGTCACAAGGAAGGGATGAGTCAACCAGGGCGCAGTATAACACCGATGAAACAGGCAATATTCCTCTGGTTCCTTGAGGCTTCCTCACCCTCCATTATCATTACCCCAGCCCTGCCTTTTAGTTCTGGCTTGACCAGAGCATATACACTGGTACAATAAGAGCTCATGACACACAGAAGCCAGGTCTGATAGCCATTCAGAAACAGAAATGGGAGTAGTGATATCAGGAGGGTATGGGTAATGTGGGGGGAGGAGAGGAGGAAGGGAGGAAGGGAGAACCCACCACAATGATCGACACATAACACCCCCACCCCCACTCCCCACCCCCCAGGGGGATGAGCAGCAGAAATGTGGGTGAAGGGAGACAGCGGTCAATGAAAGATATGAAAATAATATTAATTTATTATTTATCAAAGGGTCACAAGGGTGGGAAGAGGAGAGGAAGGGGAGCTAATGCCAAGGGCTCCAATGGAAAGCAAATATTTAGAAAATAATGATGGCAACATATGTATCCATACAACTAATGTATGGATTGTTATAAGAACCGTAAGAGGCCCCCAATAAAATGACCTTAAAAATTTTTTTTAAGTTCAATTCTCTTCTCAGTTGGAGACCTGGAAAGTTTTACCTTTAATGGAGGCCCTCCTGCCTAAAAATCTCACAAAGACAATGAGTTTGTGTAGCTCCCTATCTGTACAGATGCTCCCTGCAGAGGACTGGAGCGGGCCACACATATAGACATGTATGATAATGTGGCTCCTTCCTGGTGCTTCCAGGGTCAGAACACACGTATTCTTTCATGTAGCCAGAGTAGCATCCAACAAGCATCCCCTTCTATAACTAGAATCTGGGCAGCCATGTTCTTTTAAGTGACTTTTTCATTAAATACTTCCACAAAATTTCATCAGTTTGTTGAAGAATCTGAATAGGTGCTTTTCAACTGAAATATGTAGAGATCCATTTGAATGAGAAAACCGTCATTGATGACTAGCTTATATGATTTGGGTCATTAATGATAGCCTAAAATATGCAAATATAAAATTAGGTGTAACCTCCTACAGCTCCCTGTTCAATTGTAAATTCCTATTTGTAAATCTGATGTAGCCAAAACAAATTCATTTCCAGTTAGTTAGCAGCATTACTTTAAAGTGCATCTTTTTTCCCTTTTATTTTGCTTAAACACTATTGTAACATAAAAATGTGCTGAATACTACAGCACAAAGCTGTGTTAGGTTTTGTTTTCTAATTTGACCTATACTACCTACCATGTGCTGTGTGATAATTAAATTCTTTCACTGATTTTCCCTTTTGAGATTCCCTTAATTGGTGTAGTACTTTGTTTATCCTCAAAATGAAAACACAGTATTACAGAGTGATCATAGAGCAATCCCAGATCCCCAACAGCACACCGCTGAGCATCTCAAAGATCTGTTGGGTGACGTACTGTCTTAGATGCAATACCACACAATAGTAATGGAGGAACATCCAGGTTTCCTGTGCAAACCTCTTAGGCAAAATGTAACCTGAGGTCATCATATCTCTCTCTCACTCTTTTAAAAATTCACTCCTAATTATTATTATTTAATTTGGAGTTGCAATTAAATTAGTGAGTTAGTAAGTGAAAGCAAATCAATGTCAAAAATAAAGACTATAGGGTTGCCATGAGTCAGAATCAACTCAATGGCAGTGAGTTAAGAAGAGATTTTTCCTCTTCCAGATATGAGATAGAAGTATGTGATAATTTGATTAAACGTTTCTCTAACTTTTTCTGTTTGTGAGGAAGATTTCTCAGTTTAACATTTAGTGTTTTGTTTTTAATTTTAAAGTTTACTCTTTCATAACTTCATAAAGTCTTCTCTTTGCTTTCTTTTACACTCATGGACTACTGTCTTACTATATTGTGCCTAGCTTGCTATAACACATCTGTCTTGTGTCCGTTCCACCTCACATCACGTCCTGTAACCCCGGCTAGATTCTGTGCCAGCATGTTACCCAGTCACCAGCTGACCCACTAACAGCTATACAATTTGACTTACAAAATTTGGGGTGCTTTGGCTTGAATGAGACTTAGCAGATTGTCAAGGATTTCTTTGTTCTGTGTTTCATATTCCCAGAGAATTGCTAACCAAATTCTGCTACCTGTATGCCCAATATTCATGAAAATGGATTTTGACTTTTGACACTCTTCCATTTTATTTGCTTTTCATTTGGGAAATTGTTCTTGCATGCTTTCAGAAACAGCTTTTAATTCAAATGCACAAATACTCAAGGAGTTTCCATCTTTTCTTCTTTAGTGGGTTTCTTTTCCCTATTTCTTGGCTTTTAGCTTAGTTTTTCTGAAATTAATTTCTCAAACAAGAATATCTCAGGGAACCATAATTGCAGTCATAAAAGATAAATGTTCTCCCACTCAGAAATACTATTTTAGAGCATGCTCAGATTAGCATTTTATTCTACTAAGTTTTAAGTTTAGTCATCGCATTAATGAACTAAATGGTATTCTGAGCATGTGAGCAACCAGTACTAACGTACATATTTACCACAGCTGAGTGAATTTTGTGGCACTATCCCTACAATTTTCCCCAATATTGTGTTTAACATTTTGATTTTATTTCTTGTTTCGTTTTCAGATTTTATTTCTAACTCTCATCATACTCCTCCCGGAAGGATATTTTTTAAACATTTTTCGTCCGAATGAAAGCAGCCTCAGAGAGAGAAATTGATTCTGCTACAACATCGAGTACATTATTGAGGCATAACTCAAACGGAGACCAGGAGTTCAAATGTCCCCACTGTATCTTGTGGGTTAGAGACAGAGACATCTCAGGGGATTCGACACCCCGAGCAAAAAGACAGAGAAAGGCTGCACACAGGAGACCACCCTCTCTCTCCAACACTCTGAGGGGCAAAACAACGTCTGGAGAAGAAGCCTCGTCACACTCAGCTTGAGAAGAGGAACCCTGAGCAGCTCAAGCATGGCCTTGGCTCTAGGGCTCCATCGGCTCCACGCCTGGGTTCAGTGTTAAGATTCTCAGCGTCTCCTCCCCAAAACCCGTCAGCAGGGGGGTGTTCAGTTGCCATCTGATGGACTCTGAGTCTCCACTCTGCACTCACCCACTTATACAATGACTTGATTTCTTGTTCCTGACACCCAATCCCTTCGACAGCTCGTGGTCACACATGCTGGTGTGCTTCTTCCATGAGCTAATCAGGGTGCAGGGTAGCAACGATGAAACATATAACTTTCCTCCAGTTCTTAAATGCTTCCTCCCCCCCAATATCATGATCCCAATTCTGCCTTGCAAATCTGGCTAGACCAGAGGATGTACATTATACAGATAGCAACTGGAAACACAGGGAACCCAGAATAGATGACTTCTTCAGGACCAGTGGTGAGAGTGGCGAGGCCTGGGGGGTGAAGGGAATGTGGGGTTGAAGGGGGGAACCAATTACAAGAATCTAAGTATAGCCTCCTCCCTGGGGGATGGACAGCAGAGAAGAGGGTGGAGGGAGACGTCGGAGAGTGTAACTTATGACAAAATAATAATAATTTATGAATTATGAAGGGTTCGTGAGGGAGGGGGAGGGGGAGGGGGAAATGAGCAAATGATATTAAGGGCTAAAGTAGAGGGCAAATGTTTTGAGAATGATGAGGGCAACAAATGTACATATGTGCTTGACTCAATGGATGGATGTATGGATTGTGATAAGAATTGTACGAGCCCTCAATAAAATAATTTTAAAAAGAATAATGAGGGTAACAAATGTACAAAATTGATGTATGCATGGATTGTGATGAGTTGTATGAGCCCCCAATAGAATAACTAAAAAAAAAAGGTTCTCAACGACAGACATTACATGGATTCAGGGCTGGAAATGTCTGTCCATGGACCAAATCTGGCTTAGGATCAAAACCAGCTCACTGATCACAATGACCAGCTTATACCCCCACCCCCACTCAGTGGATGAACAACCGAAACGGGGGTGAAGGGAGACAGTGGATGGTGTAAGATATGAAAATAATAATAATTTATAATTTTTCAAGGGTTCAGGAAGGTGAAACAGTGGGAGAGGGAGGGAAAAAATGAGGAGCTGATACCAGTGGCTCAAGGGATAGAAAATGTTTTGGAAACAATGAGGCAAAATAGGTACAAATGTGCTTGACACAATGGATGTGAGGATTGTCATAAGAGTTGTAAGAGTCCCCAATAAAATGATTTTTTTAAAAAACTGACTCACTACTTGTTTTTATAAACAAAGTAATATTGGCACACAGCCACACTCATTTGCTCATAGGACAGCTTTTACATGCCAAAATGCGGAGTTGAGTAAGAAAGAGTTCGAAACACCTGAAAGGGTCAGATCATGTGAATTGTGTGATGCCAGGAAATGACGGCAGCCTTGGGGGTGGGATGCAGAGGAGGCACGTTTCACTGGTGACTTTAGGAAGTAACATGTGTGCTTACCTTGGTAGAGTCCCTGTAGCAAGCTGTGTTTTTCTTCTTTGGGTAGTCGTTTTTCTCCAGGGCCAAAATGGAATCACTCGATAAGGCAAAGGAGACTGCTACCTTTTGCACTGAGATGATTCAAAGCCAGCTCACTGCTTTCAATTGTGACTCCTGGTGGCCCTGAGGAAGAGAGTGGAACTACCTCCTTTGGGTTTGTGCTCCTGGACGTCTTCGCCGAAGCAGAAAGCACCATCTTTCTTCTTCAGATGGGCCGATGCGCTCAAACCACCCGCTACAGCAACATTCTTGTGCTCATCGGGTTTGATGCATCTCTTACACAGCAAAGACAATGCCACTCCTCTGTGAATTTGTCACAGCACAGAATTTGTCTAGTATTTCAAATACCAGCCAGGTCACTGATGGTGGATGGGTTTCAGTAAAGCTTGCAGATCACTAAAGACTAGAAAGAAAGAATGACTGCCCGTTTCAGAAAGATTAGCCCCTGGCAATCTTATGAATAGCAACGGAACACTTAATACCAGAAGCTGAGTCTCTAAAAGATGCCTGGGGAAGAGTTGCCTCAACAAAGTCGAGTCTGCTTTACTGAAATGAATAAAATGGAGCTTCCAGAACCTTCCTCACTGGTGGGTCATGAAGCAAAAACGAGAAGAAACGGCTGCAAACACCAGGTAATAACGGAAACATGCAATGTACAAAATATAAATACAGAAAGATTGGAAGTAATAAAAATAAAATGGAACATATAGATTGTCATCTTAGTCATTAGAGAGCAGAAATGTACTGTTATTAGCTATTTTGAATCATGTAATCTGTGATTTTTTATGCCTACAATGACAAATTCAAGAGTAATGTTGTTGCATTAATTGTCAAAGAACATTTCAAGATCTAGCTTGAAATACAGTGCTGTATGTGGTAGGATAACTTACCTACAAGGAAGACCAGACAGTATAACTATTATTCAAAGTTACAAGCCAAATACTACATCCAATGATAACAAATTAAGGGTTCTACCAAATTCTTGAGTGTGAAATTGATAAAAACATTTAATCAAAATTCATTGATAATTACTGATGAGGGAAAGCAAAACTTGGAAACAGAGCGAGAATCGGTCATTGGAAAATATGACCATGGTGACAGGAGCAAAGCTAGAGATCACAGGATGGAATTTGGTAATACCAGGGGCTGATTCAGCCAATCCCCTTTCTCAACAACATGAACTGCAAATGTCCACGTGAACCTCCCCAGACGGAATACAAAGCAATCAAATTGACTACATCTGTGGGAAAAGATTCAATGTCATAGGCAGCACTGTCAATGTTGAGCCGCAGCCAGTCTTAAATGATCTTCAACATAATTTTACTTGCATACAATATGGTTTGACAATTTCCTCATTCCTTTCGGTCACCTTTCTATGGAATGGACACAAAGACGGATCTCTTTCAGTAGGTTGGCCAGGGAGTGCTTCCAGTGCTGCCATTGGCTTATTGAAACATTTCAATAGGTACTCCATCTATTCCTGGAGCCTTATTGATCCTGAATCCCTTCAGGGTAGCTTGGATGGTGTATTAGTCTGGGTACTTTGGAGAAACAAATCCACGGTGACTCATGTATAAGAGAGAGTTTTATGCAAAGAAAATGTGCATCACGAAAACATCCCAAC
>NW_022111305.1:898986-926146 GCF_000313985.2 Echinops telfairi | reverse complement strand
TCCTCCCCTCTCCCCCATGCACCATTGATAATTTATAAATTATTATTGTATCTTTATATTTTTCTTCAGTTCTTTCAGCATGACAAATGCTGAGCCTTTTTTCCTTTTAGATTTCTAACTGTAGGTCTTTGAATCTGGCATTAAATACTTTATTTAGATTTCTCGAGGTGCCCATGTTCTTTGAAATTTTTCTATTCAGCTCTTATACTTCCATTTGCATTAGCTAAGACAGAGGATGGTGGCCAGCTATTAAAAGATGTGACGTCTGGGGTCTTAAAGGCTTGATGTTAAACAAGCGGGCATCCGAAAGTGAAGCAGCAAGCCCACATGGAAGAAGCACACCAGCTGGTGTGATCGTGAGGTGTCATTGAGACTCGGCAGTGGGCATCAGAAGATTCACAACAAACAACAAACAAAAATGCATTGGTGAGAATGGGGGGATTGGAGCAGAGACCCAAAGCCCATCTGTGGATAATTGAACATCCCCCCACAGAGGGGTCACAGGGAGGGGATGAGTCAATCAGGGTGCAGTAGCGCACCGATGGATCACGCAATATACTTCTGATCCCTTGAGGCTTCTTCATCCCCCATTAACATGACGTCAGTGCTGCTCCCCACACTGGACTAGACGGGAGCATGTGCATAGGTATAGACAAGAGATAAAGCTCAGGACACATGGAATCCTGGAACAGGAATGGGAATAGCGATGCCAAAAGGGTGGGGGAGGGGGTTAGAAGTGAGGAGGAAGAGGTACCGATCACAACGAATAGCAAACAACCACACACTCCATCCAGGGGGAAGAACAAGAGAAGCCAGAGGGGAAGGGAGACAGTGGTCGGTGTGAGATTTGAAAATAATAACAACCTATAATCATCTATCAAGGGGCTAGGAGGGTTGGGGAAGGGGGAGGAGGGAGGAGGGAAAAAAGGAGGAGCTGATCCCAAGGGCTCAATGGAAAGTAAATGTCTAGAAAAGAACGGTGGCGATATTTGAACAAATGTGTTGGATACAATTGATACAAGAGTTGTAAGAGCCCCCAGTAAATGATTTGTTAAAAAAAGAACAACTTCAGAGTTACTTCTGACATCCACTTTGGTCTTCTCTTTATTTCTTGTCTTTTTACTTAATTTTGCTTTCTTCCTGTGCGACATCCTTGATGTCATCACATGGCTCTTCAAGTCTTCGGCTATACTGCTCAATGCATCAAAAAACTTTGAGGAGGTTGCTAGATGTATTGGGATGTCCTCAAGGTTGTATTTTGACTCTGTGGAGTTGTTTTAATTTTCTTCAGTTTCAATCTACACTTGCATGTGAACAGTGATCTCCATCGTCTTTTCCCACAGATGTAGTCAATTTGACTACTGCACATTCCCTCAGGTGAGGTGCACGTGTACACTTGCAGTTCGTGTGGTTGAAAAAGGTGTTTGTAATGAATAAGTCATTGGTCCTAAATTTTTTTATCCTGTAATCTCTAGCTTTGTCACTATCACCAAGGTCATAGTTTCCAACTAGTGATTCTTCCTCTTCGCTATTTGAGGCTGATTCAAAATTTGACTATCAACTAATGCAATTAATTACATTAATTGACTAAAGAACATAACTCATAGGGTCAGATAAACTGATTTTTTAAAAAAGATTGACAAAATGCAACACTGTTTTATGATAGAACCCTCCACAATAGCAAGATAGAGGAAGCTTCCTGAACTTGATAAAGACAATGTACAAAGCCCATGGCCAACATCACACTGACTGGTGAAAAACTAGCTGTTTTCCCCTAGCATTAGAGAACGGTGTTATCTCTCATGCTACTATTCAAGATGATACGGGATGTCCTGCTTAGTTCAACAGTCTGAGAATATAAGGTATGCAATTTGTAATGAAGAAATAAACGGTCTTTCTTCACAGACAATACGATTTTCTATGTAGAAAATTACAAAAGAATCAACCAAAAAAGTCCTGAAACAACTAATAAGTGAGTATAACATGGTCACAAGATTCCTACATATCAGAAATGAATGTTTAGAATTGGAAATTTTTTTTTCAATAACATCACAAATAAAATGCTTAGGTATAAGTTTAAGAAAATATTTACAGGATGTATATGCAGAAAGCTATAAAACCATGATGAGAGAAATCATAGAAAAAATCTAAATAAATAGAGACATATGAGAGCAGGTCCAAAAGTATTGTTAGCAGGGTTCTGGTTCATATATGTGTGGATTTATTCCAAATAAAATATATTTAAATATCATTGCAATCAAGTTCTCTCAGCAATATACTTCTCAGTCTCATTCGGGTGCCTTCAAGATACGGCTCAGTCAAAACGGAGGCTTCTGTGGGCGTGTGCCCGGTCACTTACATCAAGGCACCCAGGTCAACTCAGGTTACGTCAACTGTTTTTGGAAATTCTAAGGGGAAAATTTTAATGGATTTTCTTGAAAGACACAAGGTGATCACAGGAGCCTAATATCATATCTTTTTTTAAAGAAAATAGGAAAATGCATTGGTGAGTAAAATGCCAGGGAAGTTGTGCCAAGAATTGTCCCCCCACTGTGAGAATGAACCTGTCCCCTCTTCTCTAAGTGTGGCAAGGACCGCCCTAAAAGAAATGCGTGGGGAGCGGGGCTGGCCCCATCCACCTACAGCCTGCTCTTCCCAACTTCTTTTTGTTCACAAAGCTCAAAGAAAAGAACATTTCAAAGGAACAAGAATGCCAAGACCGCTGTTCTGTTTTATAAATCATTTTATTGGGGACTCGCACAACTCTTATCCCAAGCCATCCATCCATCCATGGTGTCAAGCACATTTGTACATTTGTTGCCATCATCATTCTCACAACATTTGCTTTCTAGTTGAGCCCTTGGTATCAGCTCCTCATTTTCCCCCCTCCTTCCTCCACCCTCTCTCCCTCACAAACACTTGATAATTTATAAATTATTATTATTTTGCCATGTCTTACACTATCTGACGTCTCCCTTCTCCCACTTTTCTATTGTCTGTCCCCCAGGGAGGGGTTTTTCCTTTTTTACCCCACCTTCCCTCCACCCTCCTTGTATCACTACTCTCATTTTTGGTCCTGAGGGGGTTAACTGTCCTGGGTTCCCTGTGTTTACAGTTCCTATCTGTACCAGTGTGCATCCTCTAGTCTAGCCGGATTTTTAAGGTAGAATTGGGATCATGATAGTGGTGGTGGTGGGGGTAGGAAGCATTAAAGTACTAGAGGAAAGTTGTATGTTTCATCAGTGCTATACTGCACCCTGACTGGCTCATCTCCTCCCCGCCTCCCTTCTGTAAGGGGATCTCCAGTTTCCTTCAGATGGGCTTTGGGTCTCCACTCCACACTCCCCCCTCATTCACAATGATATGATTTTTTGTTCTGGGTCTTTAATGCCAGATACCTAACCGTATAGATAACTTATGATCACACAGGCTGGTGTGCTTCTTCCATATGGGCTTTGTTGCTTCTGAGCTAGATGGCCGTTTGTTTATCTTCAAGCCTTTAAGACCCCAGAAGCTATATCTTTTGATAGGCGGGCACCATCACCTTTCTTCACCACATTTGCTTATGCACCCACTTTGTCTTCAGTGATCGTGTCAGGAAGATGAGCATCATGGAATGCCAGGATAATAGAACAAAGTGTTCTTGCATTGAGGGAGTACTTGAGTGGAGGGCCAATGTCCATCTGCTACCTTAATACTAAACATATATATATATATATATATATATATATATATATATATATATATATATATATATATATATATATATGCACATAGATCTATTTCCCCATCCTCATATATAAATATATTTACATATGTGTATGCCTTTATTTAGACCTCTATAAATGCCCTTTGCCTCCTAGCTCTTTCCTCTATTTCCTTTTACTTTCCTCTTTTCCCATTATCATGCTCAGCCTTCATTTGGGTGTCAGTAATTCCTCTCGGTTACATCGCCCTTGATCAGTCCCTATCAGACCTCCTCAGGGGCTTTGTGGCTTGGCTTTGCTCCCGTTGCTAATCTGTTATGCTCCCTTCTTGGTTTGCCCCACCGTGGGGGGTTCAGACTGGACCCCCACTGTGTGTCTCCAATATTGTCCTTTGTCACGGTATGCTCCAGTGAGGGGACATCGTGTCTCAAGCTACGGTCTTCTCTGTGCCTTAGTAACTCCATGCAGGGACATCATCCCCCAGGCGTGGTGTACTGAGATGGGGTCTAGACCCTCACTCTCTGTTCTTCCTTCTTGGTTTGCTTCTGTGCGGTCATGGCAGGCCGGCCCCTCTCCCTAACCTGTAGGTTTAGTGTTGTCCTCGGAGGTACATACTTCTAGGGAGGGGGTCAGTTTGGCTCTGATTGGGGCCAGTCCTATAGCTCAATCTGTTCTTGTGTTGCTCCATGTGATTACATTGCCCTCAAGGTTAGGTGCGCCATGGTGGGGTCTGTATGCACACTCCCAATTCTGTGGAGATGTAACCAATGCTCTTGCCCTGGGTGGGTTAGTGCCCTGCTTCCCAGTGCCATCGTTTCCCCCTCTCCTGCCCCCTTTTCTCCCTTACTTTTCCCCGCTTTCCTCTTCTTTGCGTTGGAATGATATGTACATCCTTGAGTTTGGCCTGTCCCCACCCCCACCCTTGACTGCTGGTACCTCAACCCCTACAGTGTGAGATCAGTGATTTTTCTTCTATTCCTACTGTGCTGATTGTACTTACCTCAGTGCGCTCATCTTGTACTCGTCCTTTTGTGATTGGCTAAATTTGCTTAGCATAATGTCCTCCACCTCTTCCCATGAGGTGATGGGCTTCATGTCATCATCAGTGCTTTTCAGTGATGTATAGTACTCCATTGAGTGTATGTGCCAGAGTTTTCTAATCCATTCGTGTATCAATGGAAATATAGGTTGTTTCCAATTCTTTGCAACACAATCTAAAATTCTTAGGAATAAATGTGACAACGCATGGATAAAACCTGTATACTAAACATTACAAATCATTAATTCAATTCCAAACAAAAAGCCAATAGACTTCCCCCTCACCCCACCCTCAAAAATTGACAAGCTGATTCTAACCATATTTGGACATCAAAGGACCTAGAAAAGGAAAAAATTTTTTGAAAAAGAATAAATTTGGAGGCATAGCGCTAACTGTTCTCAGGACTTGTTCAAAGCTATGCCTATCAGGACAAGGTGGTATTGGGCCTAATGAGACAGACAGAACAATAGAGCCAAGGAAAGATTCAGAACTAGAATCATCCTATATAAACAATGGGTTTTTAACAAAGTTACAAAGTCAATTCATTGGTGGAGAGTTTTTTCACCAAATGGAGCTGGAACAACGGAAATATTTGTATTCTTAAAAAAAGAACTTTGTCCTATCTTACAAATATGGCAAACCAGAACGTGTATACTGGCACAGATAAAAGTTCACAACACAGGGAATCCAGAACAGATAAGCACCTCAGGACCAATGAGGGGAGCAATGATACTAGAAGGGTAAGGGGGGGGGGTGCCGATCACAATAATCCATATATGGCCCCCCTCCCAGGGGTACAGAGAACAGAAAAGAGGGTGAAATGAAACTGCAGTTAGTGTAAGACATAAAGAAAAAAAAAAGAAGAATTTATAAATTATCAATGGTGCATGCGGATGGAGGGGGAGGGAGGAGGGGGGAAAATGAGGAGCTGGTGCCAGGGGCTCAATTAGAAAGAAAATGTTTTGAAAAAGATGATGACAATATATGTACAGATGTGTCTGACAAAATGGATATATGTATGGATTGCGATAAGAGCTGTAAGAGCCCCCAATAAAAATTTAAAAAAACCAAACCCTTTGATCTATAAAGTATGCCATACAAAAAAGTACCTCACAATGGGTCTTAAGCTAATATGTAAAATCTAAACTTCTGAAATATCTAGGTGAAACCAAAGGGCCGATCTTTGGGATCTTCGCTTAGGCATAGATTCAGTTGTAAGCACCAAAGCAGGTGCGCAAAAGAACAAGTGGACAGATTAGATTTCATCACAATTTTAAAACGTCGATTTGAAAGAAAACGTGTTAAGAAAAGACGGCAATGTGTTTGTTGTTGACTCAATTTGTTCGAAAGTCAGCTCAAACGCCGAAAAGTTGGAGAACCGAACATCTTTTTACCCACAAGAAATCATGAGAAACCAAATCACTGGCTGTGAGGCCCGGAATTACACTTACAAAATCATTTTTCCAGGGCTTTCACACAAAGTTAAAAGTCCTGGGTTGTGGAAATAACCCCCAAAACATCTAAACGCAGTAAAACCAGGACATTACATTTCAGCACAATTCAGTAAATAAAATGAAGATTTTTCGCAAATAAGTGCACAGCACAGCGCAATGAAGAAAGCCTGAGCACACGGAAGGGACGCGATCGCTGTCTGAGCGAGAGCAGGCTCAGACGGAGCGGCCTCCCCGCGGCCTCAGCAGCAAGTCGCGCGGGACGCACGCCGCCTGCACGGGTGCTTTCAAGACGAAGTTTTCGTTGGATTATTGAGCAAAGTTACGAACACCGAACAGAGCAGATGTTTTTTTCAAATGTCGCTGTTCCAATACTGGAAATTTCAAGCTTGGAGTCATTAGACCACCAAAGTTATCACTGTAGTTTCAAAAAGTTCTTAAGAAAAAAATTACGTCACAGTTTAGGAGAAAATATTTACTAATGATATCTCTGATACAAAAGCTTCTATCTAGAATATTTTTAAAAGTCTCAAAACTCAGTCATAAGAAAACAAAGAACACATTTTAAAGGGGCAAATGATCTAAAGAGACACGTCACTAAAGAAGGTAGTATATGCAAATTAAAGTCACAATGACGTCTTCCGTTGGCACAAACCGCCCGGGAGCCAGCAGCTGACTCAGGACACAGATCATGAGACTCATCAGAACAAAACGCTGCTCCGTCTTGCACCCTGCCCATAGTAGGTTGAAGACGTGATTCCTTGAGCTTTATTGACTGATCTTTGGAAGTAAATCGGCCGGTCTTTCTTCCTAATCCAGCGAATCTGGACGCTCTGCCCAGCATCATAGCAACCTCCAGCCCACCAATGACAAACAGGCGGTAGCTGGGTCTAAGTGCATTGACCAGGGATCAAACCTGGGCCTCCTGCATGGAAGTCAAGAATTCTTCTTCTTTTTTTTTTTTTAAATCATTTTATTGGAGGCTCATACAGCTCTTTTCACAATGTATACATACATGCATTGTGTCAAGTACATTTGTACTTCTGTTGCCACTTCAGCTCCTCACTTTTTCCCCTCTCTCCCCACCCTCCCTCCCTCATGAACCCTTGATAATGTATAAATGATTATGATTTTTCATGTCTTCCACTGATGAATGTCAAGAATTCGACCACTGAACGACTACTGCTCTCAAATACCTGTTAAAATGGCTAAAATTTTTAAACTTGCAAAAAAAAATGAACAACAATGTGGAGAAACTTCAATTCTCAGGCACTGCTGGAATAAAAAGGGTGTCAAATTGCTGACGCAGGTAAGCATTTGGGAGTTCCTTGAAATATTAAACACACACAGATCACAAGATTCACTCCTAGGCGCTGACCCAGAGAATAAAAGCATATGCCCATAAGATGACTTGGACACCACTGTCCATCGCAACTTTGATGAACACCAAACTGAGAATAATTGAATCGTACAATTAGTGAATGAATAAACCTTTAGATGGATAGTCATAACATGAAATACTATTCAGTAATAAAAAGAAATAAACTCATAATTTATACCACAACATGGATACTTTTCAAGTAGTCATGCTGAAGAAAAAGAGGCCAGACAAGAGTTGACGTACAAGTTTGATTCAATTTTCATAAAACTCCAGAAAATGCCAAGTAATCTCCTGTCACAAAACATGAATCAGTGATTATCTGGAGTGGGAAAGGGCTAGAGAGACAGTCAAGGGGGAGATTGGAAATAAACAAACAAACAAGCAAGAAAGAAAGCTCATGGAGAGTGATGACTATGTTCTCCACCTTCTATGGTGATGACGGGTTAAATGTATATATGTCCAAATCTATTATGTTATACAGCTTCCTGCCAGTCAATATAACTCAATAAAGTTGTGGAGGGGAGGATAACCACTTCAAAGAACTATTGTTAAGATGAAATGATTTAATATTGGTAAAATATTTTAAACAAAAATCTGACATGTAGCACAAAAATTAAAATTAAAAATAAACAAACAAGCATTGCTCTTGAGGCAACATCTACTCCATGTGGGTTCGATTAGAATGCTGCTCCACAGACTGTTCAACAGTTGATTGTTCAAAAGGAGAGCGCCAGGGCTTTCATCTGAGGAGCCTCTTGGTGGATTTGAACCTCCAACCTTGTAGTTAGCAACCGGGCTTGTTAACTCTTGTCACCACTAGGGACATTTCCCCAGGAATTGTCATTGTTAGTTGCTGTCAGCTGGGTTCTGATCCAAAGGGGCTCTATTTATAATAGAATGAAACGCTACCCAGTCCTGCACCATTCTCACAATTGTTACGCTTGAGCCCAGTGTTGCAGTCCAGGTGTCCGTCCCTCTCATTCCGGGTCTTCCTCTTTTTCAATGACCCCCTACTTGACCAAACATGATGTCTTTTTAAACTATCACTCTCTCCTGGGCATCATGTTGTTGGATAGAACATGTCCAACGTATGGGAATCCAAGTTTCGCCATTCTCAATTCTAAGGAACAGTCTATTTCTTTCAGGACAGATTTGCTTGTTCTTCTGGCAGCCGTTCCCTATTCTTCACCAATACCCTAATTCAATCGTGCTAATCCTTCCCCAGTCTTCCGTATTCATTGTCTAGCTTCCGCCCGCATAGCAGGTGATTCAAGAGACCACGGCTTGGATCAGGTGCACTCTAATCCTCAAGTGATGCCTTTGCTTTCCAATGCTTTAGGAAGGCCTTGTGCAGGAGCAATAAAAGTTATCAATTCGGGTTTCCAAGCCAGTGGAGGGCAGCCATTTGCGCTGTGTCCCTCAGTGAAAGGCTTCGGTGTGAGAGTATGACTTCATGAAATAGAGGTCAAAGAGGTGGTGGAAGCTTCTGGGACAGAATGAACAGGTCATACAGAGCAGGCTGGGAAAAGAAAGGCAGGCCTTCTGTGGTGATGGTCCTGCTCCAGCCTCTGGGGTGAGGATCCTCTAAGGTACCAGCCTTTAGCCTCAATGAAGACGAAACATCCAAATGAGCTCGAACGATCACAGGCCATTTCCATGAGTATTTGTAACTAGTGATATGGCATGTCTTTTGAGGGCAAAGGAAACTCATTAACAAATTTATTCAGAACATATATTTTTCTATGAGAAGAGTACTCTCAGAAAAGTATAACTTTGCTTCTGGTCTCACTTAGATTTAATTTCAGATTTCTCAGTGTCCTTAATCACATCCTCAGGTAATTCTAATTATTAAGCATTCACTGGGGGGTTATAATTTTATATTTATACTAAAATGTTGTGTTTAGCACTAAGATTTTGAAGGGGAGATGTAATACGGTTGACTTCTAGGAGAAGATTATAACAAACATACATAAACCCACCCTTGAGTGAGAGGCTCAGTAAAATACCGGACAGGGAGATAGAGAGTATGCACCAGAAACACACCATTTGGCATGTTGAAAATGGTTTACAACCGAAGAATTCAACTCAAGCCAGTGGCTCCTCTGAGCCAGACAGGAAATTGCTCATCTTCCAGAGTTGTAATATCTTTTACCTCCGTGTGTGAAAGCCCCCTTTCCTCTCTTGTCTACCGCCTGGAATGAATTGTGTGTGCCTCAACTACTTCCTGGTGAGATTATGACAAGCCAGTGAAACCATACCGGCAGAAGTGCTTTGCAAAGGAGAAAACAAGATTCAAATTTAAGACCGTGACTAAAACCTCAGTAAACTCACTGTCACCAAGTCAATGCTGACTCATAGAGACCCTAGGGTACAGGGCAGGACTGCCTCTGTGAGTTTCTGAGACTGCGACTACTTATTTACAGGAGTAGGAAGGTGCATCTTTCTCCTGATGGCTTTGAACTGTTCACCTTGCATGTTGGGATCCCAGTCCAACATGTAACCATTATACCACCATAATAAGGAAGATAATACTTTTCTCTTTTTTCAGCATGAACAATTAGGCCGACCTCCTATCTGTTTACAAAAGATTGCCATTCCATTATTTGAATGAGATTCCCCTTTTAATGCTTTCAGTTTTATTTTAAGCATCATCTTGATCAAGCCAGCATACTAACTGGTCCTTAGTAATTCACATCTCCATGAGGATGAAGACACTGTCTTACGTTGACATCCCTGCAAAGAAACCATGAAGAATAGGGGCAACATGACAGAAATAGAAGGGCCAGCTGAACCTGAATTTTATTCGAGATTCTGAAACAAAAGGGGCATCTGAAATGCATGGAAAATGAAATTAAAAGAGAAAGGTTTTCTTTCCACAAACTTTTCAAAGCCCCTCTTGGACATCAGAGAAACATTTAGAAATCGCCCTTCTCCTTGTCGGGGCTCTGCTTCCTAAGTTTCGGGTCCAGCCAGAGACTGGATGTGATGTTTCACATCTCTGGAGGCTCTCAGCTCTCAGGGCAATTAGGTGCCAGGTCATCATCTGAGTGGAAGTCCGTGGGTAGCATGAACAGTTCCTATTCTCAGCTGCCAACTGGAAGGTTGGTGATTCGAGTCCCCTCAGGTTCCTCAGCAGAAAGGCCTGGCGATCTACTTTGGAAAGACAACAGCCATTGAAGACACCGCATTGCACAGGTTGACTCAGATCTGCATAAGGTTGCCACCAGTTGAAGTCAGCTCCCCAACAACTGGTTAAATAAGTACTAATAATTTAAATAAATAAATAAATAAATAATGGCTAGCAAAGATCGCATTGTCACTTGCAGATACAGGGAGAGAAGGCATTCATCCATGTTCCCACAGGATTCCCTGGTGCTCCACCCTCCAGTTCCTTGAGCGTATTGGGTGGTCTCCTGCATTTGAGACTTGAAGCCCTATTTCCTAGCCCTATCACCTAGCTTCCCAGGTGCCTTGGTTCTGGATCCTGCGTGCACAGTAGCGTTAGATAGTCAGAGGCTGGCAAGGGAGGAAGTGACAGTGATGGCAGGAATCTGGCAGAAATTGTAGCACAAATGAGTTGGAGACGCATTTCTGCACATCCTTCTCCAGTACACAGAAATGTGAAAGCCCGAAAAAAGATACATTTCCTTATCAGTGGAATGGAGATAATGAAATGGAGGTAACGGAGGTAATAAGTGGCCAGATGGAGAAATACAGGATGTTCACCCTGCCCCCACAATGACTGAATAGCCTCTTGAGTTTGGGATCTGAGACCAGAGCACAGAATGAAGTCTGGGGCGCAGGGATGCGCATACCTAGCAAGGGGAGGTACATTACAGACGACATGCCAGAAAGCCTGCCTATGGGGGGACGTCTGGCTTTACATTTTCCAAGCCTTTTAGACTAACTAAGGGCCCTTTGGACTTATTTTCCAAAGTAGCCCCTTCAATAAATTCACTTTTTCTGTTCAAACCTTCTCTCAGACTCTGGTCTGAATTTTGTCTCTCACCCAAAATCTTTCCTGCAAGCCAAACAAGAGTTAAGTGGAGTGGAGAGGCTCAAAACATTGAGCCTCCTGCCAGTAGCAGTAGAATCACCTGCAGAATTTTTAAAATCCTGATGCCAGAGCAGAGTAACGGAGGATTGTGCTTGAGGGTAGCACTCAAGCCAGTTGCCATCCGGTCAATTCCAGATGATGGAATCCCCGTGTCCGAGTCGAACTTTTTGCCTAGGGTTTTCAAAGGCGCTTGTTCAGGGGTCGATCAGCAGGCCTCTCTTCCAAGGTACCTCTGGGCAGACTCTAGCTTCCAACCTTTCCGTTAGCAGCCAACCTACTCTAAGGAGTCCATGAATGAGACTAGCCCTTCTCCATTTTGTCAGAGCTCCTGGGAGTTTTCTGTTGCACAACGAGAGTTGAGAAGGTTTGCACCAGAAGAACACACCTGCCCACTGGCCCTGCTCCCGTGAAATACCAATCTCAGCTACCAAAATGTGAGCCAGAAGAAACCCTGAAATCACAGGTGCCATCTCCTGCAAACACTCTCCTGAGCACATTCATCTTGGGGGAAAGAAAAGACGCTTCTAGGTTGGATTTGCAGACAAGAATGAGTCTTCTGTGTGCTTATTCTATTCGGAAGCAAATCTCACTCTGAATTCTCTGACCCACAAAAAGCTCCGGAGGGATCCTGGGCTTCAATCAACGGAGGAGTGCCTGGGCAATCAGAAGAATACTGTGGTGCTGGGGAAATTTCTAGTGAGACTTCAGCCCGCAGCTCTGTCCTGATTTTATGCAAAAGACCAAGGATACTGGAAAACTGGGAGGTGACTTGGATAATCACGGGGCCTTACTGGGATGATGACATTAGGAATTTTTACAAAAGTAGGTTTCCAGTCAGAGCAAGAAGAAATGAAGGGAGAAGAGGTTGATGGAGTGTGCCAGAGGATGGAGGGGAGAATTTGTTGCAAAGGAGCAGAGAGGATGAGGTATTCTAAAGCAATTAAGGTAACTAACGGTGCATTCCCTTCTGCAAAACAATGAACGGTAAGGAATTTGGTTTAGGCCTGCAGGGGACCCAGTGCTGGGGAGATGAGATCCTTGAAGGCCTTTTGCTTTTATGTTTACTAGTGCTGGTGAGGAAGAGGTGCCGGTACCTCACCCTTCTGGGTGTCTGTTGCCACACAAGCAAGTTGATGCCTTGTTTGGGGCAGCACAGACCACTAGTACTTTCAGCTATGAAGGAAATATTCCAGGGGCAATTCTGGGGCCAGTTTTTACTGGCTCACCAAAGCTGGCTATTATCTTTCTAGGAATTTGATGAGCTTGCTGGTAAGCAGAGCCTTTACTAATGATTAAATTAGATAAATTTAGGATGAAATAGTTTGAAAAGCAAAGGTATTAACTGGTTTGCAGAAGGCTGGGAATGACAGTGGAAGCCCAAAATCCATTTGCAGGGTCCACACATGGATGAAGTCTCTGGTGACTCCCCTCCAATCACAGTTGAGGGATGTGAATAGCCCTTTGATCAGACAAAGAACCTTGTAAAGTCAATTATGGCAGATATAGTTAGATTTAAATGTAGTAATATATTTTATTTGATTTCCCTTTTGACCCATTTTAAAGTTGTTTCAGTTTTTGTCGTTTGTTTTTTAAGTGAACGGGAATATGCATGGGTTAATCCTCCCTCTACCCCCACCCACCCCAGTGAATGCCCTGACTGGGCCAGCCTTGCTATTCTGCAGAATGCATTGAAGAGTGGACTGCTGCAGATGGTTAGGGTAAAATTTAGCTCCCATCATTTGATCTCCCTTATGATCCATTTAAATTTGTTCTAACTTTTCATATTTTCTATTTTAAAATAGGATATATTTTTGAAATTATATTATTGGGGCCTCTTACAGCTCTTATAACATTCCATACATCAATTGTATCAAGCATATTTCTATATATGTTGCCATCATTATTTTCCAAATACTGTATTTGCTTTCTATTTGAGCCCTTGGTATCAGCTTCTCTTTTTTCCCTCCCCTCCTCCAACCCTTGTGACCCCTTGATAAGTATAAATTATTATTATTTTCATATTTGACACTGACCATTGTCTCCCTTCCCCCATGGTTTCTGTTGTCATCCCCCTGGGGCAAGGAAGGGGGTGTTATGTGTCCATCATCCCACTCCTCCCCACCTTCCCCTACCCTCCTGGTATCTCTACTCCCGTTTTTGTTCCCAAGAGTTCATCTGACCTGGGTTCCATGTGTTGTGAGCTCTTCTCTGTTCCATTGAACATACTCCAGTCTAGCCAGAACTGTAAGGCAGGACTGGGGTCATGATAGTGGGGGGTAAGGAAGCCTCAAAGAACCAGAGGAATATTGTGTTTCATTGGTGCTTTACTGTGCTCTGGTCGAATCATCCCTTCCTTGTAATCCTTCAGTGAGGGGATATCCTATTGTCTACAGACGAATTTGGGGTCTCTGCTCGGACCCCCCTCATTCTCAACCACATGGGTTTTTATGTTTGGTTTGGTTTTGGGTCTTCTGTAGCCTGTTACCTGATCCCGTAGATACCTCATGATCACACAGGCTGTGTGCTTCTTCCATGTGGGCTTATTGCTTCTCTGCTAGGTGGCCGCTTGTTTAACTTTAAGCCTTTAAGATCCCAGACCCCATATCTTTTGATAACCGAGAACCATTAGCTTTCTTTACCACATTTCCTTGTGCACCCATTTTGTCTTCAGCAATCGTGCTAGGAGGGTGAGCTTCACACAATGCCAGGTTGTTAGAACAAATTGTTCTTGCGATGAGGGAGGGATTGAGCAGAAGCCCAAAGTCTGTCAACTTCCTCAATGTATTGCCATATAAATATATGTACAAATGCCAAGACCTCTATTTTTATTAATTCATATATTTACATAAGTATACACCTATGTTTATACCTCTATCCATAGCTTTGCTTCCTAGAGCTTTCCGATATTTCCTTTTATGTTCCTCCTGCCCCATGATCACACTTGCCCTTCTTCTACTTTCTTTTTAATTGTGACTTTTATATGTTTTACTCTGTCATTGTTGTTAGCTTTTGGATTTTTTAAATGTTCTTGAATATATAATACTAGAATAGGTAAATCTACGGAGACAGTAACTGGATCAGTGGTTCGTTGAGGGTATGGCAGGGGAGGATAGAGGGAAATGGGGAGTTAATAAGTATAAAAATGAAGAAAATGATGATTATACAACTCTTCTAGATGGGATTGAATTATTGAATTGTATGATGTGTGAATTATATACCAATAAAACTGTTGGGAAAACAAAGTGTTAACTATTCCAAGGTCATAACTACTTTATTACTTTACCACATTTGACGAGTGCGTGAGCTTGGGTGATTTCTCACTGTCCAGTGTGGTAGCCTGTTGCCTCTTGTGACCACTGAGCACTTGAAATTGGCTTGTGCAGCTGAAGAACTGAATTTTAAATTTACTTTAAGTAACCTAATTTACATTTAAATCACGTGCGTGCAACTACTGTAAGAGAGTATAGATTTGGTTATGTGCATGCGCAGTGCACCTGCACGCACTGCTGCTTTTTAAAAAGCATCGCATTGTTGACAGTTATCCAAAGAGCATTTCCTTTTGTTGCTAATTGAGCATTTTTCTCTTTCTTTTACAATTATTTTAGCTTTTATTATCATTTGGAGGTGGGCTTAAGTTCCTAATGAAGGGAGTAGTAGAGAGTGTGAGAGAAAGATTACCTTCTAAACTGAATTCTTGATGCTTGGTGTAGATGCATATTAATGTCCACTTAAAAAACAGCCGTAGCTTGATGCTGTGCGACCTCATGAGCTGAATGAAGGCAAACATCGAACCCATTCACAGGGCCAGAGCTGACTTTCAACGTTTACATGTCAGTTAAACATGGGATTCGTTCAAAACTCAGAACCTAGACTGACTGAGGGGACTCCAGTCTGCTTGCCCAAGCTCGAGCAAGCTCGTGATTTGATTCTCAGTGCAGGACCGTGACCTCAGCTTCCCTTCGCTGAGACCAGCCTGGCCGCCAGCTGGACAATTAGCACTGCACACTCGCACCTCAGATGTGTCCTACTCCATTTCCTGGCCCATGCGCCCCAGGTAGTTCCCTCTTCTAATTTCCCTGCAGGTTTCAGAAAAGGTGCATTAAATTATAATCACGAGCTGTTTTGTCAGCAGCCTTTTGTGACCACTAATGACTGCAATGAGAGGGAGAGAGAGGAAAATGGGATGACTGAAGCTCACTGGGATGCTTCTGCCAAGCAGTTGGTAAAGCAACACAAACGGACAAATGGGTCCCTCCTGTGCCCATTAATTTGTATCTGTGTTTTCATTTGTCGCTGAAAGGTGCGCCTGTTTAATAAGCATCTGCTCGACAACGGAGACCACTTTACTTCACCTGAGATGGAGCAGGCTGGAGTCGCGTGACGCTTTGCTTCCGGCAGCACCACCTTTGCAGGCTTGTTTAGAGACCTCTCAGCTCTCTGTGCCTCAACAGGAGATGAAATTGAAATTTCAGCTGGGAGTTTTCCCAGGAAACCTTTGACATCCTAATAAGCCTGCCTGCTCCTCCGCTCTGTCCTGGGGCTGCGCCCCTCTGCCCCACTGGGACAGACCCTTCCTGGTGGTGGAGGTGGTTGCTATTGTTAGCTGCAAATCCAAACAAAACGCTCCCGGATCCTGCCTGTCCCCGCTCTAAGTTGAGGATCAGAACGTTGCCAGCTATAGGGTATCCACTGGCTGAGTTTGAGAAGGAAGACGCCAGGCATTTCTTCCTAGCTCATCTTATTATGGAAGCTCCACTGAAACCTTTTCCCCATCCTAGCAGCTCATCACCCACCCCCTTTCTGCACCCCGCTGACAACTGGGCCAGGACCTCAGGTTACATCCATTGCCTGGGAAGGAACTGGGGCTCCCACCTGACAGGTGAATTCCTGAGCACCTTCCTGAAAATGTAGGGCTCGAAACACAATGCTTCCGGGATCTGAACTCTTCAGTGGTTCCGCACTGCCTAGAAACAGTTCACAATGACACTTGGGGGACGCAGACATCTGTTTGTCACTCAGAGAACATGGAAAGTTCTCTGAGAGCAGAAGCTCAGCTTTTGATCAGGAGAGCCGGTTTGCTTTTAAGAGTCCCTTAACTGTTGAACTGTATTGGCTCCAAAGTATATTTATATAAAGTTATAGATGATAGATAGGTAGATAGATGATTGATAGATGGTAGATAGATATAGATAGTTAGATAAAACACAACTGATTGCCATCGACTCAATTCCAACTCATAGTGACCCTATAGTGACCAGATATATAGATGATATAGATATATATATAGATATAGAGATAGATAGATATAGATATACACAGAGTATTTGCACTAAATTGGAGAGTGCAGGATTGGTGTTTGCCAATTGGGAAAATAAAATGCTGACCTTCCTCCAGGCAAGTTTTGTCCTACTACACGTCGTCCCTGACTCACCTTGTATTTGAGTTGTGAAGGACTGTCCTTAGGACAGTCCCTTTGTGCTGTTATTACTGTGGTGTGCATCTTACTGTTAGCCATAGGTACCTCATTCAAAGTTGCAAAGTATACTTTGTGCACTGACAGATTTCTCAGATGTTCACTTGCAGATGTTCAAACATAAATGAAGATTGGATTTACAGAAATACTGATAAGAAAAGAAAACCATAATGAAAACTAATAAAATGTTATATCAGAACAAACTGAACAAGAGAGTTGTCAGAATGGAATCCTATCTTAAGTGGGGGACTACAAGTGGTTGGCTAAAACTACAAATCTTTGTCTGAAAACCATGACTTAGAATATGAAAGCAAGTTGGTCAGGGGAGTGAGTGAGTACTTGAGTGAGTGAGTGAGTGAGTGAGTGCATGAGGGAGTGAGTGAAGGAGTGAGTGAGAGAGGGAGGGAGGGAGAGGGGGAGGGAAGAAGTTGAGTGAGTGAGTGAGTGAGTGAGTGAGTGAGTGTGAGTGTGTGAGGGAGTGTGTGCAGGAGTGTGTGCATGGGTGAGTGAAGAATCGGTGTCTTTGAAATATACAGTAGGTGAAGAATTTATAATATATGATGTTCTCCCAGAGAAGGAACAAATCTATCATGGAAGAAGTCAGAATACTCTAGAAACAAAGATGGTGAAACTTCATCTTATGTACTAGGGACCTGTTATCAGAAGGGACTAGCCCTTGGAAAAGGATGTTATGCTTGGTAAAGGATCAACAAAAAGAGGAATCTCTCAATGAGATGGTTGAACACAGTGACTGCAACAATGGGCTCAAATGTAGCAAGAGTTTTGAGGATGAGGCCTAGGTCCAATTGTATATCGGTCACCATGAGTTGGAACCAAACTCAACGACACCCAACAATTGCTTTATTTTAGTCTCTGTGTGGAGACGACTTCCTGCACTTGCTCTTCAGCTCTCCTCTTCTTTAGCCTCTTGTTCAGCACAGCTTAGGAAACACCTAGGATATGATGGGTCCCATCTAAATTCCTAGCAGGAGATTCAATGATGTGAATTGCCCCAAATCGTTCTGCTGCCTTTAGGCAACACATTCCTCCATTTTGCCCCTTTAATTTTACAAACCTCTATAATATTGACAGTTGAAGACAAGACACATTCCTAGAAATAAAATGTAAAGTTGATGCTATCTTCCACGTGCATATTTTCTCTAAATGCTCAGGAATGCATAGTTGGTGCTTCTACAATAGAAAGTATATTTGTAGTATACACCCTTTGTTTTAGATTGAGGGAGAGATAAAAAGAAAATAAGTGATTAGAAAATGAGTGTAACTTAGCCTTTGGTGGCCTCTATGTCTTGCATAACATGGCATTGCTAGACTGAGCTTGTTGGGAGATAACCGCAATGATCCGCGCAATGGTGAAAGTGCACCCATTCACAGAGTTAAGTCCTTGGATAATGCTTCTCATGACACTTGGAGAATGGTGGTTTCCACTCTTCTAGCTTCCCTACACTCTGCTTCTTTCTTTCTGAACATTTATTTAGTGTCAGAGTTTATTTCATGTAAATCCAGAATGGGAGTTACTTTTCTTTTCATCTTTAGTTTCAGGCAAATTCTTTTTTCCGAGATTACTGGAACTAACATGGACCACACCCACAGTTTTCCTGGTGATGGGTGGAGGACGCACATCTGCAAGAACTCTGGGAGATTTCTACATCGACATGGCTGTCTGGTTCCCACTGGCTCCTTGGAGGCTAGTCACTAAAAATGTTGGGTTTCTTTTGCAGATCTCCAGAGATTATGGCTCCATGCTACCATGCACCTCAAGGAAGGCCAAAAAAAGAAAAAGAAAAAGAAAAAGTCTCTTCTAAAAAAAAAGGGGGGGGGAGCTCTTCCAAAAACATACGTTTGATGAAGCACTAGACCAGGATTTTTCAACACTAAGGGTCCCTCAACTTACCTAAGAAGATGCTATGTAAGTTTTAAAGTTAAGGTGAGTTTTGTTGTATTTAAGTTTTATGATATGAGTCCGCATATGCCATCCAGCAACTTGGGGAAGAAAATGGGCCCTGATCGGTCAAGCAATTAGTACAAGGCTAAGAAGCCTGGAAGCACTGCCCTGAGGTTTCTCTCCTCAGCACAGACCTCCTCAGCGCCTTCATCTCACTTTGCTAAATGCAAAGGAAGAGGCTGGAGACAAGCCATGTGGGGAAATGGGCACTCCAGTTCCTCAGTGTAATGCAATCATGCATTTCAGTAATTTGGAAAGCTGGCTAGTAGCCTTGGTCAACTCAGGGCCAATCATTATCACAGAAGATGCTCTATAATCAAGTTGTGTCTAGAGAGGCACCACTTCTCATGAGCTCTCTGGAGTAATGTCTGAGGCATTTCTAAGGGAACCAAGAGCTATATCTACTACTAGCTAAATAGACAGCATGCAGTCTTCTTATTCAACCTGAGGTCAGAGATTAGCAATACAATAATCATCGGGGTGTTTGATCAAAGATATGCTCATTTCCTTGAATCTGACTGCACTCTCGCAAGTTCTAGGTGAGTCCTGTGCACATTAGAGATGGAGAAGCACTGGCAGACACTGTGTCCTCCTCTCAAGCCAGGAAGGCTGCATTGCCTCCCCAGAGTTGCATGCATCATGGAGAGTGATTTCTCCTCCTGCCTTCCCCTCTTGCCCTGCCTTCTTCTGAGGGGAGCAATCTGCACAGCTCTCTGTACGTAGCATGCATTACTATTCCATGTTCACCATTACCATCATAGCTTAAAGCACCACTGTGTCTCCATACCCCTGGTGGCACAACGATTAATCACTTGGCTGCGAACTAAAAGGTTAATGGTTCAAATGCTTCCAGCAGCTCCATGGGAGAAAGATCTGGAGATCTGATCCTATGAAAATGAGAGCCTCGCAAACTGTATGAGGCAGATCTACTCTGCCACACAGGGTCTACGGCTCAACAGAATCAGGTGAGCCCTCTGGGATCTGGGTTCGCCACACCAGCAGCTCCATTTGTCATCTCACTCAGCTTGGACATAGCAGCAGGGCCCACACATTGGTTTGTCTCTGGCTTCTGTGGCTTGCTTTTCGTTGTTTCGGAATGGAATTCCTTCTTACCCCTCTCACCCATCTGTTAAGACTCAGCTAAGGGTTTTCTAGTTAGGAAGCCTTCCATGTCCCATGTGCAGCTAGCCGACAGGAAGCACCAGCACACATGCACTCACTCACATCTCATGCGGACACACAGACCATACGTCTCTTCTAACATTCCCTGTCATTTCACACTGGTCCGCCTCTGCCGGATACGCTGAGGGCCTGGAAGAATGAGAGCATCCTAGGACCAGCCGAGTGCTCTCAGGAGCATGAGCCCTGCAGCCAGCTGTTTGAGCTCGTGTCCCAATTCTGCCACTAACTAGTTGTGTGACTTTGGACAAGTTATTTACTCTCTCTTTGCTTCCATTTCATTGTTTATTAAAAGGCTACTTGGAGGTACCTAGCTCATGCAGTAGAGGTTTTGTTTTGTTTTGTTCTTTTATAAAGAAGTTATGAGGATGAAATGAGTTGACATATGGTCTCTGTATAGCATATTATAAGTGCTGTATAAGAAAGGGATTCAAAAAGTTCATGAAAAAATTGAATGAGAAGATCCTGGCATTTTCCCACAAACTTTCTGCAGCTTCCTCGTATATGCTTAGTATTTTTCTGAAGTCATTATTCAGATTGAGCATTAAAAACAAAACCAACAGAAAGCCAGCCTCCCAGTCATCAAGTCAATTCCAATTCATAGGAGGCCAACGGGCGGGGTAGAAATGCCCTCGAGGCTTCTGAGCCTGCAGGTCTCAGAAATAGAAGTTCCAGGCTTTCCCTGAGGAGCAGCTGGTGGTTTCGATTTGTCAACCTTGAGGTTAGCAGCCCGACACGGAACAGTATGCCACCAGGGTGCTTTCTTGTCATAAAAGAGGTGCTCATGACAGTGAAATACAGAGTGGTTGGGTATATTATAGTGCTTTGCTGAGTTTTGGTTATCAACAACATACCGCTGTGAAGTCCATATGCCCAAAACCCACAACTGATCCTGACTCATGGTTACCCTGCAGTACAGGGTAGAGCTGCCCCCTCTGGGATTTCGAAGGCTGTAAATCTTTGCTGGAGCAAAAAGCCTCATCTTTGTCTTGTGGAGCAGCTGGTGGGTTTGAACCACCAATCTTACAGTTAACCACCCAACTCTGTAACCCACTAGGCCACCAGAGAGCCCTTTGAAGTCTCTATTGTTTGCATGATAGTCTCTTATGAAAAATGAGAAATGAGCCGACAGATATTCCTTTACCTAAAATCTCACAAGTGTGAGAAGCAGGAGCAGCAGGCCAAGAGGAGGCAGGAGTCGAATGAAAAGACCTTTCCCCTCGCCCCTACGGAGCAACACCTCAGACATCAACTGTGCTTAAGGGAAACACAGTGGCCAGGTGTAGTCAAACAAAGTGTCCAGACATAAAGCGTGGTGTCTCATGATAAAAACGTCTCTTAAATGTCTCATGTCAAAGACCAGTGACCACGTTCACTCACCCAAAGTGGAGTGGTTTGCTCCATCGCATGGGCCAGAGTAGTCTTTAATGCACTTCCCTTCCACTTTATAGTATCTGGCAGACAAAGACTTGAGGATGCACACACCAACCTGACAATTGTTTATTAAGATGCTGGAATTCCTTTTTGAATGCAGACTGATCAATGTCATTTTTCCCCACTATTCATAGCATGCTGTCCCATCGCTGCAAAGCAGAGAACGCTCACAAGCCCACTGACCAAAACTAACCCCAGCCTTATTTTATTCATTTACTTTTGTTCTGATTATATTTTTAATTAATCATTTCTAGTCATCATTTTACTGGGGCAGGGGGAACGCTTACAAATCTGTACTGATTATTAAAGTGAACACTCTCATAATATGACAACACTGGTAAATAATTTTCATTGTTTATGCTAAAAAAAAGGGGGTGGGTGAGGTAATCCACTGTAATTTGAATACGAAGCCATCCAGAAGGTCTAGCTGAAAGTGTGTTTTCATTATTTGCATTCTTAGGTTTGGCTTGTTATGATCTTGGCATATCTGCTGATATCACTTGCAATATTTTTTTCATTTCATACATTAATATTTAATATTCTTTAAACATTGTTCAACCTTAATGGTTGTCTAATTTCTGTTTTTCATCCACAGAGAAGCTATTAATTTATGAGCATATAGGGCAGTAAGTAATAATTTGCATGAACGCCTTGAGCAGATATGCTTCCGCAGGCCGCCCTGCCATGGACTCTGGAAAGCACGATACCATCTATTGGCCAAGCTCCAATGAACATGCTTTACACGAAGCAGGGAGGGGAAGAAAGTTCTTTAATCCATAAAGAAGTCTACTAAGTGAAAAACCAACAGAGATGACAGGAACCGGTTTAGCCCTGCTTCTTCTTTCTTTTGTGTGTGCATTCCAGCTCCCTGTTGGGAAAGATTCACGAGATGACAAAGCCAAGAAGCCCAAGTGCTTTGAAGAGCTGGGGAAGGCTCACCCGTAGCCAGAATTCTCTCTTCGCCCGGTCACCCTGCCAGCTAAAGTAACCCAAACGAAGAAGGTCAGCTAGGTCACAAAACAGGTCACAAAATGAGCCCGTCAGACAACATCTGGATCCAGCTGACATCTGCTCAACTTCCCTTCCTTCTCGTGGGGAATGATATTTCCCATGGCGTGCATTTGACAAGTGGGTTTTGGGTGGCGTCCTTCTGCCCACGTGAAAGGTGAGTCTGGAGTTAGGCAGGGACAGGTGCGCCTTCAGAGGCTTTGTGCGCGGAAAGGCCTCAAAGTAAATGCCCTCAAGGCAACTGTACACCCTCTGGGTCCAAAAAGGTTCCCCGAGGGCCAGGAAGTCAGGATGCAGGTAATCACGGGCCCATAAATTCTGACCCAAATTTCCCACCCTCCCTCAAGCGCATGTCAGCCTCCTCAACTTACTTTCCTAAAAGCTAGATTTACAGTCAGTTGAGGACAGACGCCAAGCTGGCACCCTGAGGTAGACAATTAAAGTAGTTACTCAGACCATTTAGTAAAGACGAATAATTTTTCTCCAATTATCTGCATGTTACAGTTAGTCTCTTCTTTTCAAGTAGCTATGTGATTGCTATAATTCTCTTTTTTATATTTATTTTTCCCCTCTTGGACAAGCCTCATAGGTAATAGAAGCAACTTAATAAGATTTAGAATTAGTGCCCACACTAATAAAGTCTCACCCAAGAATACAGTATTTTGACATTCAGAAAACATGCTTAACTGAAGGGACAATTTTCCTAGCTGTTCAGGAAGCTCAATTACTTATTCTGATGCAGCAAAGCCCAAGCTCCTAAGTCTTAAACCAGGCTCTGAAAATTCATCCCTGCAGTTTACATCATGGTTGTAAACTTTTTAAACATTTTTGGTCTTTGCTTTATAGTTTTCCCTCATTAAAATTCTGAAGCAAAGTTAAGCAGTTGCTTTGACTTTAGACTCATGGAGACCCAATCCATTTCAGGGTAGAACCTTACTTGGTGGGGTTCCCAATTTTTCTGAAGTCGATCACTGAAATGTTTTTCTAAGGTACCTCAAACTTTCTGCAGCCAGGTATGAACTGGTTTGTACCACCCAGGAACTTTGAGACAAATTCTCCAAACCCCACAGCTGTCAGGCGAATGCCAGCTCACCGGGACTGGTGACTCCAAAGGACAGCGCAGAGCTGCTCCACGGGGTTCTGGGCTAGGCCACTGGTGACTTTCAACCCCTCACATTCTGTCAGCTTAGCCACTGTGCCACCAGGACTCATTGACATTAAATTCTTAGTGCTTAACTAGTAAATATACCCTTTTAAGACGTCGTTATTTGGGATTTCGGGTGGAGGGGTGAGCTACATTTTTATGGATCTACCTCAAAAAAGCATATTTGAGTGTAAGCCCAGGCATGGGTGATGAGTCTCCTGTTGAACATACAATAAGCGGTTACATTACTTTTTCAAGTCGTTCTGATCCCTGGAGACCCTCTGCCATCGGCTAGATAGCACAACCCCAGAAGGTGTCCAAGGGTGCACGCTTCCGGGAGCCGACTGCCACACCCCGCTCCCGTGGAAAGGCTGGTGGGTTCGAACTGTCCATCTCTTGGTTAGCAGCCAAGTATTTAACCACTGCGACACCAGGTCTCCTTTGCAATTTACTAACAAAAAGGTTTTGTCATTTAGCACGTGTAACATAAATGGCTAAATGTATAGCTTGTGAACAAAATTGGAGTTCTGTTATTGAAAACATAATTATTACCATACACTACTAATTTCACATAATTTGTATTAAATGAGCCTATTTTGTTTCATATAAATAATAATAATTTAAAACAGCTTCTCTTACATTCTGGGCTTCTAGGATGCCATGTGTGCTGCCCTCTCTGGACCAGAGAATAAATGTAAGCCCCACCGAAGGTGACACATGCCTTCAGGGTCACTTTTACATAAACTTCTTTGTCACTAATGCAGCTCTGGCCCGGGATAGGAAGTAGGATCTTAGTGTTTGCTTGTGTCGAGGAATGCTGTCACACAATGCCCTGACAACTATGTGTCTGGATCAGTGGTGAGTTGCCCCTAATAGCATCACTTGACTGTGGTGACTAATTGTGTGTGGATGGTGAGGGGATGATTCAGGTCGCACCCAGACTATTCCATGGCAACACCATCCCTCTTGTCTTAGTTGCTTAGTGCTGCAACACTGGAAGTGCCACAGGTGCAGGGTGTGAAAGAACAGTGCAGGAGGCTGCAAGTCCACATTCAGGGCTCCGGCACTGTGGGAAGGGTTTCTCATTCTGTTCCTCTGTCTCTCTCTCTCTCTCTCTCTCTCTCTCTCTCTCTGGGAAGTTACTAATCCCAACTTCTACATCAGGTCTTCCTTGGCACCTTGTTCGTCTTTATGTGGCCTTTATCTTTCCCCTATTTATGCTTGTAGCTCTCCATGCACAACGCAAAAGTCATTAGGTTTAAAACACATAGATATGGTCTCATCAACATCACAAAGAAACCTCCGTTCCCAATGAGATCACATCCACCCCTGTAGAGGTCAGGATGGTGTATTAGTCTGGATACTTTAGAGAAACAAATCCACAGCAACTCATGTATAAGAGAGTTTTATGTAAAGAAAGTGTGCATCATGAAAACATCCCAACCCAATGCTGCCCAAGCCCACAAGTCCAACATTAACCCATTAACCCAACACCAGTCCACAAAGTCCTCCACCTCACAAAACAGAGGCAATGATGCCGACTGCAGGAGGAAATCTGAGTCAGTGAACGAATAAGCATCTCAGCACTGGCAGGGGTCTCCACATGGCTGCTCCAGCACCCAGGGCTGCATCGGGATAGGTCCATGTGGCTTCTCCTTGGGCATGTCTTGTAGGAAGTCAATCTTGCAAGCTGAAGCAGGGAACTGCTAAGGCAGCTGCACCCTGGTGCAACCATCACAAAGCAAGAGACCCGAGAACTAGAAAGGCGAGGCTCACCACCCATTTATCCCTCCGCCTTTCAATTAGCCCCACATGTGATTATCGGCCAGGTTGGCATAATTAACTAACTCAGATGGCTACATATTCTTGGAGTGGGGAGGGCCACAATTCAACCCATGACCTACTCCTCATACACAAGGGAGCAAAGCATTGTCCACTCCTCATGGTTTGTCGTGGATCTGACTATTGGGATATGTAGGGTTTGCATTGACTGAGTTTTGAAACTCCATTGCCAGGTCTTTCTTCCTAGTGTTTCTTCCTTGGGAAGCTTCCTGAAATCCGTTCAGCATGATAGCTACAGGTAAACCTCAACTGACAGACAGGGTAGGAGTGTTGGCCACACAGGAGGTGTTTAAAATAAGTCAGGGTTTTCGACTGTGATGGTGCTGGTGTTGGGTGTTGTAAAGTCTGTTCTTATTCATAGTGATCCTGTGGACAACAGAGCAAAACCCTACCTGGCCCTGTGCCATCCTCACAATTGTTGTTTTTTGTTTGAGCCCATCAATGATGCAGACACTGTCAGGCCGTCTCATAGAGAATCTTCCTTTGGGTCGCTGCCCCACTACTTTACCAAGCATGAGGTCCTTCTCCAGGGACTGATCTATCCTGAAAACCTGTCCAAAGAAGGTGATACGGTGGCAATGACATAATCTCCTGTCAACTTGAGCAAAGGGGTGGAGTCTAGCCTGTCAATCAGGCCACAGCCAATGATGCCTCTGTCTGGGAATGGCCTTCCCCTGAGGATTCTGGGAACTTTTGTCTTCTTCCCTGGAGGTGGGACACACACCCTCTCTTCTTCACCTTCCTGTTGACAAGGCACAAAAAGCTATGCATATGGCAGCCAGAGCCCTGGAGCTGGAGAAGCCACATGGAGAGCTGCACCAGTGCTGAGATGCTTAAGCCAGACTTTTCACCCACTGGCCGGTGATCTTCCTGCTTTTGTCATCACTGCATGTGCTCCATGAGTCTGTAGAAAAAAATATGGACTAGTATTGGATACATGGGCTAATATCAGACTTCTGGACTTCATCTGGACTTGGCAGGGATGTTTTCTCAATATACAATTGCTCTTGGACATAAAACTCTCTTACACAACTACTGAAACAATTGACACATGTACAAAATTTGCTATATGCCAAATGAGAAATGGATTACTCAATAAGCAAGGTAAGCATGGCTTCCCTATGCTTACTTACTAATCTGTAAAGAACAGTTTCACATGTTTTCTCTACCACATCCACGAATGACATTGTAAAAAAATAAGTAAATTGTAAACTAGATTAGTAAATAAGCACAAGTAATCCAATGTTTACCTGGCCTACTGGATACTGTGTCCCTGCCAGGGACTGTAAATTTGAAGAGTCTGATTCTATGGGATGATTCTCTGAGATTGGGAGAAAGACAGATGTCAGCCATAGCAAGAAGCAGAATCCTTGATGTGATAAAATAATGTGAAATTGTTCACGATACGTTATTAAATAACCAAAAATAAACCCATGCTTTGGCAAAGAAAGCTGATGGTGCCCGGCTATCAAAAAGTATAGC
>NW_022111305.1:895005-897719 GCF_000313985.2 Echinops telfairi | reverse complement strand
AAATCCAAATTGGTCTATCTGCTTGAAATACAGGTGTGGGAATTCTCTGAGTGGGCCATGTGCCAATGCTGATGCATTCTTGTGAAGGAGGCTCAAACTGAGGCCAGATCACTACTAACCGTCCCCCTCTACCAGTCTGCAATTCCCAGAATCTTTGGTGGTAATCTCTTTCTTACCGGAGGGTAAGAAAGAACAAGTTAGTAAGGAGAGAGAGAAGTAAGCAAGAGACTTTAATATAATGTGTTCATATACTATACAAAATCCATTTTTATAACTCTTTTCAGAAGGGGGAAGCATGTGGAAAGAATTCAAGAACATTTGAGTAACATTCAAAGTTGACTAGAATTTTCAAGAAATTTTTTAAGACTTCTAAATAAAATTCAAAAAAATAATCCTTCCAAAATAATCCAAAGAATTCCACGATCAAATGTTTTCTAAGTTTAATAAAACTCTACTGAATTGTACTTGCTGAAAATAAAGCCAGACTTTTATTTTTAGTCAAAGATTACCATTTTTGAAATGAAGTTAACTATTGTCAGGTACAGATGGTTTTTTAATGTCTAGAAGTAACTAAATATTGACACAGGCATCAAATGTTAGAAATAGGTAAAAAAAATAGTGTATATGTTTCCAAAGCAAGGTGTATAAAACCATTTATTCTTTTAAATATTTTAAATACTCCTTCTCAAGTAACAGTTACACTCTTATTTTACATTCTCATTATAAAGGGTATGTATTCAACAGATGTAAATTTAAAGTCAACTTATCCAAATTCTGATTTTTAAATGAGATTTTAAGAACCATCCTTCAGTTACCACCCAAAGGAAATGATATGCTTCAGGAGAGGTCTACGCACAGACCGATTGCTCTGGGTGTTATGAGTCAGAATTGAAGAGTGTGGAGGAGAAACTAAAGCAGGAATGGAAATGCTTCGCGCGGTTCCACTAATCTGCCAGGCTATCGACTAGATACTGCAGCTACAAAGATGTCAGGAATACAGTCGCTGCACTTATTTGGATGCTAAACTGCAAGTCTTCTTTTTTCTATATTTCTACTTTTACAGGTTTTATTAGATTATTCTGTCCTACCTAGTAATGCCAATCAGCCCTAGTGACAGCCTTATCTTCTGTACAATTTTCAAGTATCATTTCAAATACTCTTCCTGGTTTCCTGGATGGAAATGTGCATCAATGATCTATTGTCTAATAATGCTGCACTCCAAAAACATGTAAAACCTCAGTAGACTCTAACAGTACAAACTTAGCTTTGGAGTCCACGGAGGTAAACTGACCCGGGCTACACTTAGCCGAGGTTAGGCTGCAGGCTGCTTGCAGGTTTTGTTGGTTTGAGCGAGGCTTCCTGAAGTGCTCACAAGAGAGAAGGGGAAGTTGACTATTGGCTGATCTAAGGTGATCCAGCTCAACAACATGGAGACTAGCCCAGGCATGCCCTTCCCCTGGAGATGGCAGAAAGCAAAAGTGTATAAGTTCAATCATGCAAGTACTTTTCCAGACTTTACTTGTATAACATTTGGTAGCATCTTTTTGACCAAAGCTGGCCATATGGTGAAGTCCAGTGTGGGGAAAAAGGGTCGGAAAACTTCAAAAAACCCTAGCGGAAGAGGGCAGGAAAAGGGCAAGGACTTGGGGCCATTTTTGCAAAGTGCTACACATGTGAACAAAACTAAGAATCTCTAATGTAAATGACTTTTATCTAAAAATAAATAAGCAGAAATATGTTAATCGATGAATAATAGTCATATTTTACAACATTGCGAAAGACTTGCCCTATGCTTTAGAGAATCCTAACAAATTGATCAACGCCATCTGCTGAACCTGGTCCATGACACTTCTTACAATTCAGGGACCACTGAACACAAGACGATGGCAGCTTCAAATCCAACAGGAGTGCCAGAAGCAGGACCACTGCAGGACTTGATGCAGACAACAGCAGGACAATTGTCCCTTCTTGTTTGGTCGTTGGAAGCACCGCCAATCACCAAGAAACTTCAAGAGAAGCAGTCCACATTGTGCAAAGAAGCATTGCACTTCCTTTGTTAACTAAGACAGCATGACCAGTAAAGGTAAGGAAGCTCTTCCTCTCTGCCCCATTCTAACCTCTCCTATTCTTAGTCTGCAAATGGTGGTGGTGTTAGGGGAGCAGAGGTATCAGGAAAAGTAGTGAGTGGAAATAGCCTACATGAACTTTGACAACAGGAATGACTAAGCTTTTTGCCCATATTATGAATAAGTACAACTTAGGTTTACATCATTAAAAACAGATTCGTTTTTAATGTACATATATTCATAATGAGTATATATTCTCAGGTGACACAAAGAAAAAAGTTTCTATATAGATATATAGTTAATATATATCTATATAGAAACTATAATGTTTGTAAATATATAGTTATATATAATGATAGATATATATAACTATATAGTTATAATTTTGTTGTGCTATGTCTATATGTGTTATTAATATATATGTTAAGTATATAAGTTATAATATATCACAACAAAACTATATATACATGTATGTGTGTGTATTCAAAAAATTCAAAAATCGCTATTAATTCTTCTAGAATACTCTGCCATTACTGAAGGAATTTTGTATTCACTAAACAAACAAATCAGTCTTGAAAAGAGTACAACCAAAATACTCCGTCTGACCACAAGGTGTAGAAGGGACCAGTTATCAGACATCAAAGAACT
>NW_022111305.1:892824-894219 GCF_000313985.2 Echinops telfairi | reverse complement strand
CAGGAACATGCTCTGTTTCCTTCTGTTGTGCTTGTGGTCTATCAATTGAAACCAACTAACAACAATGTCTGTCCACTCAATGGTAGCAGATTTTTTATCATAAATTCAGCATATAATGTCCTGTCATTGCTCAAAGATGAGGATAGTGCTATTGCATGCATGTTTCCATTATTTTGAAGAAACCACACTCTAGGGGAAGTGGTCCTTATACTCTGAGCTTTTGATTTATGGAATTGGGTGGTGCTTGTTGAAAGACAGGACCACCATGGTGTGTAAACCACATGCAACTCACTAGCTCTTCACTCAGGGGCCAGTGCAAAATAGACAGCCTTAAGAATATCATGACAGTGGCTTTTGAACATGAAGCCAACCACGGAGCTCTTCCAAATAGCGATTCTGTGTGACACCCACCCCTCCACTTGGCTCCTGGAGGGTGGGGAAGAAAAGGTAGGGTCTTAAAGAGACCTTGTCAAAGATTATAAAAATATGCACTTTCAAAGTAATGGCAGAGGTAACTGTTAATTAAGGTTTTAAAAATCTAATGGGGAAAAGAGGTCTGCAAATTGAGGCTGTTAAAGCATAGTTTTTCTAAAAAAAAACACAAAACCAAGGTATCATTTAATTTCAATATGCAGACATTGACTTCCAACTAGAGTTTTGCTGTTAGAAATAGCATGAATATTAACACCAGAAGGTACACGTTCAGTAGAACAACCAACCATACAAGCCCGAGAGGCCAGCATTTGCCCAAGAACAAAGCTCAGAAGGCAGGAAAGAAGGACAAATAGAAGCAGTAAATATTCACACCGGGAGGAAGTAGAGAGAAGGATATTACATTATGGAGATACAAAGCAAAATGTGTATAAATTGTTGAATGGAAAATGAATTTGCTTCATAACTTTCACTAGATCACAATACAAAGTTTTTGTTAGAAGAGCCAAGCTACAGAAGAAGGGTCACTTCTCTGCTTCTCATAGTTAAGTTCTTGGCAGCATTGCCAGGGAAAGGAAAAGTTACTGGGAATCACACAAGCACAGTCAATATGAGTGCATAATCATTGTAGACTCTGCGAAGGCCCAAAGCAACCTAGACTTACCAGGCTTTATATAACTTATTAACTGTATGAGAATGAGATGAGAATTTAAATGAACAATGAAGCCTCATCTTTTCTCAGTACATGTAATTACACTGTGTTAGTCTGGGTAAACTAGGGAAACAAATCCACAGAAACTCATATATATATGTATTGTGATAAGAATGGTACGAGCCCCCAATAAAATGATCAAAAAAACAAAACAAGGATGTCAACACTTCATCTCACATACTTTGGAGAAGGTCTGTGCTTGGTAAAGTAGAAAGGCATCAAAAAAGAAATCCCTTGACAAGGCGGACTGA
>NW_022111305.1:887048-892226 GCF_000313985.2 Echinops telfairi | reverse complement strand
AACTGGCTAAGGCAGCTGTACCCTGGTCCAACCATCACAAAGCAAGAGACCTGAGAACTAGAAAAGCGAGGCTCACGGAGCCATTTATCTCTCTGCCTTCAATTAATCCCACATGTGTTTATCAGCCAAGTTGGCGCAATAAATCTTAACTATGTCATCTGGGTAGACTAGAGAAACAAATCCAGGGAGATTCATATGTGTATAAGAACGAGCTTTATGTCAAAAGCAATTGAGAAAACATCCCAGCCCAGTCCAGATCAAGTCCTTAAGTCTGGTATTAGCCCATATGTCCTATACCAATCTATAAATTTCTTTTCAGACTCACTAAACACATGCAATGATGCTGAATACATGAAGATCACAGGCCAGTGGGTGGAAAGTCTTGTGGATTCAGTGGTGGTGTAAGCATCTCAGCGCTGGCAGGGGTCTCCATGTGGCTTCTCCAGTTCCAAGGCTCTGGCTGCCATGAGCCTGTCTCCATGTGGCTTGTCAATAAGAATGTCTTGCAGGGACTAAGCCCTGTCAGAAGAGAGTCTCCAAGGGAATGAGTGTGTGTCCCACCTCCAGCGAGCTATTTGACATTAGCGTGTCAAAATGAGGTCATAAAGCTGCGACCTGATTGAGGTAAACTCCATCCCTTCACTCAAAAGTCTCAAATTGACAACAGATTATGTAACTACCACAGATCCCATGAACTTTCACAGTATGAAAGTCATAAAAAGCCTAGCTTTTCAGCACTGGTCACATGAGGAGCCAGAGGGAATGGTCTTTGGCTTATTGTATTTATAAAGTGAGTTATTAGCCTTTTCGTATATCACTGCTGTCACAGACTTATGCCCACTGGAAGATGGTTAAAAAAAAACACCAAACAAACAACCAGCAACACATTCCAATTCTAAATGATTTATTCTTGATTCTACAAATAACACTCATGACATTCTTAATAACTTTAATCTAAAAATTATGACTGTCAAATGACTACATAGTCTCATCAATGAAAACAAATCATTTTCTCTCGTACTTAATGATTCTTTCAAGAAATTAACCCAAGAAACCAGAGGAGTCAATCAATAAGGGGGATGATTATATCGTCTCTCTTATTAGTAGAATTGAAAACAAAGGCCTTCTTTATTGTATAAATTTCAATCATTGTAAATCAATTTTTATACATAGAAAGAGGGGGATAGAGAGAGCAGACAGCAGCATCTAACGTTTATCTTGTAAAATTGAGTCAGAACCAAAAAATTGCTTGCCATGGCTTTTCCATGACAATACAAGTAGTTTGAAAATGAGGATTAAATTACTTCTTTTAGGCACATTCTGATTCTTTAAATCACATCGAGCTCAAAGAGCCTGAGAACCACCACAGTCCTGTCCTACCTTTGTCATGTGTCAGCCATACTCCTATAGTTACTTGATACCCTGCCAGAGGGCTGGCTGGCAGTGCAGGTGAAGATGAACGTGTTTGAAGAGTCAGAGCTGCTGGAGTAAATGAGAGTCTTGTCCCTCATCTGACATATGCCATCACTGTGAAAGCCATCTTTAAACTGGAGCTAAATAGAAAAGTCAAGATGGCGTCCAGATAGGTTCGCCCAATTGGCGCTCTTGTTGGATCAGAAAATTAAGAGGTAAAGAGGCCTCTTTAAGAGGTAAAGGGTGGCTGGCTGCTAAAAATAAATTCAGTGTATTGGGGTGTGGTTCAGATCATCCCCTGTGATTTTTGCCATGGAGCAATTCGAGAGCTTGCTGATACATTCTAAGTTCACCACATCTGCTGGAGGGCTCCTGAATCCACTCTTACCAGTCACACAGAGAAAGAGCTCAGGGCCACTCAGTCTCCTGGGAACACGGCACGACAATTCTTTCAAAACAACACACAGACAGCAACATAACCCAACAGCCTCAATGAGAAAACAAGTAAAACAAAACACAACAGCAGAGGAAGTTGTAAACCTAGTGATGGTCATAGAAGAATCAGATGTGGATCTTCAGACTGCTGCTTGGAGCAATACAGGTTATGAGGGAAGCAGCACAGAATATTGATGCAATGGAAGAGGAGATGAACTCCACGATAGAGGCGATGAGGTCTATGATAGAGAAGATGAAGTCCATGCATAAAAGGAAATACAAGAACTAATGGATGAGGTATCAGAAGGAAAACACGAGATAATGGGTCTCATCAACAGACTAGAAGAGGCGGAGCACTCTCAAGGACAATCAAGCATATGTCAACAAACAGGAAAGACAGTCAAACAAGATAATCAAAGAGGTGGAAGAAAACATGAGACCAATGACAGATGCTATGAAGAGGAAAACTATTCCAATAATTGATCTTCCAGAGAAAGACACAACCAAGAAGTCTACAGCTAAATTAGTGAGGAAAGTCCTGGAAGCAAACTTCTCCACGAGACACCAATTAGAGTAAATCCCAGGAAGAACTCATGAAGGCACATAACAGTTAAATTATCCAACTTTGAGGAAAAAGAGAAAATATTAAATATGAGCAGCAAGAAGGGGGGGAAAGGCAGTCACAAACAATGATGCTCAGGTAAGAATATGCTCAGACCTATCAGCAGATACCATGAAGAGGAAGAGAAAGTGGAGTAACATCTTCCAAAAGTTGCAAGAAAAAAATTCCAACCAGAGAATCCTCTACCCTGCCAAATTGTCTGTTAAGATCAATGGTGAGGTAAGAGTCTTCACAAACAAGGACAAACTCAAAGAATACACCATAAGATACCCAACCCTGTGGAAATTCCTTGTTGACTCACTGTGCTCAGAAGACCAATACCCACCAAGCACAAGCAGGAGACCACCGTAGAGCTCAACTCCATCCAGAAGACAATACACCAAGAAAACAATTACCAAGATAACATTGCCTCAGAAGGAAAAGGAGGAAATAATGAAGCCCCGCACATAAACACAGCACACTGATATGAAGGGAGATAGCAAAACACTCAATACAAAAGGTACAATATGACAGCAATGAATCCACAGATTGTGGTAATAACTCGGAATGTCAATGGCCTGAACTTGCCCATTAAAAGACAAAGGTTAGCAGACTGGCTCAGAAAATATAACCCATCAATCTGTTGCATGCAAAAGACACATCTTAAGCTTTCAGACATAAATAGATTAAGACTAAAAGGCTGGCAGAAAATATACCAGGCAAACAAAAACTCAAAATGAGCAGAGGCTGCAATCCTAATCTCTGACAAAATGGACCTTAAGGTGTAAACCATAACAAGAGAGAAGGAAGGGCACTACATAATGCTCAAAGGATCAGTAGACCAAGAAGCAGTAAGCATAATAAAAATATACATGCCTAATGAGAGACTTGCAAAATCATCAAACTATACAAAAGAAGGGAAAGAAATCATAGGCTCAACAGTCATAGTAGGTGACTTTAATACACCACTATCAGAGAATGATTGATCACTGGGAAGGAAGCTCAGCAAGGAAGCTACAGAGCTAAACACTACAATTAGGAGACTGGACCTGATAAACATTTACAAAACTCTCCATCTGAGGTAGTTAGTTTATTGTGCCAACCTGCTCAATAAATACATGTGGGGTTAATTGACGGGCAGAGGGATAAATGGCTTGGTGAGTCTCGCCTTTCTAGTTCTTGGGTCTCTTGCTTTGTGATGTTTGGACCAGGGTGCAGCTGCCTTAGCCAGTTCCCTGCTTCAGCTGGCCAGGATCACTTCCTGCAAGACATCCCTGAGGAGAAGCCACATGGACCTACCCCGATGCAGCCCTGAGTGCTTAAGCAGCCATGTGGAAACCCCTGCCAGTGCTGAGATGCATACACATTCACTGATTCAGCTTTCCGCCTGCTGTCGGCGTCATTGAGTGTGTTTTGTGGGATGGAGGAGGACTTTGTGGATTGGTGTCAGTCATATGAGTTAATGTTGGACTTGTGGGCTTGGGTTGGAATGTTTTCTTGATGTGAAGTTAACCTTTATATAAAACTCTCTCTTATAATGAGTTTCTGTGGATTTGTTTCTCTAACATACCCAGACTAACACACCATCCAAATGCAAAAGAAATCACATTCTTTTCATGTGCACATGGCTCATTTTTTAAAATAGACCACATGCTGGGACACATATAAGCCTGAGTAAATTCAAACACATAGAAATCACTCAAAGATCCCTCTCAGACTACTACACCATAAAGCTGGAGATCAAGAAAAGGATGACCAGAAAAACAAGGGCAAACAACTGTAGTATGAATAATGATCTTCTGTGACATGAATGGGTACTGGCCCAGAGTAGAGAGGAAATTAGGAAGTTTCTAGACACTGATGAGAATTAGAATACAATGTACCAAAACCTATAGGATACAGCAAAAGCAGTTATCAGAGGAAGCTTGATAGCAATTAATGCATATATGAAAGAAGAGAGATTTATGACTGATACACTAACACAAAACCTCTAGCAACTAGAACAGAGTCAACAGAACAGCACCTCCAATAACAAAGAAAAGAAATTATACAAATCAGGGCAGAGTTAAACAAGTGGGAAGACATGCGAACCATGCAAAAAATCAATGCAGCAAAAAAGCTGGTCTTTGAAAGCATCAAAAGAATCTACAGACTGCTGGCAAACCTAACCAAGGAAAGGAAGGAGCAAACATCAATAGCCAGGATGAGGGATGAAACTAGGGAACTCACAATGGATCCCATTGAGATTTAAAAGATAATCACAAAGTACTATGAAGTCTGCATTCGAATGAATTCAGCAACATGGAAGAAATGGACAAATACCTGAGAAAACAATCCCTCCATAGATTGTCTCAGATATAGCCAAGAACCTTAACGGATGCAGAGCAAAAGAAGAAATAGATATGGTTATCAAGAAACTACCAATGAAAAAAGCTCCCAGAATAGACAGCTTCTCAGGAGAATTCTACCAAACATTCAGAGAAGAGCTGAATGAATTATTCCGGAGCATAGAAAAATATGGGAACCGCCCCAAATTTGTGCTACAAAGCCAGTATAACTTTGATACCCAAACAGAGCAAGGATCCCACAGGAATAAAGAACTACAGACTGATATCTTTAATGAACATAGATTCAAAAATCCCGAACAATAAAAAAATATTGGCCAATAGAATACAAAAGTATATAAAACATCATGATCAGGTGGGATTCATTCCAGGGATGTAGGGATG
>NW_022111305.1:883619-885292 GCF_000313985.2 Echinops telfairi | reverse complement strand
GCAGGGAATACATAAGATAACTGAAATAGGGAAGGGTACGAACACAGATGAAGATGAAATCGACAAGTGGGATGTACTAAGGATAAAACATCTGTGTGCATCAAAATAATTCACTAAGAGAACCCAAAGACTGGGAGATGATAGCAATGACACAACAGACAAAGGGCTTATTACTAAAATCTACAATACCCTCCTAGCCTGAAAAAATAAGAAAACAGTTAACCCCCTGAGGAAGTGGGCAAAAGACCTGAACAGAAGTTTCACTAGGGAGGAGACCGAAGTGGCCAAAACCTGACCAGAAGTTTCATTAGAGAGGAGACCTGAGTGGCCCAATAAATATATGAGAAAATGCTCCCGATCATAGCCATCAGAGAAATGCAAATTAAAACTACTATGAGATACCACTTAACACCCTTGAGGATAACCGAAATCAGAAAATTACAGAGCAACAAATGTTGGAGGGGGTGTTGTGAGATAGGAACTCTCCTCCACTCCTGGTGGTCATGTAGATAAATACAGCCACTGTGGAAAGCCATCCAGAAATATTTAAAGCAAATGGAAATCAAGTTACCTTTCAACCCTGCACTCACTCTACTGGGCATACACCCAAAAGGGCTAAGAAATAGACCACGACCAGTCATCTGCACTCCAATGCTTATTGTGGCACAATTCATAATGGCAAAGAATTGGAAATAACATAAATTTCCATTAATAGATGAGTGGATTAGAAAACTCTGGCACATACACACAATGGAGTACTGCTCATCACTAAAAAAGTCCTGATGATCCCATGAAGCACATTTGGAGGAAATTATGCTAAGCAAAGTAAGTCAGTCACAAAAGAACAAGTCAACTGAGATAAGTATAATCATCACAGTAGGTATAGAAGAAAAGCCACTTATCTCACACTTTACAGGCTGAGAAGATGCAGGCAATCAGGCCAGGGACAGACCAAACCTAAGGATGTGCATGTCATTCTAAAACAAAGAAGGGGAAAGTGGGGGAGGGAGGAGAAGGGGAGAAGAAAAGGAAGACAAAAAAATAAAGCAAGAGGGAGATGATGGCACAGGGGGAGTAGGGCAGTAATCCACCCAGGGGAAGAATATTGTTTATGTCTCCACAGAAATGGGAGTGTGAGTACAGATCCCACCATGACACGCCAAACCTTGAGGGCAATGTAACCACATGGAGCAACTCACGAACACAGAGAGATCTACAGGGCCAGCCCCAATTAAAGCCAAACTGACACACACACCCCACACCCCAATAGAAGTACATGCTACAGAGGACAATATTGAGCCTACAAGGAGGTAGGGAAAAGAAACGGTGAGCAAAAATGCCATAAACAGGGGAACAACTAGAGAATTAAAAGCCCACATGGAAGAAGCACACCAGCCTGTGTGATCATGAGGTGTTGAAGGGATCAGGTATCAGGCATCAAAGAGCAAAAAATCATGTCATTGTGAATGAGGGGGAGTACGGAGTGGGGACCCACAGCCCATCTGTAGGCAACTGGACATCCCCTTACAGAAGGGTGTAGTGCAGCAACAATGAAACATGAAACTTTCCTCTAGTTCTTAAATGCTTCCTCCCCCTGCCCCCACCACTATCATGATCCCAGTTCTACCTTACAAATTTGGCTGGACCAGAGGATGTACACTGGTAAAGATAGG
>NW_022111305.1:874755-876128 GCF_000313985.2 Echinops telfairi | reverse complement strand
ACACAGGTACAGATAAGAGATAAGAGCTCAGGACACATGGAATCCAAGACCAGGAATGGGAATAGCAATACCAGGAGGGTAGGGGGAAGGTGGAGAGAAAGGGAAACCTATCATGATGATGGACACTAACCACACACACCCCTTCCAGGGGGAGGAACAACAGAAACCATGGGGGAAGGGAGAAGGACGTTGGCATAAGATATGAAAATAATAATTTATAATTTATCAAGGGGTCACAGTGGGGGAGAAGAGGAGCTGATACCAATGACTCAATAAAAAGTAAATGTCTAGAAAAGAATGATGGCAACGTATGTATAAATATGCTTGATACAATTGATATTTGGATAGTTAGAAACGTTTTAAGTGCCCCCAGTAAAATGATCTTTTCATAAAATTTTTTTTTAAAGATTCAAGATCCCAACACTATTTGTGATAGGACCATACCTATATATCTACCAAGAAGTCCAGTGAATACAACTGTTATTTAATTTCATGCACCAACCACTAAAGCCAGTGATAAAGTAATGGAAGAGTAATACCAATGTATTCAATCTGAAATCGATCAAGTATGAGATTAAGGTGCGTTGATAATTACTGTCAATTAGAATGCTAACGTTGGAAACAAAGCATAAGAATACGTGGTTGGGAAATATGGCTTTGGTGATGGAAACGAAGCTGGAGATTGCATGATAGAATGTTGTAAGACCAACAACTTCATTGTGCAAATAACTTTTTTCAACAGCATAAATAGTGGCTATAAGCATAACTTCACCTAACAGAACATAAAAGAATGAAAATTAGGCTCTATGGGATGAGTCTCTGCAGTAACTCAATATCATTATCTTGTACCCAAGAGAGAAATGAGGCTCATGCACCCTTACAGTTGACAGCCTCGGGACCGGCAGGAGCGGTTGGTCTCTGTCCTCGAGGTGGGGTTGCTGGGAGATGAAACAGTCCTTGACAGTAAGTTGGGGTTTTTGGTTTGGTTTTGATTGCAAGGATTTTTGCCGGCGTGACATTTAATCAATTAGTCATTCTTTAATTTTATAGTTTCTTTTCTTATTGAGTACTTCAGAGAATTATATTCTCCTTACAGGAGGGTACATTGAAGTGAAAGAAGCCAGCCTCAATTTGAGTTGTGAAAAGGATTTGATTTCAAATGAGTTGCTTATCTTGATTTCTGAATAGCATTTGTCTTAATTACCAAGGGCTTCAAACACACACACACACACACACACACACACACACACACAAGGTCAGAGGCTCTAAAGAACAGACAATTATATTCTCCTTACAGGAGGGTACATTGAAGTGAAAGAAGCCAGCCTCAATTTGAGTTGTGAAAAGGATTTGATTTCAAATGAGTTGCTTAT
>NW_022111305.1:873514-874655 GCF_000313985.2 Echinops telfairi | reverse complement strand
AAAGAAGCCAGCCTCAATTTGAGTTGTGAAAAGGATTTGATTTCAAATGAGTTGCTTATCTTGATTTCTGAATAGCATTTGTCTTAATTACCAAGTGCTTCAAACACACACACACACACACACACACACACACAAATCACAGGTGAGAGGCTGTAAAGAACAGACAGTTATTTTCTCACAGCTCAGGAGAATAGAAGTGTAAATCAGGGAGTGATCCAGGGAAAGACCATGTCTTGCTGGTGCACTTGTGAAGTTCTTGATGTTCCTTGGTATTCCTGGGCGCCTGTCTTTCTTTGTGTGTATGTGTGTCTATTCTGTTTTTCTGCAAGAGGCTTCTGAGTGATGGATTTAGGACCCACCCTACTCCAGCACTGCCTCATTTGCATAACAAAAGGCCATCCAAGGAAGCTTCAAAAGTTGTGGGAAACGGATTTAAAAGGTAATGAAATTTCCCCACAAACTTTTTGAAGCCCCATCATCTTTATAGGTCCAGGCGGGTAAGGTTTGAGTTTCTTTTGGGGAATACAATTTAATCCATAGCAGTATTGTTTGAAATATATAATTTATAGTATTTCTATCATCAAGTGGGATGAAGGCTATTATAGTTTGATCAATCCCGCATGGTTAAACAATATTTCCTCCATTAAAATTAATTACAATCAATGCCCACCTAGCAGGAAAAGGTAGTCTCTAGGGGTGTATATACCCCTCGGTTCTGTATTTGGTTCCATCTTGTTTTATATTTTTGATTAAATATTTGGAATAGAATAAAATAGGAATGATGACTAGATTTAGCAATGACAAAATGTTAGAAGGGATGGTTAACAAACTACATGTAATATACATCATCAGATTGATTTTGACAGGTTGGAAAAGTGAACAAAACTAATACAATTAAACTTAATAGGGAGTTCTGCAAAGTTCTACAGGAAAGTTTTTTAAATGCCTGAACAATCAGAAGATGTTCCTGAGCTGTTGGCAATTCAAACGAAATTGTTGAGGGGCATGAATGCAATGAAAATTATAATACTAGCCAATAGACAGAATTACCAGAAGTATTAATGTGATCTTGAATTACATAAATAGGGATATTTCATCCAGTGAAAAACAGTAAGAGTCCCAGATGTCTGCTTTGCTTCAG
>NW_022111305.1:860735-872503 GCF_000313985.2 Echinops telfairi | reverse complement strand
AATCTCATAAAAAATAAATATAATTTCTTAAAAAGATGGCTTTTGGGAAGCACAATTATATTTATTCTAGATAGTCACGGCATGAAACTGAGACTAGTAGACTTAAGGAGATTTCTAGTTTGGTTAAGAGTTAAAAACAAACTCATTGCCATCCAGTCAATGCTGAGTCATGGTGACACCCTGTGTGTTTCCAATAATGTAGCTGCTCATGGGAATAGGAATGCCAATTGTTCTCCTGTAGAGCTGCAGGTGGTTAAGAATTGCCCACCATGAGATCACAGCCCAACAGGTAAGCACTACACCACCAGGGCTCCTGTTTAAGAAAGAACTGCCTAATGTTTGAACCTGTTCAATAACTGAATGATTGTCTCATGACACAGCAAGATTTCCATCATTGCGATAATTCAAGCCGAGGTCCAGGAATTTGTAAGAGGTGTCAAGCATCAGTTGTTACCATTGAGTTGATTCCAACCTATAGCAACCTTATGCAGAACAGAACAAAACACTGGCCAGTCTTGCACTAGTCTCACAGTTGTTCCCATGCTTCAGCCTATTGATGTAGTCCCTGTGTCAACCCATCGTGCCGAGGCCCTTCCTCTTTTTCACTGTCCCTCTCCTTTACCAAGCACGATGTCTTTCTCCAAGGACTGGTCTCTCCTGACCACATGTCCAAAGTATGTAAGATGAAGTCTTGCCATCCTTGCCTCTAAGGAGCACTCTGGCCTTACTTCTTCTAAGACAGACCTCTTTGGCCTTTTAGCAATCCATGGAACTTTCAATATTTTTCTCCAGCACCCCAATTCAAATGCATTGATTCTTCTCTGGTTTTCCTTATTCAATGTCCAATTTTTACATGCATATGAGGCGATTGAGAATACCATGGCTTGGATTAAGCTCACCTTAGTCATCAAAGTAACATCCTTGCTTTTCAATACTCTAAAGAGCTCTTGTGCAGCAGATTTACCCAACGCAATTTGTCTTTTGAGCTCTTAACTGCTGCTTCCATGAGCATTGATTGTGGATCCAAGCAAGACAAAACCCTTGACAATTTCAACTTTTTCTCCATTTATCAAGATGGTCCAGTTGTGAGGATTTGGATTTCTTTACATTGAGTTGTAATCCATACTGAAGGCTGCCATTCTTGATCTTCGTCAGCAAGTACTTCAAGTCCTCCTTGCTTTCAGCAAGCCAGTTGTGTCATCTGCTTATTGAAGGTTATAATCCTGATGCCACATTTTCTGCATATAATCCAACTTCTCTGCATAGAGATTGAAGAACTATGGTGAAAGAATACAATCCTGACTCACCCCGTGGCAGTTACATAATCTCTTGTCAACTTGTAAAGGGACGGAGTCTAGCCTGTCAATCAGGCTGCAGCTTGATGACCTCATTTGGAAGCGCTGAGGAGATAAGTAACTCATTAGAGCCAGGACACACACACTCTCTGCTCAGTATTCTTTTTTTTTTTTTTTAACATTTTATTAGGGGCTCATACAACTGTTATCACAATCCATACACACACAAATGTAAAGCGCATTTGTACATCATGCTCAAAACATTTTCTCTCCACTTAAACCCCCGACATTAGGTCCTCATTTTTCCCCTCCCTCCCCGCTCCCCCCTCCCTCATGAGCCCTTGATAGTTTATAAATTGGTATTTTGTCATATCTTGCCCTGTCCGATGTCTCCCTTCACCCACTTTTCCATTGTCTGTCCCCCATGGAGGAGGTCACATATAGTTCCTTGTAATCGGTTCCCTCTTTCCTACCCACTCTCCCTTTACCCTCCCTGTTTCACCACTCACACCACTGGTCCTGCAGGGCTCATCTGTCCTGGATTCCCTGTATTTTCAGTTCCTATCTGTACCAGTGTACATCCTCTGGTCTAGCCAGACTTGCAAGATCGAATTCAAGTCATGGTAGTGGGAGCGGGGAAGAAACATTTAGGAATTAGAGGAAAGTTATATTTCTCATCATTGTTACATCACACCCTGACTGGCTCATGTCCTCCCCGAGACCCCTCTGCAAGGGGATCTCCAGTGGCCTACTAATGGGCTTTGGATCTCTACTCCGCACTCCCCCCCTCATTCACTATGGTAAGATTTTTTGTTCTGATGATGCCTGATACCTGATCCCTTCGACACCTCGTGGTTTCATAGGCTGGTGTGCTTCTTCCATGTGGGCTGGTATTCTTGATGACAAGACACATGGAACCCTGGAGCTGGAGGAGCCACCTGGAGATGCATGCCAGCACTGAGATGCTTCCACTGTCACTGGATCCACAAGAATTTCCACCTACTGGCCTGTGATCTTCCTGCATTTGGTATCATTGCATGTGTTTCATGAGTCTGAAGAATTTATAAATTGGTATCAGACATATGGGCTAATATCAGACTTATGAACTTGATCTGGCCTGGGCTGGGATGTTATCTTAATGTACGATTGCTCTTTGATATAAAGTTCTCTCTTACACACATATGTGTATGAATTTGTTCCAGTCAACCCAGACTAACACACACAATCCCTGATTTTAAACCACACAGTATTCCCTTGTTTTGTACTCACCACTGAACATTAGTTAAGATCAGATATAATATCAATTATCAAGAATGTGCTACAGATGATTTTTAAAGGTCCAGTGCTTTCAGCTTCAATGCTGTTGTAGTTGGGTGTCATTAAGTCTGTTCCCACTCACAGTAACCGTATCTACGTACAACTGAACTAAATGTAGCCTTGAAAATCATGCAATATTTTACCCATTGTTGCAGCTACTGTGTCAATCGATCTCACCGAGGATCTACTCCTTTTTCACTAACCAAACATGGTGTCCTTCTCTAGGGAGTGGTCTCTCCTGACAACAAAATCTTGCCACCCTTGCTTCTAAGGATCATTCTGACTGGACTTCTTCCAAGACAGATTGGTTTGTTCGTCTGGCCGTCCATGGTATTGTCAATATTCTTCGAAAGCACAAGCATTCAGAGCCATTGCTTCTCCTTCAGTCTTCCTTATTCCTTGTCCAGCTTTCACCTGCACGTACAGTGCTTGAGAACACCATGCCATGGGTGAGGCTCACGTTAGTCAAGCTGACAGTGTGGCTCGTTCACACTTTTAAGAGGTTTCTGGCAGCAGATGCCCAATGCAATGTCATTTGGTTTCTTGACTATTGCATCGCTTGTGGTGCCAAGCAAGGTGAAATCCTTGCAACGTCAATCTTTTCTCAGTTTATCATGATGTTGTCAATTGGTCCAGTTGTGGGGACTTTTGCTGTCTTTACTTTGAGGTGCAATCCAAACACTTCAAACCAATGCCTCGGTTCATGCAGCGGTAGTCTTTGATCTTCATCAATTAAGCGCCTCAAGGGTCTTCCCTTTCAGTGAACATATCTGCACATCACACGTTGCTAAGAAGCCTTCCTCCAATAAGGTGCTGCATTCTTCATACGGTACAGCTTCTCACAATATTTGCTTATGAACAGATTGGGTAAGTATAGTGAGAAGGTACAACCTTTCAGTGCCTTCTAGTTGTGTAAAAACCACTGCTGCGTAGTCTATCCAGGTTCCACATGAGCAAAATTAACTATTCTGAAATTCCCATTCTTCTCACAGTTATCTACAATTTATTATGATCTACACAGTCAAATGTTTTTTCATAGTCAGTAGAACACTGGTAAACATCTTTCTGGTATTCTCTGCTTCGATGTTAGTCCTATAATAACACCACCTTTCATTACCTGCATTCCCTTAGACATTTGCGGAGTTCAAAAGAGAGGTACAGAGTGTCCCCATGTTATCTTTGCCACAGCCAGTAACGGGAGGGCATGTTTGGGAAAGTTTCCTACAGAAGAATAGCATCTGTGAATGCAGATCAAAAATACTGAAGTACTACTGCGCTCGTGCTCCTAAAACTTCCTTCCATCCTGCAGACTCCGAAGCTCTCCAGCTGAGAAAGTTGGTGTAGGAGAAAGTTGATAGCAGACAAGTGGTAAAGTTTAGGAAAGAAGTTGTGGATAGTGGAAGGCATCTGGTCACCTGCCAGTTCTCAAAGGGTGAATGTGGGAACAGAGAGCTTGTTAGTTGCCATCAAGTTGGCTCTGACTCAGAGCGAGTTGGTGCTGAAGAGAACAAAACGTTGCTGTGTTCTGCACCATCCTCACAGTACAAGGTGAATTTGAGCCCACTATTGTAACCCCTGTGTCAATCCATCTCTTTGAGGAGCTTTCTCTTTATTGCTGATTCTCTACAGAGCACGGTGCTTTGTATAAATTGAATGGTGCCTACCCAAAATACTTGGTATAAATCCCAAATGTGGATATACTGTGGTTATAATCCCCAATAGGAATGTGTTCCCTTTGTGGTATGAATGCATCAATTCATATAAAGTATGTCTTACATTGTATTACAGTATTCATTCATATAGGGTATATCTTAAGTCAATCTCCTTTCAGGTATAAAAGAGACTGAACAAGCAAATGAAATGAACAGATCGGAGGGAAAAAGAGATGCCAATCCACATGAAGATTTTCCGGGAGCAGGAGCTCAGAGGAGACAAGGCCCTTCCTCCAAAGTCAACAGAGGGAGAAACCCCTACCCTAGTGCTGGAGCTCTGAACTCCAACCTCTAGTTTCCTAGACTGTGAGAACATGCATTTTTGTTTGTTAAAGCGACCTGCTTGTAGCAGCACAAACTAACCAAGAGAATGTCCTTCTTTGGAGTCCCTGGGTGGGTAAATTAACCAAGCTAAAGATATAAGTGGAGCTGGAAGAAAGGAAGAGACTAATTTTTAGTAATAGAGTTCAAAGAAGAGAAGATCATTCATGACCATTACCCAGCCGACCTCTCTAAGTGCATCCCCACTCTCATGCTTGCAACAAATACCTTGGAGTCCCTTGAATAAGGTGCTCCCGCTGCACTTGCTGTCCCTTCCTCTCAGAGTGACACGTCCTCCCTTATCTAGGGACAGCTGCTATTCTTTAAGGCCTGCTTACCGCTCACCTCCTCTGTGAGGGTGAGGTGAGATAAAGTGAGGTAAAGCCTCTGGGAAGCACAAATAGTTTATGCTAGACAACTACCTGAAAGGTTGACAGCTCAACCCGTGCTCAGCACCAGGGAGGAAAGACTTGGAGATCTGCTTCCATTGAGGTTCCAGCCGAGAAAACTCTAAGGAGCCCACTCTACTCTGTAACATATGAGGCCACTATGAGTCAGAATTGACTCGGCAGCAGAGCTTGGTGTGGTGTGTGGTATGGCGTGGTGTGTGGACTGAAGTCTTCCCAGGCCTCTGCAGACAGAGGGAGCGTCTTCCTCCTCTGGGATTCAATAGCACCTTCCACATACTAATTACAACAACCTAATGATTTGTAATATATTTGGCTACGCACTAAATTGTGTGACACTCCATGTTCTGTAGATTTTTTTAAAATTATTTTTTGTTACTGGAGTTTAACATGGTACCAGGTATATATGCAAGGCCCAGTCGATATTTAGTGAATGAAACAACGAATAAGTAAGTGAGGATTAGCAGCACAGTTGAGTCCGTGCTGTGAATCCAGAAATTCTTATGCATGGAGATTGAACGACTTCTGAGGTAGAGAGCCATGCAAGCCATGGCAAGGATTCTCACATTTTCCCGGCATTATCTAACCTCCCTGATACATGCTTTGCCTAATAAATATCATGTTTTGCCATAAATCAAAGTGAATAAACCGAACTCTGAAATAAATGAGTGCATGCCCATTTCATGGAATGCAGGCTCTTTTTCCTGACTGTCGTGCCCACGATGAGTGGGTCCCTCCTCTGCTGATGAGCCTTACTTGGTCTATTTCCTCCCTCCAGCTTCCGCTTCACTGATCAGTCTAGTCCGGTAAGTGAGCGCTTTCAGTGGAATGATCGCTCCTCCCTTCCCGTCCCCCACTGATCCCCAGATTTGGCCCCATCCCCCCCACCCCACCCCACCCTGCTCACTTGCTGCTCCACCCACATTCCCTAGACTGACCCAAGGGGAGGCAAACTGCTCTTTGTGAAAGCCAACAATCCTCAGGACGACCCTGCTTGAGGCGGTCTTGTCCTGAGTTCATACACTACATTTACTATCTCCTCACTGCAAATGCCTCAGATCTTTCTCTTCCCTTTTTCGTCTTTTTTTTATAACAGTAACTTCATGAGACACATGCTGTGCTCACTCAGGTCTGCAGTTCGAAGCCCAAGCCACTTGTAAAGAATTCCAGTAGTCTGAGAAACTCACGGGGGCAGTTCCACGCTGTTCTGTAAGTTGGAATCGACAGTGGATTTGGGTTTTTTGGTGGTGGGTGTGTGCTCATGTGCGTGTGTTTGCACACGCACGTGCTCGGGTCTAAAGCTTCCGTGTTATTCTAACTCACACTAGTACCCTTCTGTCAGACTCCTTTGAACTTAAAAACTTAATGAGCCTTGAAGTTTATATGGCATTACTTAAGAGATTACAAATTCCACTTCTTTGGAACCCACGCTAGCAACTAGCTCAATATGATCCAATGTTCTAATTGTAATCATGCCTATTCTGACTCATGTAGACCCTAGGAGTCTACAGACTCTATGCAGAAATGCGCTCTATGAGGCGTTCAGAAGCTGATTTTTCAGAAGTAGATTGCCAGGCCTTTCTTCCAAGGCACTTCTGTGTGGACTCAGATGTCTAACCTTTTTCATAGCCGCCAAGCTCGTTAGCTATTTACATCACCAAGGGACTTCAACTCCTAGGATGCACTACCACCCGGTTGATTCAGACTCATAGCAACCCTATAAAACAGAGTGGAATTTGGATTTCAGAGACCAACTCTTCACCAGAATAGAAAGCTTTGTCTTTCTCCCCTGGCGCGGCTCCTAGTTTCGAACTTCTGGCTTTTCATTGGCTGACACGTTAGAAAAATAACTCACAGAGCTTTTGGAAAACAGTCCTCATGTTTTCTTGGATTTCTAGTAGGACAAGGACTTGTGATCTTTCCACTTTAACTTTTACACTCAAGAGAAGAACTGCATGATCAGATTTTTGGACAAATGAGAATCATCTACTTTGTTGGCATTTTTTCATTCTAGTCATAGTATTTGCCTTCTTCCTCTTTCAGAAACTGTGCACCCACTACCGTTTTTTGTTTTGTTTTGTTTAAGCTCTGGTTCCTGGTTTCTCTTCCCCCCTTTATCCCTGAGTGCAGTGTTACATTTGGCTTGGTTTTTATGTCAGGGAGCAGGAGCCATGAGGAAAACAAGCCGAAGCCACAATCCAGCCTCAATTCAGATGTTGAAGGATGTGTACCATCCACGAGCCCGAAAGCCTTTCCCTTTGCATGCACCTGACTGCTTTTCCTCTCTGGTTTGGTCTGGGAAACACTTCTCTTCTCAGAGGAAAATAAGTAAATAAACTCAAAGAAAACAACCATTAGGGATATAAAAAAGATTGTAGATAGCTGGAAAACGGATTATGCAAGGCACCAGGAGGAAGTAACCCACAGCAGCAAAAGCCAGGCCTGCGAGGGATCAATTACCACTGAGCTGTAATGCTCTTCTTACATCAAAGCCCTTTCAAGACATAGCAACATACCTGCCCTGCAAAGACTCTTGAACCAGAGGATAATGTAATCATCAATACAATATCCTTTCTCTTTTGTGAGCACTTTAGAAAAAGCCCAGCAGAGTAGTGACTCTGGTATTAAGTGTCGTTTTAAACAATACCTTGAAGCCATAATGCAATCTTACTCCTGAAATGTGAAGTATTTGCTGCCACCGCGGGTACACCTGGCCCGTCTGGTTGGGAAGAAAATAAATCTGTGCATTTTCCCCCTCCTTTCACTTACTTGCTTTTCTACTTTTTCTGTCTGGCTGAGTAATTTGCAAATCAGTTTGAACTCACCCTTCTTTTCTGTTTTGTTTCAAGGCCTGGTATTTGTTTGTGCTTTATCTTCCCCAACCTCTTAATAAAAAGAGTCAACCAGTCTGCCTGTGAGAGTATTGACGGGGAAGAATGTGGGATTGTGTTGCAAAAGAGCTCAGGCCTGTAATGTTATCACTCAGCAGGACTGGGACCCATCAGAAGGCACATGGTGCGCCATGACGTAGCTGGTCTTCAACCACAAAAGCAGACTTTTCTCTGCGAATTAGACAAACCACACAAAAGGCAACAATAGCTAGCGTAAACACCATTTAATACTATTCACAGGCTATTGAAGAGATGGGCGTTGACTGAGAATTGCAGCAAAGCCAGGACATTGTAGTCAGATGAAAGGAAGCCTAATGAACAGGAAGCATCATTTGAGCAGGCTGACAGTAACCATATAACTTTGGGATTGTGGGGCTGGCATTTACCCCAAGGGTCTTTACAGTCAGAAAAATAAAGAGAAGTTAAAGCATAAGGAATCCTCTTTGTGGGCACTTAAAGCCCATGAAGCAACACAAGAAGCTGCACAATTGTCTTTTCAGGACTCCTCTGTGCTGCAGAGCATTGTGAAAAGGACACATTTGGGTCGTGCTTACTTATAGGATTCTCCATCATCCATGGGGAGAACGCAGCCATGAAAACAGATGAAATGTTCACAGCAAAATGAATACTTGGATAAGCTTTCCCTCACTTTGTTTTAAAGACAGGAAGGGCCAGCTTCGGCAGGATTAGTCAAGCCATTCACAGGTGCTGGCAGCCTCTTGGTCTATGAGGTGTCCGTGGCTGGACACCACTCGTTATTCACCAGATGCACAGAGAAAGAGAAAATGAAGTAAGCCTTTGGAAATAGAATGCCTGTGTTTAAAATATTTATCCCTTGGTCTAATACAAAGTCGTTTGGACATTTTTTAAGTAGGAATTTCACTGAAGGGTTGTCATTTCTAAACCATTCTTTAATGGTACTCCGTGTTGGTGTAAACTGCGCATTGTCTAAAAGAGAACACTAGGTGTTCCAAAGACACTACAGGAAAGCTCGGGAAATTCTTATGAACTGGACTGGACCCTGGAAGGTTCTAGAGCAGTGGTTCTCAGCCTTCCTAATGCTGCGACCCTTTCATATATTTCCTCACGTTGGGATGACCCCAACCATAAAAGTATTTTTGTTGCTACTTCATAACTGTCATTTTGCTACTGTTATGAATCCTCATGTAAATATCTGATATGCAGGATGTATTTTCATGGTTACAAATTGAAAATAAAGCATAGTGATTAATCACAAAAACAATATATTATTATATAGTGTGAAATATTTATTTCTAATTACAAATAAATGAAAATTTGTCGTGTAGCATGGGTAACAGTCTTCATGCAGGGTACTGTATGTGGGCGTAACTGCATGTGGGCGGACCTGCCCGGAGACGGATAGAGGAGCGGTGTCTCATTTCCTAAGACCATCGGAAATATGTGGTTTTTTGATGGTCATAGGTGACCCCTGTGAAAGGGTCTTTCGACCCCAAAGGGGTCGCGACCCACACATTGAGAACCACTGTTCTAGAGTATCATTTTCTATAAAAAGAAATAAGAGCCCAGGTGCTAAGTGGCCAGTCATAGGCAACTCAGATTAGCATTCAAGTCTCCTGATTCCCTGTCTAGCATCGCTTCTAGTGCTTTGAATATCAAAATATTTCTAATATAGGAATAATAATGTTGAATCTAAAAATAACGTTTTGGTTGGTTTACATACCTCAGTCACTGTTTAACCTCCTCCCCGTCTCAGTTAGGCTGTCTGTGCAATGGGCTTGACCGTCGGGTCGTGGAGAAAGAACAAGTGAATTAGCGCAGCATTTAAAGCACTTAGAATAGGACCATGCAAAAAGTGTGCGTTATATACATATTTACTGTTATGTTTGTGTACAAAATAGTAGAGAATGTTTGGGGGAAATCTGGGCCACAGGTAGACCTCACCACTATTTAGGAAGACCATGTGCTTCTTGAGAAAATAAAAGAGGTTCTAATTAGCCCAGAGTGTGGGTCAGTTCTTCTTACTACAAGTTCATTCCAACTCACAGCGTCCGCATGTGTCTCGGAATAGAACTGCACGGCATGGGATTTTCGGTGATGGTGATCTTTGGGACGTGGATTGCCCCATCTTTCTTCTGAGGCGCCTCTGGATGTCCTTGGACCCTTTGTGGTAATACTTAATCCTCTAACCATTACTCGGTAAGAACACCGAAGCTGACTGAAGTCACAAGCAACGCCGAAGTAGGCTATTTTGAATGCATACACCAAATTGTTTTTTCTTCAGAGCAGTAATTTTCAAATCTCTGTGTTCATAGAAAAATAAATAGCAGAAGCTTGTTTAAAATGCTTGGAGGAGCTCACCCCAACGATTCTAATTCCCCAGGTCCCTTGGTGGCTCTCACATAGATCGTTCAAAGACCACACTTCAAGAAAGATTACCCTACAGTATGGGTTCCTTTCTCCTTCTCACCTCTATCTCCCAATGGGCATCCACTGAATTTCCTTGTTTATACTGTGGTCACTGTTGCAGGTTCACTTTGTTCACTAGCACTAAGGCTAGTGAACAGAAGGGTTCTACCATGCCAATAAAAGGGAACTAGAAAAAGCCAGTTCTGCGAAAGGTGAGCCCACTCAGCTGCCTGACAGCGTCCCCGCCCTCCCAATCCTTACTCTAACCATCGCAGTCATCTTGTGATCTTGAAAGTATGCGACACAGAGTACTAATTAGCAGGCTGTCCCTGATGCCTTCTCCCAACCGGAAAGCTCCCCAAACCGCACGCTCTACTGAATGGCTCCTTTATGGACTTCATACCTTCATGTATTCTTCTGTTGATCATCTACATCAAAACACACACAGACGAGAACAACAACAGCAACAAAAGCCGGCTCTGGGAAAGGGAGACTTAAACCAAAGGAGCCAGTGTGCTGTGGAACCCACAGGCCAGTAGTAATCCAGTCGAGGGAGTAAAGCACGGAGACACTGATCTTTGAATAAAAGTCATATTGTACCAGCCAGGTCGTGCTACATCTAATTCAACTGCTGATTTCTGGTTTTGCTTTCCAGAAGCTGCTAAAGGAACACAGGGATGAGATAAAGGGAGCAAAGGCCCCAGCAGAGGTGACAGCAAAAAGCAGAGGCCACCTACTGGCAACTTTCTTCCTAGCTGTTTCCCTACCTTCCTGACTGCCGTTCGCTCCACAACTCTGTGCCTTGTACAAGCGTGGGAGCTCACGTGCCAGGGCTCCGGCAGAGCCCTTTAAACCCATCCAAAATGAAGAAAAAGATGGAGCAACTCTTCTGTGCCCGGCACTGCCACAGCCCCAAGAATAGAAAAGGAGTGAAATGGGGCGTCTAGTGTTATGCACCCCAAGAAGGTAAGTCACCGCACCACCCTTCTACCCAAATGGTTGAAAATGCTAGTTCCTGCCCTACCCACTACCCAACAAGCCAGGAAAGCCAATCACTACACCGTTCATTAGTATTTTCTCCCTACGTCAAACCATTCATGAGGCCTTTATGAATTATGATGTCATTTCATTGTCACCATAACCCTAGTGCAGTGGTTCTCAACCTGTGGGTCACAACCCCTTTAGGAAACACATATTTCTGATAGCCTTAGGAAATGAGACAGTGCTCCTCTATCCGTCTCCAGGCAAGTCCACCCACATGCAGATAACGCCCACATATGAGTACCTGGCATAAAGACTGTTACCCATGCTACACTATGAAATTTCACTTATTTATAATAAGAAATAAATATTTCACAATATACAATTACATATTGTTTTTGTGATTAATCACTATGCTTTAATTAAGTTCAATTTGTAACAATGAAAATGCATCCT
>NW_022111305.1:858886-860634 GCF_000313985.2 Echinops telfairi | reverse complement strand
TGTATGAAAGGGTCGCGGCATGAGGAAGGCTGAGAACTGCTGGTCTAGTGGCATCATCACCCATTTTACAGTGAAGAAAACTGAGGCTGGCTGCTGTCCTTAATTACCCAGCAGCATCACACAGCTGGTTGTGTTAGAGAAACGGAAACCAGCCTGATCGTAAGGTTCACAGTCTGAAGTTCTTTGCATGTTTGACTTTATGTCTTCGATGGGGGTACGACTGGCCCAATGCCAGGGACACAGTGTGCTGAGTTCTCTGACGACAGCCCCGTAGCTGATCATAAGGAGGTGGTTCTCCACCAGAGGCCGTTTGGTGACACCCTCCACCCTCCTCTCACTCTCGTCCTGGAGATAGTGTCAATGTCTGGAGACAACTTTCATTGTTAAAATTGAGCTGGGGATCTACAACTAGCATTTAGTGGGCAAACCTGGGGATGCTGCTAAACACCTTACAATGCACAGAGCAGCCACCACAAAAAAGAATTCTCATTGCCACTGAGTCAATTCTGACTCACAGGGACCTCACTGGTCATCCTTCTCCTTGAAATGCGAATCTCCCTGGGTTTCCACAGCACTGGCGCTCATGATTCTCTAAGAGCCACGTTCTGAACTCTGTTAAGGCCTCAAAGCTGGGATCCACTTCTATTTGTTTCCTGACTCTGTCCCCTTAGAATTAAAGACAAACAAACCAACGGGCCTTCAAACTCGATGCCTTTTAGTCCATGTTGATTAGAAGGAACCCCTGTGAGTTTCAGAGACTGTTACCTGTTTGTGGGAGTAGAATGTCCAGTCTTTCTCCCTTGGAGCTGTTGGTTGTTTCGAACTGTTGACCATGCAGCTCAAAGCCCAACCTGTAGCCGCAACCCCATCAGGGCTCCTCTTCATAGAACTTACACACACATTTATCCAAGTGTCATTTAACTCCTAGGTTTCTACCCAAGAGAAATGAAAACATATTCCAAAGACATATGAATATATGCAGATGACAGTATAGTCATAAGCACCAAACTATGATGATGACTACTGGAAGATTCTAAATGTAATTGAGGAATGGAAAAGTAAAATGTGGAGGATCCATACAATGGATTACGATTCAGAGATAAAAGGAAAGAAGTGTTGATGCATGCTACAACATAGCTGAGGCTTAAAAGCACTACTATACGTGAAAGAAACCAGGTGCAAAAGACTACATACATGTGATCATGTTTATGTGAGATGTCCAAAAAAGAAAAATCCATAGAGATTAAAAAGCGAATTAGTGGTTATATAGGGCTGGGGCGTGCCTCAGTTGTCTAGCAATACTGTAACAGAAGTACCACAAATGGGTGCCTCTAAGAAACAAATACATTTGCTCACTGTTTACCAAACCCATTGCCATCAAGCTGTTTCTAAGTCCAAGCAACCCTAAATGACACAGTGGAACTGTCCCCTCCAGTTTCGGAGATTGAAATCTTTTGGGGAGCAGACAGCCCCGTTTTTCTCCATGAAAGAGACTGGTGGGTTTGAACCAATGACCTTTGGGTTAGGAGCCCGATGCCTAGCCCACAGCTAGAATTCTGAATTAAGGCCTTTGGCTATAAGAGAAGGCTTGCTCTATGGGTCGGTTTCAGGGTCTTCTTTTTTCTTGCCATCTTCTGTTCCTCTGTGTGGTACTTATTCTCCCCCGTCTCTCTTTGCTTGGTTCCTTGCTTAGTCTGTTCTTTCATGCCTCAAAAAAGAATGAATTAATTGATTTTAGTTTATTTGTT
>NW_022111305.1:841462-857940 GCF_000313985.2 Echinops telfairi | reverse complement strand
AAAAAGAATGAATTCAAATGCACCTGCACTAATACTGCCTTGTTATAATAACACAGAAAGCTCATTCTCCGGTGGAATGATAACCTCAGGTATAGGGGTAGAATTTATGAGGCTGTCTACTCCTGTAAAGATTTACAGCCTTGGAAATCCAAGGTAGGCAGTTCTGCCTCTATTCGACAGGTTCAGTATGACCAAAGTGACTCAGTGACAGTGGGTTTGGCTCATCGTTGTTAGTTTCTTTTTGTCTTTAGTTTTTGGTATTTATCTGGGGCAGGGTGAGATTAGAGATTTACTGCAAATAGATACCAGGGGTCTCTTATGGCATGTTATTAGAAATATGCTATAACTGGGATGTAGTAATATTTGGACAACTTTGTTAATGTACCATAAATTATTGAGTTGTCATTACAGAATGGACAGCTCATGGTATTTAGATCATGTTTCAATAACATCAATTTTAGGAAATTTAGGGTGATGGCTTACAATTATAGTGACACAACTTCTGTGTATGTTCATACTTGACCCTTCACATTTAATGGCATTATTTATTATCTAAAATCACAGTAGGACCAAGTTTGCTTTTGAATTTAGTAGTGAAAATGTAAGAGTGAGCTTCAAGTGGACTTGTCCGAGGAGCATGAGAGACAGTGCAGTATATGAAGCTATATGATCGCATCAGTCCATCATTCCATCTGAACCTCATTGCCTGTGATTTGTGCTTCAATCTCCCGTGAGTTTGTTTGCATGACTAGGGTTCTATGATGGAGTTTTGTCTTCTGTTTATTTTCCAGTGCCCTTGATCAGTTGATGGGTGTGTGCTTGATCAACTTCTAGGTCCACTGGAAAAAAAATTTCACTTGATTTGCGCCCCTCCAAAAATGTTTGATAGATTGCACAAAGGGAAATATTTATCTCAGTTCTTGTTTAACTGATGATTTCTCAAAACTCAATCTGATCTTAAAGCACACCATGAAATATAGAATCTTTTTTAAAATATTGAATCTCAATAATGGCTGAAACTAAAGATAATGACAGACAGCAGGATTGACTATTAGAATTATTTCCATTCTCATAATAGAGGCCACTAAAACTAAGTAAAAGAGATTTCCACTTCGAAATCAATTCAATAAGCTTAAGATCATTTGATTCACATGACCTAAGGGATTTATTTTAAATGCAGTTGGAAAACAAACACATGCACTAATTTAGACTCTATTCATGATCTACAGCACACTAGAAGAACATTTTAGGGACTCAAATTTCAAATCATTTCTTGACTTGCTATCTGTATTTAAATAATTATCGAGTACCAGGTCTTGATTGAATTCACCCTCATTGTGGGTGTGCCCTAAATATCTGAGTTTTCATTGTGAGGGTCAAACTCTTCAACATTGGTTACAACTCATCATAGCATTATGCATTAGCAGTGTAAATAGCACAATGGCATTTCCCCTTTCGCTCAGTCTTTTAGCAGTCAGAGGCGAAGCTCTTGGCACAAGCCCTGAGAAAGAGCATGTTTGCTTTTCCCCGCCTACCCTGCCGCTGAGGAAGGAAGCTGTGATCTGAGTATGCGAGGCAGTAGAGTGGGTGCCCACTTTCTTGGGGAGTTTACCATGACAGCAGCCTCCAGATGGGCAGAGCTGGCAGCTTCCTTGTGGCCTGTGTGAACTGTGTGATCTCATGCCTTTCTGAAGCTGGGCTCTGCACTGAGAGGCTTTCTTTGCACTGCACCTGCCCCGTGAGCAGCAGCATTGATTTCTGCTCCCAGAAACTCTCAATAGGAGAACTATTCACTGAATGTGCTGTCCGGTTGGTCCCCAGGAAGAGGGGACTGGGAGCTCGCTGCCTCTTGTGTCTGTCTCTAAGTGATGGAACGTTTGGCCAATCTTTATTTTCCTGTGTACTTATTTTTGTCTGATACTCCATAAAGTAGAAATCCACACAGCCAATGGTTTTCATCTATGGGGAAGGATGCAAAATAATATTTTTTTAAAAGCTCATAAACACATTAGCTTGTTTCTGTCCACTGACTCTTGAGTAAATTTCTGACCATTTTTTTATATATAAATCATTTTATTAGGGACTCATACAACTCTTATCACAATCCACACATACATCAATTGTGTAGAGCACACTTATACATTCGTTGCCCTCATCATTCTCAAAACTCGCTTTCCTCTTGGGTTCCTGGAATCAGCTCCTCGTTTTCCTTTTCCCCTCCCTCTCCCTCCCTGCTCCCCCCTTCCTCATGAACCCTTGATAATTTATAAATTATTATTTTATCTTATCTTACACTGCCTGGTGTCTCCCTTCACCCACTTTTCTGTTGCCCATCCCCCAGGGAAGAGGTTATATGTAGATCCTTGTGATCGGATCCTTTTCTACCCCCTTCCCTCCCGGTATCACCACTCTCACCACTTAGAATGACACTTTATCCTATGTACTCTAATGGAAAATTTCCCATCTTTAAAAATGTTTTCTTTTTCATAGTTTTAGTTAAGGATTCTTGGTGAAGCAGTGGTGAAGCATTAGACTGCTAATCACAAGGTTGAATCCCATCAGCCTCTGTGAGAGAAAGTGGAGGCTGTCTGCTCACATAAAGACTGACAGTCTCAGAAACCCTGTGGGACAATTCTACTCTGTCTTACAGGGTTACAATGAGTTGGAATCAATTTGATGCCATTGAGTTCTAAGATTTTTTTCTTTGCATTTTTGAACTTACACTATATAAAATATATTTTAAATTCACAGTCTTAAAAAGCTATGTTTGTAAATTAAGTACATGACCGATAAAGCACAAGATTAAGCTTAATAAATTAATAAATTATTCATGCACACACAGGCTTATTCTCCACAAAGGATGTAGAAAGAGGTCTCTGTACTCAGTGGATGGCTGCAGACAAGTTCCTTCCATAGCAGCTTTAGGCTTGTTAGGGTGCCTTCAATAAAAAGTCCAATCCAAACAGTGGCTTCGAGGGGCTCTGCTGGGGCAGTTAGATTCAAGGCAGCTAGATGAGCTCACAAGATTATGCCGACTCTCTTTTGAAATTCTAAAGGAATAATCTTGAGAGATCTTCTTGAAGAAGAGGGGGTGATCATGGAGGTTTATTGGGAAGAAATTTTAAGAAAATTGAAAACCGCAATGTTAAAGAAAAGTCCAGGGAAGTTGCACCAAGGAATTGTTTTCCATCAAGACAATGCACCTGCTCATGCTTCCAGGGTAGCCAGGACTTCTGTAGAAGACTTTCACTGCGCAGCCCTCCCACATTGCTCTCTAGTCTTTATCTTGCTCATTCAGAATTCTTCTTGTTCCTCAAACTCAAAGAACATTGAAGAAGGAACATGATTTGAATTTCTGAGGATACCAAAACTGCCTTTTGGGTGAATGGTAAGCCAATGAGTGCAGGATTCTTCTAGGGAGGGTTAGAGAAATGGGAACTCCACATTCTCACGTGGATAGACCTAAAGGGAGGCTATGTGAGAAACTACAGCTTCACACTTTTATATCTTTGCATGATAATGATGTCTATGATTTCAAACAATGTGGTCTATGGGGACCATCTACCTCCATAAAAATTAATAGACTTGGAAACCTTATGGTTCAGTTCTGCTTGGTGGTAAAGAGAGTGCATTTGGCTTTTGGTGGCTTCTAACTGCTGGCCTTTGTGTTAGTGCCAAGCACTTGACCACCATGCTAACGGGACTCCTTAGAACAACAGCATGCCACCCCAAAATAAAACAAAATGAAAACAGTGTGTATACCTACTCAGATTATAAAACCAAACATAAAACAGTGCATTCCAATACAGATTCTATCAAATTAGAAACCACTGATTTAATGTCTATTTTAATGTTCTCATTACTATCATGCCTAAATCAAGATAGTATTGTTTCTTAGAGATTGTTGTTGGTGATTATTTGGGGATCTCCCCCCCCACACACACACACCCCTTTCTGGAGCATCGATGTATACAACACCAATGAGCTGTGTTTTGTTGTTGTTTGGTCTACATATATAACTCAGTAAGTTACGGGTACTATTAAGATGTTATGAAATGTTCTTTGTCATCTTGATTAAAGTGCTCATGCTATACGGATTGCTACAAGTCAGAATCCACTCTGTGGCTGTGGGTTTGGTTTTTTGTTTTGTTTTGAGGGGTTTTTTGAGGTTTTGTTTTATATCTTTTTTCATCTTTAAAATGGGGACACTCACATGGAGCTACAAAGAAATGATTTAACAGAAGAAAACAGACAATATAAAGCAGAAGGGGAAAAAACACTTAGGGATTAAGGAACATGAACTTAAGAAGTTGCAGATAGAAACCTTATGGAAAGATGAGCCAGGTACAGAGATTTGTAAAGCATTTACATTCTCAATTTGCCAGAGGATAACAATGGTGCCAGTGTTATCCTAGCAAAACAACCCCCCAAATTGGGCAGTTCACTGTGTAGAAATGTGTAGAAAATAGAAACAATTGATCAGCATATTCTCTTAACCATTTGGTGAATCTCTAACTGGAAGAATAACACACACACACACACACACACACACAAAGTAACACATCACAAACCACAGCATTGAATACTTACACCTCAGGTTCTTTGTTTTACTTTTTAAAGACAGGTTGTCATCACTGGACGTGGTGGACTAAGATGTGCTAACAGTCCTTAGTTTATAGGCATTGCAACAAATGATCAGCAATGCCCTGTTAGGGTATGGTGACACGAATTGTATTTTTCTCCTCTTTTCCAGTTTCCCTTGCTGGCTTTCGCAGTCGGGATGCCAGCAGAGTGGCAGCGACAGCAGACAAAGCAGTCTCCTGAAGATGGTGAAATGCTAGTGATCTTTGCCATTCTCCCTTTTACTCACTTCCCTGAAAATGTGACTAGCAAACGCCACCCAGTGCCAGTGTGAGGGCAGCCCGGAAGCTCACTGATGAAGCTGTCTGATATGAATCCTAACTAGAGAAGCCAGCGGACTCCAGCTCCGACTCCAAGGAAGATGAATAACATAAATGGCCTTCTCTCCTGCAAAAGAAAAAAATGTAATTTTATGTGTATAGATTTTTCAAAGGTTGGCACTGCATACTGAAAGATATATTAAAATCATATTTACCCTCAATAGGAAAATTGAACAGGAAATGCTATTCTGAGACCAAAAAAAAAAAGCCAGCAGTAAAACTCAGGGAATGGCGGCAGTTAGAGAAAGCAGGCATGAGCTAAAAGTGTGTCCATGAGACGCAGATATCAAGTTGTTTTCTTCAGACGTGTAGGGAAAATGCAAGCCCTTCTTCTCGTGGCTGCCTTCTGAGCGCCTCTCCATTCGTGGTGCCGTCTTCTCACCTGGAGCTGAACATGAATGCTTTGTGCATGTGAAAGGTGGTCGTCAATGGTTGGTTGTTGTTAGTGATGGTTGTGTATTTACTATAAATCCATACAAAGGAATTAAATAACCGTGAATGCATGATCCTACTAAAACCAACACAAATAACAATAATGGAAGGCAAGCAAGTTTCACACAAAGAGCACACACCTTGGACTCGAGGAGAAGAAGCTCGGCTCTCGGGTCAGTTCTTACTAGCTTTTTGACCTGCTCGAATTACTGCAGCTCTCTCAGCGCAATGTTTCATCCACAAAATAGGGGGGAAATATCCTATCATTCAAATTTAGTGCAAAGGGAGGTTTGCATTAGATGTGAAAATGCAAACTGGAGCTACTAGTATTATGAATTCATAGCTTATTTGGGTCAAGATGATAAGGAAAATACTCTATATATCCAAATTTGAATTTATTTCTAAATCACTACTCTGGACAAATATGTTATAATTATTTGATCAAACCCCCAAATTGCTGCATTCTGTTAACTTCTTTGGAAATATTTCCCATTTAGCTTTTTTTTTTTTTTTTTTTTAGAATTTACAAGGATTAAAACTCTCAAGTAATGTCAAGGCTGCCACTTAGAACCAGGTCTTTCTTTTGTAACTCATCTTGTCCCATATGGGTCACTGATTTTCAAACTGTGGCTAAAACCAATGAGTCACTTACAGTTTATCCAGCTGCCGTTCAAAATCTCAGACTATTAAACACATGCATACATTTGTAAGTTAACCAGAGAAATCATTATTGATCCAGGTCAAGTCTCTATACGGTTACATAAAAACACTCCCCTGGAAAGCAGTCCTCAGGCTGAAAACCAGTTGCCATGGAGTCGATGCCAACCCCAAGTGACCCCTGTGCTTCAGAGAACTGTGAGCCACCGGGTATCTTGTCAGACTCAAACATCACAGGCATAATGTCAGGAAGACATTTTATCAAAAGCTTAAAACACACACACATTGATTCTACAGACTCCATAATTGAGGATATTATTAATTTAGACCCTGCAGTTTAGAAAAAACTATTAAATTTGTTTCCACATCATCTAAGGCAGGCAGTTCATTAAAAAGATTTTTTTAATTCCCTAAAGATTTGCAATGGACACTACCAAGCTATAAAAGAAAGGTTTCTGAGACCTCTATTAGCTATCCACAGGAAAAGGGTAAGGCTCTATTCCCATGAAGAGCTACAATCTCAGAAACCCACAAGGGCAGCTATGAGTCCTACAGGGGGACTCAATGGCAGTAAGTTTGGCTATATATATACAAATTCAAATTTGATATAGTATGTCAAATTCATATATGTGTATATATATATATATATATATATATATATATATATAATATGATATCCGTGGAACCCTGATGGCACTGTAGGGTAAGCATCAGACAGCTAACACCAAGTTCAGCAATTCAAACCTACCAAATGATACCGGCGAGAAAGGTGAGGTTATTCTGCTCCTGTGAAGATGTTCAGTCTTGGAAACCCTTTGAGTTGGAATCAACACAATTGCAGTGAGATTTGATATCCATTTCCCAGCAACCAATCACACCAATCTTGATAGCTTAACACAGTAAATATCTATTATGTGACAATTCCTGGGACAGAAATTCAGGAGCAGCTTTACTGGATCCTCCTGATTCTTGGATTGCAGTCCAGCTATCAATGAGGGCCATACTCTCATAGGAAAGCTCAGCTGAGAGAATATCTGCTTCTGAGCTCACTCACATGTCCTGAGAGGCTTCAGTTCCCTGGGGATATTGACAGATTTCCACTTTTTACTAGGTGGATTGCCCTACCACTGTCACTGAGTTGGTTCCAACTGATAGTGAACCTGTATAGCAGAGAGTATATAGAAATGCTCCTTAGGGCTCCTGAGACAGCTGATAGGTTGAATTGCTGACATGGTGCTTAGCTGCCCAATGCTTAGCCCACTGCACCACTAGGGCAGGGCTCCTTGATCTCCTGGGAGGTCGCTTGAAAGGCGTCACAATATGGTGGCTGACTTCTCCATTTTTGGGTGGGCTTCATGCCTTGCTGTGTGGATCTCTCCACAAGGCAACTGGTAACACGGTAAATGGAGTCCCTCAGAAAAAAATGATGGGAAAAGAGAGGAGAGAATGAATCCAACTTGGAAGTGATTATCTTTTGTAATGTAATCTAGGAAATGGCATACCCTGGGTTCCCTAATCACACAGATAACTCCAATAGTCTGGAGGAGCTGTCACTGGGTGTGAATACCAGGAGGTGGAGCTAATTAGGGGCCATCCTGTAGGCTGGCCAACACAACACCCCTAACAGCTAACAGCTAGCAACAGAAAAGACCACCTCTGCCTGGAGACGGACAGGGTGTGGTGGGTTTTCTCTAGCCAAAGGAAGATGGACAGGCCTTGGGGTTCAGGGAAGTATCTTGGACTGAGAAAGATCTAAAAGGAATAATTTTCATGGGCATTTAAATGTGAAAGCCATTCATGAAGATATATAACATAGGCAGCATCTATTTAAAAAAATTAAATTTCCCCTCTGGATTTTCCACATGGAATAAAAGAAATTGTGATTTAGACAACTTGACTTGCACCTGTAGTTACTGCAACCTTCAAAAATATTTGCTTTATGAACAAATAAAACAAAATAAAGTGCTAAATATCCAAGTAAATGTATTTGATGCATAGAATCTTGCTGCTGGAAAACACCTAGGGCCGTAACTCATGTTCCGGATGATGGAAGGGAGGTCCTGAGTGGTAATGCCTTCCAAGTCAGAGTTCTGAATGGATCTCCCAAAGACCCTGCTGTGGAGCTACTGTTTAATTAGGAACCGCTCAGGATACGATTTATGCCCCCAAACCACACAGGTTTCTTTTATTTCCTGAAAGGAGACCTCCTCTATGCCATGGAAAAGGAAAACAAAGAGAAAAAGTGGCCCCTGTCTTCAAGGAGTGGAATGTTCTCAAAGGGGGAGGGACAAACAAATATGAAGTTTATGGCCAATACAGAATTCGAGAGTAGGGTAGAGAGTCTCGGTGAGCACTGGTTACTAAAGGTTGGAGGTTTGACTTCACCAAGGGGTACCTCAGAAGAAAGGCCCAAGGATCTGCTTCTGAAATGACAGCCCTTGAGAACTCCCTGGTGCACAGTTCTACTCTGACACACAGAGGTCACCACATGTCTGATTTTGCCTTGATGGCAATGGGAGCTGGGTGATTGTTTTTCGTAATGCAAACTTGTTCTTATTGTTAATTCTTTTCTTAATAGTTTTATTAGCACTTCATTCACATGTAATACAATTCAACGATTCAATCATATCAAGAAGAGTGTACACCGGGATGATTGTGCCACATTAAGGGTGACCATGTTGGGAACTCCATGTGTGATTGCTGGGTTCAAGGGTTGGGAAGCTGAGTGGGGTATCAGGGACATGAGATCGGGTCTTGCAATACTCCAGGACCCTGCTCTGGCACATGCACCGAACTTACCCATGGCTCTGGTCTGCCCTGTCCTCCACCCATGCCACAGAGCTGCCATGGCTTGTAGCCTGGTATCTCCTCCACCCCAGCCTGTGTCACCTGTGCCACTTGCACCGCCCTGTCCTCACCACCTGCGGAACCTGAGCAGTCCACAGAGCCAGCCAGTGGAGCTCACGCAGCCAGCGCTACTCATGTGGCCTGCGAACACATCTGCAACTGGCCCCACCCTCTGCTCACACCTCCAGCAGAGCCTGAGCAGTCCGTGGATTCAGCCAGCTCGGCCCACGCCACCAGGTCCATTTGTGCCACCCACAAAGCGTGGCCACAGAGTGCCCTGCCCCCCCCCCCAAATGCACTACCTGTAGAACCTGAGTGACCCACAGATCCAGCCAGCCCAAACAATGGGTCCTACCCCCCTACCAGTGCTGCCTGTGCCACCTGGGATGCCCCTGGCTGGTTGCCCCTGGCTAGTGCTACATGAGCCAAGCTCTCAGCTGGTGTAGCCAGCAACCCCCAACTGCAGCCCACCCCACCCTTCCCACTTGTGACACCCATGCCATCCACTGCTTGTGGCCCTGGATATCACAGCCACACCACAGCACCACTTGTGCCACATGCAGGACTGGGAAGGCCTTGGCCTCTCTAAACCATTGAGGAGCAGAGGTGGCTCTCTGTGCCCTGCACATATATGCCCTGCACACAACATACCACCTTCAGCTCCACCAAAATGCTACACAGACAGCAACCCACATAAACACCCACCATTAGAAAGCAAGAAAAACAAATAATGTCTGAAGATGACCCAAACTTAGTGACATACATAGAAGCAGACTTTGAGCTGACACAGAAATAAATCTTCAGAATGCTGCTTTAAAATCAAACAGGATATGAGGGAATCATTACAGAAAAGGGATGAAAAAAAATAGAGCTCATATATGCTACATACCTAAGGGACATACAAGAGTTAAGGGTACGGTGCAGCAGAAATCAAGAAAACAATAAAAGACCTCACCAGTAAGTTGGAAGAAATGGAGAACCAAATCAGTGACCTCAAAGATATCCCAGCTGAATACAACAAACGTGAAAGAAGAAAGCCAAACAAGATAATTAAAGAAGCCAAAGAACACCTGAGGACAATGAGCTACACTATGAAGAGAAACAATATCCAAATAATTGGGATACCAGAGCAAGACATATCGAAGACACCAACAGCTAAAATAGCGAGGGGATTCCTGGAAGAAAACTTCCCCAATATCATAAAGAAGGATCCGACAATCATCCAGGATGCAGAGAGGACACCAATTAGATTGAATCCCAAGAACACACCCAAGCATATGGTAGTCGAATTATCTAACTTTGAGGAAAAGGAGAAAATCATAAGAGCAGCGAGAGAAAACAAAAAACCAAAACGATCACCTAGAAGGGTAATCAGATACAAATATGCTCTGACTCATCAGCAGAAACCATGAAGAAGAGGAGCGAATAGCAAATATCTCCTGAAAGTTGAAAGAGAATAACTGTAGCTCTAGAATCCTCTATCACACCAAACTCTCCATTAAAATGGATGGTGAAATAAAAGTTTTCTTGGATAAGGAACAATTCAAAGAATGCATAAAACAACAACAACAAGCAAAACAAAGCAAAAAACAGCACTACAAAAATCACTTTCCAACTCACTTTGGAAACACAACATCCGCGAAACAAAAAATGAGACTACCACATAGTGTAACACCATCCAGAAGGCATCGCACTGAAAGCAACACCCAAGACTCCTTTGAACCAATGGAGAAAAGAAGGGAAGAATGAATTCCCCACACATATAAAACACACAATTACGGAGGAAGATAGGAAAATATCTGTCGCAAAAGGTATGAACTGACCATAAAGAATCACAGATGGATGTAATTACTCTGAACATAAATGGTCTGAATGCACCTATTAATAGACAAAGACTAGCTGACTGGATTAGGAACAAAAATCCATCAATCTTTTATCTGCAAGAGACACATCTCAAGCTCACAGACAAAAATGGCTTGAGGATCAAGGAATGCCAAGAAGTATATCAAGCAAAGGGCAATATAAAAAAAGCAGGATCTCTGAAAAAAACAATCTCAAGGTGCAGGACATAACAAGAGATAAACATTGGCACTACATAATACTTAAGGGCTCAATAGACCAAGAGCCCGTGGGCGTAACAAACATACATGTGCCCAACAAGAAACACACAAAATTGATCAACCAAATCCTTCAAAAGATGAAAAAATAAATTACAGAATCAATAATCATAGTAGGGGACTTCAATACACTGCTCTTCAAGAAAGACAGATCAGTGAGAAAGAAGCTCACAAAGAGGTTACAGAACTAAACTCTACAATCAGACAACTCAACCTGGTAGATATATTCAGAGCTCTCCACCCAACTGCAAAAAACACCCACAGTTGTTTTTTTCAAGTGTGCACGGTGTGTTTTCAAAAATAGACCACATGCTGGGAGACAAGTAAAGCATGAATAAATTCAAACATATAGAGATCACACAGACTTCCTTCTTTGACCACTATGCCATAAAGCCAGAAATCAACAAAAGAAAGAATAAAATAACAAAGTCAAGCACATGGAGGCTTGTGGTAGTTATATAATCTGTTGTTAATTTGAGACTTAAGAGTGAAAGGGCGAGTTTAGCCTGTCAAGGAGATAAATAGCTTATTGGAGGTGGGAAACACACCTATTCCCTGGGAGACATTCCAGCTGACAAGACATATGGAGCTACGTAAGTGTCCTGAGCTGGAGGAGCCACATAGGAGCCTGCCAGTGCTAAGATGCTTACACTGCCACTGGATCCACAAGACTTTACATCCACTGGCCTGTGATCTTCCTGCATTTGGCATCATTTCATGTGTTTCGTGAGTCTAAAGAGGACTTTTTAGATTGGTATCAAACATATGGGCTAATATCAGACTTATGGACTTGATCTGGACTGAGCTGGGATGTTTTCTCAATATTCAATTCCTCTTGTACATAAAGCTATTTCTTATACACATATGAGAGTCTATTAATTTGTTTCTCAAGTCAACCCAGACCAACCCAAAGTTAAATAACTTACCTCTCAAAAAGGACTGACGATTAGCCTAAATTAGAGACAAAATTAGGAAGTTCCTGGAAACTAATGAGAATGAAAATACAATATACCAAAACCACTGGGATACAGCAAAGGTAGTTATTAAAAGACACTTGATAGTGATAAATGCTCATATGAAGAAGGAAGAGAAACTTATAGTTGGTACCTTATCACAAAAATCTTCATCAGCTGGAATACAGTCAATACAATAATCCTTCTAATAGCAAAAGAAAAGAAATTCTAAAAATCAGGGCAGAGATAAATGAGTAGGAAAATAAAAACAATGGTAAAATCAACTCAGTTAAAAAGCTGGTTCTTTGAAAGGATTCATAGAATCGACAAAGACCTAGCAAACTTAACAAATGATAGGAAGGGGCAGACTTCAACATCCAGTATGAGGGATGGAACAGGGGAAATTACAGTGGACCCAATGAAGTTAAAAGACTAATTACACAGTACTACAAAGGACTGTACTACAACAAAATCAACAACTTTGAGGACATGAACAAATAATCACTCCCCAAATTGTCTCAGATGGGTGTCAAGAACATGAACAGACCCATCGCCAAAGAAGAAATAGATAAGGTTGTGAAGGAACTCCCAAGTGAAAAAAGTCCTGTCTCAGATAGTTTCACAGGAAAATTCTGCCAAGCATTCAGAGAAGAGCTGACACCAGTTCTACACAAACTCTTCCAGAACACAAACTCTTCCAGGACAATAAAGTTCCAAACACATTCTATGAAGCTAGTATAACATTGATACCAAAGCCAGCCAAGAATCCCACAAGAACTAAAGACTGATATTTCTTATGAACATACATGCAAAAATCCTAAATAAAACCGTGGCCAGTAGAATATATATATATTCACCAAGTGGGATTCATTCCAAGGATGCAGGGATAGTTCAACATCCGAAAAGCCATGAACATTATCCATCACATTAACAAGACAAAGGACAGGAACCATATGATAACAGCAATAGATGTAGAAAAAGCATTTGACAGCATTCAACACCCATTCATAATTAAGACACTCAAGAAGACAGGATTCGAAGGATGGTACCTCAATATAATAAAAGCTATGTATGAAAAACCAACAGCCAACATTACAATCAATGGAAAAACAGATGAAAATATTGCCAATGAAAAAGTGGATCTGCCAAGGATGCCCATTATCCCCACTCCTATTCAACACTGTCCTGGAGGTCCCAGCTATTATAACACAATTATATTATATTTATAACACAGTAGGAGGATATCAAAGGTACATGACTGGGCAAAGAAGAAGTGAAATGATCGCCATGATCAGATATGGTAGTTACATAATTTCATGTCAACTTGATAAATAGAATGTAAGGGTGGAGTCCAGCCTGTCAATCAGGTCACAAGATCACACCCAGCAGGAGGATCCGGGGACCGTCCTCCCTGGAGGCGGGACACATTCTCTCTCTGCTTCATATTCCTGTTAACAAGCCACATGGAGCCACGCTGATGGCAGCCAGAGCTCTGGAGGTGCTTACACTGCCACTGGATCCACAAGACTTTCCACCCACTGGCCTGTGATCTTTCTACATTCGGCACCATTGCACGTGTTGTATGTGTCTGAAGAAGAATTCAGAGTGGTGTTGGAGATATGGGCTAATATTGAACTTATGGACTTGATCTGGACTGGGCTGGGATGTCTTATTGATGCATAACTACTTACTGATATAAAATTCTCTCTTACACATCGATGATTGTCTCTGGATTTGTTTTTCTAGTCAAACCAGACTAACACAGAAGATGAAATGATTTTGTATATTGAGAACTCCGAAAGATCCACACAATAGGATTTCTGGAAATGATAAAGGAATATGGTAGAGGAGCTGATACCAAGGGCTCAAGCAGAAAGAAAATGTTTTGAAAAGGATGATGGCAACATATGTACAAATATGCTTGACAGAATGGATGTATGGATTTGTTATAAGAGCTGTAAGAGCCCCCAATAAAATGATTTTTTTTTAAATAGGAAAAATAGGTAGACTGGCAGGTTTAAGATCAACAAGCAGAACTCAATTGTATTGCTATATACCACTGATGGGATTATGGAAAAAGAGATCAAGGAAGCAGTACCTTTCTCAATAGCCAAGCATAAATTGAAAAAAATATCTGTATGAGGAAAACTCCAGAACATCATTATAGGAAACCCAAAAGCAACCTACACAAATGGAAGAATATCCCATGCTCACGGATCAGAAGACTCAATGTTGTAAAGATGAAAATCCTGCCTAAGGCACTATATAAATTCAGTGAGATCCTGATACAAATTCTAGCACCATTTTTTCAAAGAAACGGAAAACTGACTATCAACCTCTTTATGAATGGAAGAATCCCAGAATTGGTAAAGAAATCTTCCAGAAGAAAAACAAAGTGGGTGGGCTTGCACTACCTGACTTTAAAACTTATTATATAGCCACAGTTGTAAAAACAGCATGGTACTGGAATAATGATAGATACTCAGACCAATGGATAAAAAAAAGAAAATCCAGAAATGAAAACAGTGGAATATAGACAACAGATCTTTGCCAAAGGCTAAAAAATACCAAATGGGCAGCAGTTCCCCTTTTCAAGAAATGGTGCTGACCAAAACTGGCTATCAGCTTACAGAAGAATGAAAAAGACCCTTACCTCACTCTAGGCACAAGAAAAATTCAAGGTGGGTCATGGGCCTAGAAGTAAAGCCCAAAACTATCAGGATCATCAATGAGAAAGTTGGGACAAAGCTAAGAGCCTTGGCACAGGAAATATATGGGCTATCAGGAATAAGGAAGGATACACACCCAGAGGAAGATAAAATAAATGAGTGGGACCTACTAAAGATAAAACACTTGTGCACATCGAAAGACTTCATTGGGAGAGTAATAAGAGATCCCGCAAACTGGGAGAAGATATTTAGTAACAACATAACAAAGAGCTTATTACTAAAATCTACAGAATCTTGCACTTTACAAGAAAAAAAATGCACAGCCAGCCCATTGAGGAGTTGGCTCAAAAGACTGGAACAGAAGTTTCACACAGGAGTAAACTACAATGGCCCAAAACAGAAAATGTTCCCGATCATCAGCTATGTGGGAAATGCTAATCAAAAGTACTATGAGACACCATCTAACACCCACAAAGATAGCCCAATTCAAAAAGACAGAAAGTAAAAAATGCTGGAAGGGGTGTGGTGAAGCAGGAACTATTCACTACTGGTGGTCTTGTAGATATGTACAGCCGCTGTGGAAAGTGATATGGCATTACCTAAAACAGATGGAAATCATGCTACCATATAACCCAGCAATTCCACTACCGAGCATATACCCAGAAGAAATAAGAAGCAGACCACTACCAGATGTTTGCTCTCCAATGTTCATTGCTACACAGTTCACAATGGCAATTAATTGGAAACAGCCTAAATTCCCATCAGTGGACAAATGGATAAAGAAACCGTGGTACATACATACAATGGAATATGATGCATCCCTAAAAAACAGTGTTGAAACTAAGAAGCACCTCATTGCATGGAAACAGTAGGAGAATATTATCCCGAGTGAAGTTAACCAAACACAAAATGTCAAGTAAAACATGAGTCCACAGAGGTAAGTCCAAACAGCACAATGGACACAAGGAAAAATGCTCACAATACACAATGCCCCAGGGTGAGGACCAGATATTCTGGCAAGAGCCAGACCAGAGCCAAAGATCCACACATCATCAACACCAGATTCAGAGAGTGCTTGTGCTGAAAGGCATCTCTTTTCCCTTTATCAAATGCCTTTGAGGCCCACAGAGGGGAGGGGGAAGAATAATGATGGCAATGGGGGGTCAGGGCACTAACCCACCCAAGGGGAAGGTCTTGTTTATATTTCTACAGGAAGGGAAGAGTCAGAGCGGACCTCAATCCAGAGTGCCAATTTATGAGGGCAATGTTACTGTGAGGAGCAGTTCATGTCCAGATACGACTGCAGGGCCGGCCTCAGCTAGAGACATGATGTCCTCTCGCTGGATGACAGTGCTGCCGAGGACAACTCGGAAGATACAGTTAGGGGAGAGTAGCTGGTCTGATCCGCCCTCCTGGGGCCAAACCAAGATGGGTGTGTGACAGATCAGTGGTATGTGTGAAACCATGAGTTCCCAAAGAATCCCAAGCACTGACTTCTGACTTGGTGGACAGCACCTGCACCCCATCTGAACTGGATGTGGATTACTCATAAGGGGGCCACACAGGGGCTACATCAGAAGACTAAAGGCGTAACTGGTGGGGGGATGGGATGACACTAGACTGCTCCATCCCTGATTGTTGGAATAGCAATGTGAACTTATAATGCGCTTGTACAGGATTACTGAAGACCACAATGATGTATAAGAGGGTTAGAAAAAAAATTTTTTTTAAAAAAGAGGGTTAGGGGGACGGACAACCGAAAAGTGGGTGAAGGGAGATGTCGGACAGGGCAAGATATGACAAAATAACAATTTATAAATCATCAAGGGCTCATGAGGGAGG
>NW_022111305.1:840255-841270 GCF_000313985.2 Echinops telfairi | reverse complement strand
TTTTTAACACGTTTATTTTTTCTTTCTTTCTTTAAATATAGAGGTATTTATCTGCTCTATGTCATTATTCTTGTTAGACTTGTGACTATTTGCATGGTTTTTGGTGTCTATCTATACATGTAATCCAGGATAGGCAACCTTACAGAGACAGCAACTGGACCAATAGGTCCTGAGGGACATGGGACGGGAGCGGAGAGCCAATAACGAAGGGTACAGGGGAATGGTAAGTGTTCTAAAATTGAGGGTGAGACTTGGGTAGCTTTTCTTGATATATTTGAACAATTAAATTGTATGAGAGGGATTACTGAAATGTGAATGATGGGTAAACATAACTGTGGGGTAGAAGGGGGAAAACAACAACAAAACAACAAAAACAATTAAAAATATATAAATATATATGTACACATATATAAGTATATATATGCATATGTAACAAGGAAGTGGATGGACTTTGGACTTCTACTTAAATCATGCCTTCATACAGGAATGTTTTTTTCTAATAATGTGACATTGCATGATATGCATTTTCCTGGCACTGTCGCTGAAAAAAAAAAGGGTGCATAATCAAATGTGGTGTAGAAAGCTGATGGGGCCTGGCTATTAAAAGTTATAGCGTCTGCAGAGGATGTACACTGGTACAGATAGGAACTGGAAAGACAAGGAACCCAGGACAAATGAACCCCTCAGGACCAGTGATGAGAGTGGCAATACCTGGAGGGTGGAGGGAAGGTGGGGTAGAAAGGGGGAACCAATTACAAAGATCTACATATAACCCCTTCCAAGGGGGTGGACAACAGAAAAGTGGGTAAAGGGAGATGTCGGACAGTGTAAGACATGACAAAATAATAATAATTTCTAAATTATCAAGGGATTCCTGAGAGGGGGCAGCGGGGAGGGAGGGTAAAAATGAGGAGCTGATACCAAGGGCTTAAGTAGAAAGCAAATGTTTTGACAATAATGTTGACAACAAATGTACAAATGTGCTTGACACCATGGATGGATGAATGGATTGTGA